>NC_065591.1:115407441-115777441 GCF_024542745.1 Macaca thibetana thibetana | reverse complement strand
AGAAATAAAAGTAACGTTGTCAAAGGCAGAGCTATAAATATATTGACAATAACAAAATAATGAATTGAGTTAAATGTTCTTCAAAGTTACACGTTTGAGTAAGATTCAGATGTCCAGTAGAATAAATATGGTATAGATATACAGTAGACTAAAGAGCAGCCATTAAAATAATTTTGTGAAATAGTACTGGTAGGGACAATATGCAAATTATATATTAAGAAGACAGGCATGACAAATGATACGATACGTATGACACACTTGAATAAAAAATCCGTAGTGCTTTAACAGACATTCTTTCTTTTCCTTTCACATTGAAACAAGTATGTAGCATACAAATAAATGAGGATAATGTTTTAGGGGTGTTTTAACATTATTTTTGTGTGTCTGTGTTGAATACAGGGGTTCAAAGGGCTTCATCTTCTACTCCAAGCATTTTAAAGACATTCCTCCACTGCATTTCAATGAATTTTATATATGTATACACAGAAAATGCACCAAGAGTATAGTTCTTTTAATTGCTAATGATGTTTATATCTGTTTAGTGACTCTCCAGGTAAAGATATAGAATGCTAGCATCACTCCCGGAGGCCCCCTTATGCACTTCCCAAGTCAATACCCATCTTCAAGAAGTACCTACTATATTGACTTGTACAATTGGTCATTTTCTTTTTTTTTTTTTTTGAACTTTATACAAACTTCTCTCATACTCCTTTGTAATCCTTCCCTCAAGTTTTTTCCACCGTTCCCTAGGCAATCATGAATCCACTTTTGTCACTGTACATTAGCTAGCGTTTCCAAGAATTTTGTGTTTATAAGGCCATACATTATGTACTCTTGCTTGATGTCTTTAATTCAGCATAATTATTTTTAGATTCACCATGATTTGCATGCATCATAGCACTACCAACTTTCCTTGACATTTTCCTTTGTTGAGATCAGTTGACCATCTATTTAGGGACCTATTTTGTACCCTATATTCTATTTGTTTATCTTTATTATTTTCATGCATATGCACTGATGGAAATCAACAAGGAAAAGCAAATCTGTTCAAGAGATTGTTCTGACTGACTAGATATCTGTTTCCAAAAGCTGAACCTGATTCAATTCTTCATACCATACACACGCACTAACTAGAAATTGGTTACAGAAGGGAACATAAGACCTATCTTTGTGACTGGGAGGTAGTCAAACATTTCTTACATAGAATACCAAGAAAAATGATAAATGAGACTCCATCAAAATTTTAATTTTTTATTATTAAAAGACATTGTTTTAGAAAAAAAAGAAAGTGCACACACAGCCTGGAAAAAAATAATGTACACACACATACACAAACACAAAACAAATGTGTCCAACAGATGACTTATATCCAACTTTTATAAATAATTCCTACAACCAATTATTAAAAAATGAGTAAAAGAAACTTTACATAAACTGTATACTAAGGCTTACAAATACATTAAGCAATTTCAATATTAATAGTCATCAGGAGAATTCAAATTAAAACCACAAAGAGATACCATTACACACCACTAGAGGGATTAAACTTTAAAAGATTAAAATACTAAGTATTGGAGAGGATTCAGAGAAATAGCATCTCTCAGATATTACACGTTGTAGTGTAAAATGTCAAAACAGTGCAGAAACAAAAATATACTAGAATGTCTATTAAATCTTTATTGATAATAGCAGAAAAATCAAGAAATGTCCATCATCTGATAAACAGAGAAGCAAATTATGGAATGTATGTATAATGGAACACCACTTAGTAATAAAAAGGGATAATCTATTGAGGCATGCAACAAAACAGATGAATATCATTTAATAATATGTCCAGTCCGAGAAACTACAAACACAAGAGTACTCACAATATGAATCAATTTATTTCAAGTGCAAGAATAGGCACTACAAACCTGTGAAGATAAAATTCATAATGGTGATTGTTTCTTTGGAAAAAGTAAGTACTCATACTGGATATAAACACAAAAGGACTTTCTCAGGTGATAGAAATGGCCTGTATCAGAGACTGACATGTTTCTCTAAAGAACCAGATAACAAATATTTTAGAATCCACAGACCATAAGGTTTCCATTGCAACTACTCAACAATTATATTGTAATGAATGAATGTGGCCTTGTACAATACAATTTTATTTATAAATATTAAAATTTGAATTTTATATAATCTTATTTTAATTTTTTTCAGCCATTTAAAAATGTAAAAAGTGATATTAGCTCATAAACAATACTAAACTATGGGCTGGATTTGCCCCATAACCCATATTTTGCACTGCTACTCTTTATCTTGATAAGTGTACTAGTTATTTGAGTGAATATATTTATCAAAACTCATTGAATTATATACTTAATACCTGTTCATTTTGCTATATGTAATTATTCTGAAATGATTATAATATAAAAATAGGAGAATATAGAGGACTTGATGACTTCAAGTGAGCATAATTTTTAAAGAAAATGAGTCATAAATTTAGCCACATTAAAAAACTTCACAATAAAAGGCATCATACAGAAGCTAAAGGCAAGCTACAAATCAGAAAAGGATAATTGAAACACAAAAGGATTGATATCCATACTTTAAAAAACCCCACAAATTAATAAGTGAAGGACAAGAAGCCTAATAGAAAGCCAGGCAAAGGATATAAGCAGGAATTCACACTGAAAACAGAATGTCCAGTAGCCAATAAACAAATGGAGCAATGTTTAACTTCACAGAATCAGCCAAATATGACCATTTACTACACTACATGTCAAGGACTCATATGGTTTAGCCCTGTGTCCACATCCATGTGTTGACAGAGGGACCTGTAATCCCTAAGTGTCAAGAGAGGGAGGTGACTGGATTATGGGGGCGGTTTCCTCCATGCTGTTCTTTTTTTTTTTTTTTTTTTTTTTGAGACGGAGTCTCACGCTGTTGCCCAGGCTGGAGTGCAGTGGCGCGATCTCGGCTCACTGCAAGCTCCGCCTCCCGGGTTCCCGCCATTCTCCTGCCTCAGCCTCCTGAGTAGCTGGGACTACAGGCGCCCGCCACCGCGCCCGGCTAATTTTTTGTATTTTTAGTAGAGACGGGGTTTCACTGTGGTCTCGATCTCCTGACCTTGTGATCCGCCCGCCTCGGCCTCCCAAAGTGCTGGGATTACAGGCTTGAGCCACCGCGCCCGGCCCTTCCATGCTGTTCTTGTGATAGTGAGTGAATTCTCACAAGATCTGATGATTTTATAAATGGTAGTTTTTCCTGCTCTGTCTCACACCTCCTGCCA
Source organism: Macaca thibetana thibetana (assembly GCF_024542745.1). NCBI lineage: Eukaryota > Metazoa > Chordata > Mammalia > Primates > Cercopithecidae > Macaca > Macaca thibetana. The sequence continues at coordinate 115,774,164 of NC_065591.1, read as the reverse complement.
TGTAAGATGTGCCTGCTTTCCCTTCTGCCGTGATTGCAAGTTTCCTGAGGCTTCCCCAGTCATGCAGAACTGTGAGTCAATTGTCAATTAAACTTCTTTTCTTTATAAATTACCTAGTCTCCAGCAGTTCCTTATAGCAATGTGAAAACGGACTAATACAGATTCATTTCTGTACTGGTTGTAGTTTTGGTCTCCTTTATCTTTCCTAGTGAGGAGGCCATGAGTAAATTGGGAGACAGGAAGCCCTGGCTCCAGATTCGCTTGTGAAATTGTATTCCTGGATATACTCATTTGTAAAGAAATTACACTACTCTAATTCTTCCTTTCTTATAAAACCGTCATGGGAGTAAGATAAGTAAAATGTGGGAAAACATGAAATTGTAAATCTTTATAAATTTGATACAACATCATTTGTTATGATTCCTCTGACTTGAAAACTATGAAGCCCTTTCTTCTTTAAAGTCTTGGATTTTCTTTTTCCTAAAATGGGTACAGGCAAGTTGTACATGCACTTCTCAGGAAGCTATCAGTTTTATGGCTATAAACCTTAAAGAGAATCTCAACATATTGAGAAATAGTTATTTGTAATGAAATGTCAGACCCAATACATATACACATACCTTTCTGTATACAGGTTTACAATCTATTTAGGAGTGATAACATCATCCACAAACATTAATCTCTCACAAACATTCACAGTGTCTTTTAACACGGCTGGGAAGAAAACAATACAGTGTTTCTCAAATTGTGGACAAGGCACAGCTGAAGACAGACTTGGGAAAACTCATGTAAAGCATAAACAGTGTTCATTTTCTTAAAGACCTAATTTGGCTTAAAAATGTGATGGTGTAAACCCAGCAATTTTTATGTGAAAATTGTTGATGTACAAGAAGGTTGAATATAAATAAGACACTTAAAAATTGCCACAATTTTAACCTGTATTCTCCTCCTCATTTCATGCCTTTAGCATATTAACTCTTATCTGCCATTTGAGTTACTTTAGTAGAAAAATTTAAGAATTATCAAAAGAGCATAGAACCAGGACTTAGAGGACTTACACTGGAAACCTGGCTCCAGCACAAAACGCCTAAGCCTCTGTCTTCCACAGTTCTATCAGTATAATTGTGTAGGGAATATTTAATATAGATAAGTGCACCCCAGGAGAAGCCTGGCAGGCTGTTCAAAAGGCCCCACAGAATGACAGTCACAGCCCTGCTATATTAATTTTAGTCTAGAATCTGCCCTCAGCTCTGCAAGCTTGCACATCTAATTTTGTCTGCAGAGGAAATCATTCTTTTGGGAATAGATTTCACAGTAACCAAGCTCAACCAGCTGATGCACAGGAGCAGATGCTAGTTTTTAAATTACAACAAATGCAGGACATTGGAAGGTATTGTCAGTCTTCTGATTCAGTCAGGTTACATGGGAGATAGATCCACAACCAGAAGGTCAATATATTAATTTAAAGGAGAACTGAGTTTGTCACCGGAACTTGCATAATGCAGTCCGCATGACTCATTCTTTCCCTGTAGAAAGGCTGAGTGTGAAGCCAAATAAGTACAATCCATTAAGTAGGAAAATGGAACAAAGTGAAAAAAATCAGCTATGCTCGAGGAAAATGGAACAAAGTGAAAAAAATCAGCTATGCTCGTCCTCCCCTTCATTTTATTTTAATTACAATTTAAATGGTATTTTAATTTGTTTGTTATTATAGTAGATAAAATAGCATAGTAGAAGATAAACTGTTAATTAGATACATATTTACATTATCATGGAATGACTGTTGAGGCATATAGTGTCCTCTTTCTGGGCCTCAATTAAAAACGGTGAATTGATCAAATAAACTTGATGACTATTTTCAGCTCTAAGACGTCCTGTTAATAGGAATAGCTAATATTTACGGAGTGATAGTTCATTCCTTTTTTTTAAACAATTAGGTTTCTTTTAGTTTTCCTTTTTGATGATACAAAATGTCAAGTCATTCTAATAGCTAAATTATTATTCATACTCTTTCCTTAAAATTTGTTCTTAGAAAAGTAGTTTCTGGGTCAATGATAAGAATATTTTATAAACGTTTGCTATATATCACATTTCAGAAAGATTATACCAAATTAAATGTCATCTAGTAGTTATATAAGTAAATGAATACACCCTCACATATATTGATGAAAATTGTACAGGAATATATTATTATGGTTATTTCTGAGGAGTGTGCTATTTGTCTTTATTCTATGCTTGCATGTTTTATATTTGTTTATAATAAATGTATATTCTTATACATAAATGTATATTACTTATATAGTCATTGCTAATTTATATTTTCTATATGAAGCATAATTTTCAAAGCATTTATATATTTAATTTGGATTATAACAATATAAGAGACTGGTCTCCAAACTGTCTACCTAATGCTGCACAATTAGCAAGATTTAGTTATCTAAATGATAAAACTGTCCATCTTGGGCTGAGGCAGCAGGCTGGCTGCATCAGGTAAAAACTGTGTACCTAGCTTGCTGCATTAATTGCCCTGTGGGACCACCCCCCAGGGTATGTGCATGTGCCCTGAGATAGGAAGAACATTGATCTCCGTTGGGTTGCAAGTTTCTTTCAAGTCTCTTGGCAATGCCACCACTGCCTCAGTTTAGTGGTGAAAAAATAAATAAATAAAAATGAGTGGTGGCCAACTGCTGGAGAAATTTCCAGCCCACGCAAGCCTAGCATGGAAGAAACCATGAGAGGCCCTACAGTGGAGAAAAAGAAAATATGCTCTATAGGATATGGGCAAGAGAGACAAGCCTTTACCAGGAGGACAAAATCCGTTTCTCTTTAGGTGTCCCTCCAGGGCCCTGTATTGACGACACATAACACATTATCCAAGGGCAAAGAAGAACTATTTTACAAGGCTCAGTTTCATTATTAAGAGACTGTAAAAAGGATGAATTTAGAAATGAGAGATGAAAGCTCAAAAACAGACAGAGGAAGCATTCAATGGTTCACCGTTAAGCATAATGTTAGCCGACAATCTTAGTAGATGCTTTTTTACAGGTTGAGGACATGCTCCTCTATTCCAAATTTCCTGAGAGTTTTTAATGAGAATGCACATAGGTTTTTCTATTTTGTCTTGTTTATTGGTGAATTACACTGATTGACTTTTGAATGTTAAATGAATCTTACATTTCCATTATTAACCCTAGTTTATAATAATAAATGAAGGAGTGTGTGTGTGTGTGTGTGTGTGTGTGTGTGTGTGTGTAAAGGGGTCAGCAGGGAAGACTGGTGTATATTTCTTCAGATAAGAGAACTGGGGAAGAAAAACAAGCCAGAGCTCACTCCTAAGCTGAGCATGTGTGGAACAGACCCGGGGAAGTATCACAAAGTCTTTGAAAACTGAATCACAATTTGAAACAGCACCCAGGTCTTAGACTGACCTCTGAGTGGCAAAATCTTATACTAACTTCTGAGCAGTACATTCGAAGGACAAACACAATGCGGCATATTAAAGGCTTTGAAAATTGAACTGACATTGGAAACATTGCCCATGGAAGGCAAGAGGAACTACTTGTCGGATGCTATGGATTGACAATGTGTTAAAACAAACAAACAAGCAAACAAAAATCAATATTCTCCAGAGAATTTTAACAGGATCTAGAGTCTAAATAGCATAATATGAAAAGTGTCTAGAATGAAATCTGAAATTATTTAGCATACAAAAAATCAAGAAAATGTAACCAATTCTCAACAGAAGAGATGATCAACAAATACCAACCCTGAGATTACCCAGACATTCGAATTATCAAAAATATTAAAGCATCTGTTATGACTGTGCTCCGTAAGATATAAATAAACAAATTTAAAGTAAATGAAAGAGTAGAAGTTCTCAGTAGACAAATATAAACTCCAAAAACTAAAGCAGAGAAAACTGAACCTAAAACGAAAGTTAAAAATATATACATTTAGCAAGATACGTAAGAAAAGTGTGATGAAGGGGGGAGAGTACTTTAACAGTATAAGTGTAGAAGTATTCTCTGTGGTTTAACATTTGAGCATTAAAGACCAGAATGAAGTGAGGGAGTAAGCTAAAACCAATTCTTAAAAATACAAAAAATATTATAATTACCAAGTTTTTGGAGTCCCTACATTAAGTCAGATGAGTATTTTGCTTTTGTGTCATTCAATCTTTACAACAGCAATGAAAGAAAGGCATTGCTATTTCCATGTTGCGATGGAAGAAAACGAGGCTTACAACTCGAGACAGAACATACACATATATACACACACACACACACATATGTATGAATTTCTTCTTCTACTTACTAAGATCCCTGCTTATTAAGGTTGCTTAGTAAGCAATGATGACTTAAATTTCTCTTAATGAAGATGTTCTCACCTCAACAACTCATTTTCTTCTGGGCCAAACTTTAAGTAAGTAGGAGAAGGAAGGATTAGACGGAGGGCCTTGATATCCTCAGTTATCTATTGAATGTGTGCATTAGTTCACTTACTACATTTTGGTCTTTGGTGCTCTATTTCCCTGCCTTCCTCTCTATTTTGCGCTTTGCCTAAATGACAGCTTCATAAATGTCTTTTTGAACAAATATGAAAATGATTGCTATAATGTTTCCTCATTTGATAAAAACTCTTTAAAGGACAAGGACTGTGAAGTTTTTTCTCAAAAGCTAGAAGAAGAATATGCTCTCATTACTCTGGAGATGCTTAATAGGTGAACAAAAACTGACAGATATGAGAAGACTGAAATTCTGTTTCACCAACCACAACAAAAAATCATCTGGGATTCAGACCTACATCAGGTCAACAAATGAGCTGTCACTTCTGTATTGTCCATCCCCAATGGGCCCTTTTTTGTCCTCACGCTCCATGAACCTATCTGACTTTTGCTTTTCGGAAATGCTTTGCCAAAACATATTCCGACACAATGGAGTGATGACATTGTCAAGTCTGATTCAAAACATAGAAAAGTGGGGACTCTGACTCTGCTTGAGATAAAGTTTTTGCATGGTAAATGGCATTTGAACTGGGCGTTGAATGATGGGAATGAGTTTGTCCAGCTGAAGACTTGAAAGAGCACTGCAGGTGGAGAGAATAAAAGGCGCAGAGCTTGAGAAAATTGAGCAGGAAAAAGTGTGCTTCCTTCAAAAGCGTGGATCTGCTCACTACCCTCATATGAGGTCCAAACAAATGTTTTGTCTGATTCAATCTGGCAGATTCCCTGGCTGACCTCAGATTTCTTGACTGACCTCAGATCCTGAAGAGAGTCAAAAGGAAGGGAGACTTGCCTCTGCCTTTCCCTCCTTGGCACCCCCTTTTCTTCCCACAGTCCCCTTCTTTCCCATCACCATCTTCTCACTGCTCTTCTTCCCATCAAATTGTGGTCTGAATTGTAAATAGCACATTTCTTATGTTAAGCTCACTAGGAAGAACAAAGACATATAGGTGGGAGAAAACTGAAGTCAAAGGCTTTGTGTAAACAGAGTATCCAAACCATAAAACAGCAGCTTGGACTTTGCAATGCCCCATGTCGGTGCCGGGGATTACACAGCCAGGCTCACATTTTCTAATACTAAAAAACAACAGAAGCAGTCACCCCTCACAGACTCCTTTTATCCACCCTCTCCACATTCTCTTTCACCTACTGCTTCAGCACCAGACCAAGGCCTGTTCATAGATCTAAGACTAACAGACAGGCTTTATAGGTGACAGAGTGCACTAGTTCCTCGGATTCATCCATAAGAGACCTGCCTTACATTCCATCCAGAAGTTTTTTTATTTTATACAACTTCTTTATGCTTAAGAAGTTGCAGGATACCACCTCCATGTAGCTGAACCTCTTCCATTTTTCTGCAACTTCTACACTATCAAAGGAAGGTTTGTTTAATCAGTGCTGACACTTAATGGGTTAATTAGATAAGCATGCCAGCGGAGATGAAAAAGTGCCAGAGTAAGGAGAAATAGGAGAGATGGAGAAGATGTAAGGGCAGAAAAATTGAAGAGACAAGTGAAGGGAAGGTCCAGAATGTCTTGCCAAGTGGCAAGAGATAATTTTTCCCGGACAGGATAATTTATTAGTTACCTCACCTTAAGTCATTCATTTTATGTCTTCAAGTCTTCACTTTGTCACCTGTAAAAGGGGGCCATGAGAATATCTGTGCTCCTTATTACACAAAAGGCAATACCTTTTTAAGTATTGTGGTGTTATTAGTGTTAAGCTATGGATCCTTTTCTATCACCTCCCAGGAAGGAAAGCTACTGGCTGCAGAACCTTTCTCAGAGAATATTTAACTTCCTTATTTCTCAGACTATAGATCAAAGGATTCAGCATGGGGGTGACCAAGTTATTCAGGATTTGAACAGTTGCATTAAGCCAGGGATTGGGGGTGGGCTGCAGGTAGATGAGAACCACTGGCATAAAGGAGAGGAGGATGACAGTGAGGTGGGTGCTGCAGGTGGAGAAGGCAAGGCGTCGGCCCTCGGCAGAGTGGATCTGCAGGATGGAGCAAATGATGCAGCTGTAAGAGGTGAGGATGAGAAGGAAACAACTGAGGGGCATGAGGCCCACGCTGATGAACCCCACCATCTCCAGGGCGGAGGTATCTGCACAAGCCAGCTTCAGCATGACTGGGATATCACAGAAATAATAGTCCACCTCATTGGGGCCACAGTAAGGCAATTGGAAGGTGAGAGTGGTCAGAAAGGTGGCCTGAATGCAGCCAAAGAATGAGGTCCCCATGGCTAGGATGACGCACGCTCTGTGGCTCAAGATTACGGTGTAGCGTGGAGGATGACAAATGGCAACGAAGCGGTCGTAGGCCATCACCATGTACAGGAAACACTCAGTGCAGCCCAGGAAATGGTAGAAGAAGAGCTGGGATGCACAGCCTGCATAGGAGATGGCTCGGCTGTTCCCCAAAAGATAGCACAGCATCTTAGGGGAACTCACAGAAGGGAAAAGTATGTCAAAAATAGACAGCTTGCACAGGAAGAAGTACATGGGCATGTGAAGGCGAGTGGAGGAGACAATAGCCAGCAAGATGAGCAGGTTCCCCATAAGAGTGAAGATGTAGAAGGACAAAAACAGAACCAACAGCATAGTCTCCAGACCCTCCGTGTGCGGGATGCCCAGCAGGATGAATTCAGTCACCACGGAGAACTTCCTCATCTTTGTCAGAACGTTGGACCTCAAAAAAGAACACAGGCCTGCAAAGTATGAATACAGACATCAAATCAGGAAGCTGTGTGACAGATGTGCTGGCTTCATGTTTTAACATTCCACAATCAACCTTCTTATGTAGGGTCAGATCTACATAAAAATATAAGGATGATAAAAATTCTTGACCGTAGTCTTTAACTTTTGGTTTTGGCCAAGTTGGATTAAGGTCACCACAGCCTCGTTCTCACAGAATACAATTAAAACTTTATATAAAATCACAAAACTTATTTGCCTAAGAACTCTGAAAAGCAAACAGAAGAGGCAGATGGGCAAGAGGAGACAAACCTAGAGGAGAAACCCCTACAAATACGAATTTCTGCTACATTTCTCCTCTAATCTTGTGGTTTTGAACGGAGGGTGGCCAAAGTTACAGAACAGAGTGGAGGCTGCTCAGGATGCTGAAACCCCAATAGATGACCCATGTTTTTCACTAGGAAACCTGATAAAAGAGGCCTCTGTGATCAAAGCATGTGAGGGAATTCCTGCATTGTCTCTCTCTCTAGTTTTAATTCCAGCTGTGTCACAACAGTCTTCGCAATTTTAAAACTATGAGGCAATAGCATGAGAAACAAAAACTTAGAGATAAACTCCACTTTCTGAACAGAGGATGCAAGCATGGAGGAGTGTGTGTGTGTGTGTGGGCGTGTGTTTGTGTGTGTGTGTAAAGGGGTCGACAGGGGAGATTGGTATATATTTCTTTAGATAAGAGAGCTGGAGAAGGAAACAAAGCCAGAGCTCACTCCTAAGCTGTGCATGTGTGGAACAGACCCAAGGAAGTATCACAAAAGCTTTGACCCCTGAGTGACAAAATCTCATACTAACTTCTGAGCAGTACATTCAAAGGACAAACACAATGCGGCATATTAAAGGCTTTGAAAATTGAACTGACATTGGAAACATTGCCCATGGAAGGCAAGAGGAACTACTTGTCTGATGCTATGGATTGACAATGTGTTAAAACGAACAAAGAAACAAACAAGAATCAATATTCTCCAGAGAATTTTAACAGGATCTAGAGTCTAAATAGCATAACATGAAAAGCATTCAGAATGAAATCTGAAATTATTTAGCATACAAAAAAATCAAGAAAATGTAACCAATTCTCAACAGAAGAGATGATCAACAAATACCAACCCTGAGATTACCCAGACTTTAGAATTATCAAAAATATTAAAGTGTCTGTTATGACTGTGCTCCATGAGGTATAAATAAATAAATTTAAAATAAATGGAAGATTAGAAGTTCTCAGTAGACAAATATAAACTATAAAAAATGAAACAGAGAAAACTTTCAGAACTGAAATGTAGAATTGATGCTTAAGAGATTGGAAATATTTAACATCATACTGGGAGTTCTAACCAGTGCGACAAAGGCAGAAATAACTCGAGAGGATACAAAGTAAAAAATTTTTCTATTTACATACAATATGTTTATCTCCATAATAAATCCCGAGGAATCTACAATAAAAGCTTCTAGAACTAATAAGGGAGTTTAGCAAAGTCACTGGATGCAAAGTCAATATACAAAAATGTGTTATATTTCCATAGATTAGCAACCAAAAATTGTAAATCAAAAGTAAAATGAATACTATCATTTATAACAGCACCAAAATACACAGTTTTGAGTCTAGTAAAATATGTGCAGGATCAGTATATTGAAAATAAAACATTAATGGAAGCAATCAAATAAGACATATAAAAATGGAGAAATGAACTCTGTTTATGAATTGAAAGACTCAACATTGTTAAGAAATCAGTTCTCCCTAACGTGTATCATCAATGCAATCTCCATCTGAATTCCAACAGGTTTTTTTTTAAGATATTAAGAAGATGATTCTAAAGTTTATATGTAAAAAATAATAATTGTAATAAACAAACGCTTTTGAAAAACAACAAAGTTTGAGGGCTCATACTACCAGATTTTAAAACTTACTATAGTGCTATGTTAAATCAAGACCATGTGGTCTTGATGGTATTGATGAAGAGACTTATAGCTCAATAGAACAGAACAGAGATTCTGAGAACAGAACCACACATATGTGGTCAATTAATTCTTGACAAATTGTGCAATGGCAAGTGAATAGAGAAAAATGATCTTTTCAACAAATACCAAATAATTCTGAAACAATTAGCCATTCATACAGTAAAACAAAACAAAACAAAAACAAAACTAATGATCACAGACCCATGCCTAACACCTCATATAAAAATACACTTAAATGAATCATACATTTAAATACAAAATCTCAAACTTTAATACCTCTGAACACTCATGCAGCCCACATAGATCATTGTGGAATTTTCTGCAGTATTGTAAAAGAGAATCCAAGTCACATTCTCTGGTTTCCAGAAGAGTGTGGTATCTCAGCCTCAGGAACTGAAATTTGGTGTTTATAGAAGGAGGTCCCAAGGGGGTATACTATCAAGACTTGAACACACTCATTCTCCCTGGATTACTTTCTTCAGATACCGTTGGGCATTTCTCATGATGTAGTCATTGGTAGCTAAGAGGGAGCAATTAAAGTTAACCACATTTGCCACCCAAAATAAAATAGCAAAAGTGAGATGCTTTGAAAGAGAAAATATATACACCTTTTGCCAGTGTGCTTGTCTGAAGAATGGACTCCAACCCTGACCTCAAGGGTTCATGGTTCTTTTTGTGCCTGTCTCTTACATGTTTATGTCTTTGCCTGTGGTGACATTTCAACATCTGTACTTCAAACATGATAGATCTATTCACCTTTAAAACATTACCCTTAGCAAACTAATGCAGGAACAGGAAAAAAATACTGCATGTTCTGTCTTATAAGTGGGAGCTAAATGATAAGAACTTATGAACACAAAGAAGGAAATGGTCATGGGGGTCTACTTGAGGATTGAAGGTGGGAAGGGGAAGAGGAGCAGAAAACATACCTACTGGATACTGGGCTTAAGTACCTGAGTGATTAAATAATCCACACAACGAACCCCCATTACATGAGTTTACCTATGTAGCAAACCTTCACATGTACTCCTGAACCCAAAATAAAAGTTTAAAACCCCCCCAAAACAACAAACAGAAAAACCAATAAGAACTATGAATATATGTGTAGTAATTACCATAGTAACAAATTAATACCATTTGTAATGCATCTTAGAAGAAGAGAAGCACATGCCATGGGGAAAGCCAGAATGCCGCTAAAGAAGAGTCCCTTGGGATGGTAGATGCTCATTGGGATGCTTTTGTGTACGGTATGTAGCTTTAAAAAACAAATCCTCAATTATGTTAAAAACAAATACGTACAAGCATCGTACTGAATATTTTATGCATATTAACTCTCTTAGTCTTTACCAAAACTCTGTAAAACAGGTAGTGTTAATTCCCATTTTACATCAGAAAGCCAAGGCACAAAGAACGTAAGTGAATTGAGCAAGTATCTACATCTGTTAGTAGGCAGATTTGGGTCTCATACACAGAACAGTAGGAATGCTTTGCTGAGTAGTTACTAATTCTGACTTCCTAATATTCATTTAAAGACAGTAATTCTAAATAATCTTATTTTGTATTGCTTTACTTTTATAATGTAATTTTATTTTCTCTTAATTCATTCTCAGAAAAGCCTTGCAAGATTGTTGTAATTTCCAGATAAGGACATTGAAAATCAGTGACCTAAAAACTTTTCTGAAACTAAAAAGTGAAGAGTAAGTTATACCCAAATCTTCTGACTCCATGTTCAGTCTTATTTCTACTACACTTTCACTGTCTCCAAAATTACTTGGTGCAGAGAGAAATTGCCCCTGAGTAAGGGGAAAAAGTCACTCACAGATTCATACTTCCAAATTTGGAAAAGTTTTCCTGGCATCCTTGCAGCCATTAACTGTCTTTATATATTATTCTTTCTTGAATTTATTTTTTTTTATTATACTTTAGGTTCTAGGGTACGTGTGCACAACATGAGTTTATGGCACCAGGTTATAGCTCAGGAGACAGACACGAGTATCTCAAGATTATATTATACTAAATTAACAGGTTGTACAGCTACAGAGAAATTTTAGTGCCTAATGATAATCCCCAAGAACATACTTCAGATTATGGTGTAAAAAAGATAAATTTGCATCATATTCATTTCATTCAGAAATAACAGCGTATCTCCTTGTTTTACTTCTACTTATGAATTCAAATATTCAGTAAGCCTGCAGAGTTTGTCCTAGACATAACTGAAAAGACCTCACCCATAGAGGTAGATCCCACCCTTTAAATGAAAGGTTTTACTGTTTCGTGTTCATGTATTTATAGTAACCCCCAATTATTCTAATAAAAATAACTATTCACATATTATCTGTCCATTTGTTGGTGGCAGTGGGAGATTCTCTCAAAGAAGCCAAAGAGGCAATAATCAAGCATGGTTACTTGGACCCTAATGCCCCAAAGATTGATTCATTGAATTTAAGTCAGGAGAGAAAATAATCTTTATGCGATTCAGGATATGCATATGGAAAAATGTCCAACAAGAGTTTGGAAAGGAAGATTTAAGGTTTACTCTAGATATCATGGCTAGTGATACAGATTTCTAAGTCATCCTGCAAAAAGGTAAGTCCTCAACCTCTGAAAGAGCGTAATGGTCACTTATACCATAGTTCTCCTCTACTTGGGTTTATGGATATGAAGCATTCCTAGGTAACAAAAAGAAAGCTGACACTGATCTGGCTTGATCCTCTTAAGAGATATTATTTTATTATGATTCAAACCAGCATCATAAAGCAGTTAAGTGTAGTGTTTACTGCATAATTCAGAAACAAATTTAACAAAACTTTAAGTATAAAACTCTATTACTTATTACAATACCCGTCTTTCTTAACCCATTTACACCTGAAGTTGCAATTTTTTAATTTTTGCAATCAGACCTTGGCGATGACTTTAAGCAGTAGGATATAAATAACTCCCACATGCTTAGTGTTCCAATAATGGAACACTAGGCATAAGTGGCTAAATGCCTCCCATTTTGTCATGACACCAAATATATATCTAATAATAATCTAATTTTGTTGATAAAAAGGAGTTCAGAGAAAATTGCTGGTGTTTACCCCTTGAAAACCATCTTCTAGAGTACCTCAAATTTACCAACACCTGCAATAATTTCAGACTTACCAGAGTTCCAAAATTATTTGTCTTAAGGTGCTGATCTAATAGTACAACCTTTTTTTAAACAAATATCATAAATTATATTGGTTTTATACATCAATTAGAGAGCAATCAGTTGTGTTCTGTTGTTGTTGTTTTGTTTGTTTGTTTAGACAAAGTCACACTCTGTCACCCAGGCTGGAGTGCAGTGGCACAATCCCAGCTCACTACAAGCTCTGCCTCCCAGGTTCAAGCAATTCTCGTGCCTTAGTCTCCCAAGTAGCTAGGATTATAGGTGCCCGCCACCACGCCTGGTTAATTTTTTTATTTTTAGTAGAGACGGAGTTTCACCATGTTGGCCGGGAAGGTCTCAAACTCCTGATCTCAGGTGATCCACCTGAGGTGGCCTCAGCCTCCCAAAGTGCTGGGATTACAAGCATGAGCCACTGTGCCCGGCCGCAATTAGATTATTTTCAAGAGGCTATAAATATGTATTCTAAACAACTTTGACCATCACAGAGATTACATCATGTAATAAAGATTTGAGAAGGAATATGATTGACCTAACATAAAAACTTCTTCCTAGACTATGAGAAAGCTGGAAGAAATGTTCAAAGGCTTATGCTCCCCAACACATTTCAGTCCAATTGTATCAGAATATTAAGTCTTTGTCTGGGTCATATTAACTCTCTGGAGCCCCTTCAGTGGTTTTGGATACCCTTGAGTTATTCGTGTGTTAGCTTTCAAATTCTTGACTTAATGGAACCCATGAAGATTTACGCATCGTAAGAACAGGAAATAAACACCTCAGACCAAGCATCAAGAAATAAACTTTCACAAATAATTTATACTAGTTAAATCTGTTCATATATCAAAACAATCTTCAAAATTCTATTGCAGTTATTTCTCATTAATATAAATAACTGATTGTGAAAAGCGATTGGCAACTTCTGGTTTCTGGTCCAGCATGTAAGAGCTTCAGGGTAATCCTTTATCCTACCAACAAGTAAAAAGCTGAAGCTGACTAAACTAAAAGATCAACAACTCTTCTTTGATCTGTCAGAGGAGTGAGGCCACAGGTAAAACCACTGTCCCCAAAATTGGAGAAATAGGTGAATACAGAGAATCACATCTTACTGGAACAGAAAACCATGAATGGAAAACCTCCATCAGAACCAGTGCTGGGGTAGAAAAACCTAAACTGTAATTGATGAATGGTTTCTGGCTCAGTGTAGACAAGTATGAGATTCAAAAACTTAGGGGCATCCAGTTATAGGAGAGTCTCCACACTTTTGTGAGGTTTGCTTCCAGAAGCTTGGTCAGGTTTTCATAGTGAATATCGGAGAAAAGTTCCTTAGTGCTTCTGGCAGGGGGAGTGGAAAAGGAACCATTTTAAAGTATTCCAAATAATTCTGTTTTTCTTAGTGTGACCTCAGGAGAAACTACTAAATCAGCACCTAACCTGCTGGAGTTTTATCAGGGCCTAAATAACCTAGGGGAAAGAAAACAGCCAACTCCAGCCAGCTCTGACCTTCTATGTGGCAGGAAAACAGTCTCACCTCTAACACACTCTAGCCATTCTGTCCCAACTAAGGACAGGGGAGGAACTGAGAAGCACTTGTGAACTTCACAGTCTAAAGGCAGAATCTCACCAAAGACTGAGACCCAACCATAGGAATATAGAAAGCTTTTCCTTCCCCCACACATTACCACCACATTACTAATGTCCTATTTCTAATAGTTTCTTTTGCTCAGTACCTCATGTCCAGCTATCAAGAAAAAAACTGCCAGATATACCAAAAGGCAAAAAGCACAGATGAAGAGACAGAGTAAGCATATGAACCACATTCAAATATGGCAGAAATCCTAGATAATTAGACTGAGAATTTAAAATGTGCTTTTATGCTAGGGGCTCTAAGTGGATAAAGTAGACAGCATGCAATAACAGATGAGTAATGATAACAAAGAGAGTGACATTTGAAGAAAGACCTCCTCCCTCAGTAAAAGCCAGAGATCAAAAATACTGTAACAAAAATGAAGAATGCCTTTGATAGACTTATTAGTAGTTTGGACAGAATAGAATTTAAACAAACAAAGATAAGACAAAGAAGAATATTACATAATGGTGAAGGGCCCAATTCACAAGAAGACCTAACTATTCTAAATATACACATATTCAACAACGGAGCAACCAGATTCATACAGCAATTCTTAAAGACCTACAAAGGGATTCAATAACCACACAATAATAGTGGGAGACTCCAACATCCCACTAAATATTAGACAGATTATTGTGACAGAAAATTAACAAAGATATTTGGGACCTGAACTCAACACTTGATGAAATAAACTTAATAGACATCTACAAAATTCTCCACCCCAAACCAACAGAATATACATTCTTTTCATCTGTACATGACACATATTCTAAAATTGATTCAACATACAGAAATCAATAAATGAGGTTCACCACACAAATAGAACTAAAGACAAGAACCACATGATCACCTCAATAAATGCAGAAAAGACTTCTGATAAAATTCAATGTCACTTAATGTTAAAACTCTCAACAAACTAGGCATTGAAGGAACATACTACAAAATAATAAGAGCCATTTATGAAAAACCCACTGCCAACATCATGCTGAATGGGCAAAAGCTAGAAGCATTCCTGTTAAAGACTGGAACAAGACAAGGATGCCCTCTCTTGCCAGTCCTATTCAACACAGTACTGTAATTCCTAGCCAGAGCAATCAGGAAGAAGAAAGAAATAAAATGAAGAGAACTACTCAACTTACCCATGTTTACAGATTATATGATTCTGTATCTAGAAAACCCCATAGTCTGTGTCCAAAAGATCCTAGATATGGTAAACAACTTCAGCAAAGTTTCAAAATACAAAATCAATGCACAAAATCAGTAGTAGCATTTCTATACTGCAACAATGTCCAAGCTGAGGGCCAAGTCAAGAATGCAATCCCATTCACAATAGCCACAAAAAGAATAAAATAACTAGGAATACAGCTAACCAGAGAGGAAAAAGATCTCTACAATGAGAATTACAAAACACTACTCAAAGACACAAATGAATGGAAAAACATTCCATGCTCATGGATAGGGAGAATCAATATTTTTAAGATGGACATAATGTCCAAAGAAGTTTAGAGATTCAATGCCATTCCTATCAAACTACCAATGACATTCCTCACAGAATTATAAAAAGCTATTTCAAAATTCATATGGAACTAATAACAGCCTGAATAGCCAAGATAATCCTAAACAAAAAGAACAAAGCTAAAGGCATCACATTACCCAACTTCAAACTACACTACAAAGCTGCAGTAACCAAAACAGCATGGTACTAGTACAAAAACAGACAAATAGACCACAGGAACAGAATACAGAGTCCAAAAATAATTCCACACATCTAAAACCATCTGATCTTCAACAAAAATTGACAAAAGCAAACAATGGGGGAAATGACTCCCTATTCAATAAATGGTGCTGGGATAACTGAACCCCTTCCTTACACCATACACAAAAATAAACTCAAGATGGACTAAATACAATGTTAAACCAAAACTCTAAAAATCCTGGAAGATAACCTAGGAAATACTGTTCTGGACATAAGACCTGGAAAAGATTTCATGATGAAGATGCCAAAAGCAAATGCAGCAAAAACAAAAATCAACAAATGGGGCCTAATTGAACAATAGAGCTTCTGCACCAAAAACAAACAACAACAACAACAAAACAACAAACAGAGTAAACAGACAAATTACAAAATCGGAGAAATATTTGCAAATTATGCATTCAACAAAGGTATAATATCCAGAATCTATAGGGAACTTAAACAAATTTAATTTACAAGCAAAAAACAAACCCATTAAAAAGTGGGTAAAGGACATAAACAGACACTTTTCAAAAGAAGACATACAAGTGGCCCACAAGCATATGACAAAATGCTCAACATCACTAATCACTAGAGAAATGCAAATTAAAACCACAATGAGATACCATTTCACACCAGTCATAATGACTACCATTAGAAAGTCAAAAAGTAACAGATCCTGGTGAAGTTGTAGAGAAAAGGGAATGTTTATACAGTGCTGGTGGGAATAAAAATTAGTTCAGCCATTGTGGAAAGCAGTGTGTCAATTTCTCAAAAAACTTATAACAGAATTACTATTTACCATAAACCCATTATTGGGTATATATCTAAATGGATATAAATTGTTCAACCATAAAGACACATACATGCGTACGTTTATCATAGTGCTATTCACAATGGGAAAGACATGGTATCAACCTAAATATTCATCAACAGTAGATTGGGTAAAGAAAATGTAGTATATATACACATCATGGAATACTATGCAGCCATAAAAATAATCAGATCATGTCCTTTGTAGCAACATGGATAGAGCTGGAGGTCATTATCCTTAGCAAACCAGCACAGGAACAGAAAAAAAAAAATACCACAGGTTCTCACTTATAAGTGGGAGCTAAACACTGAGTACATATGGACACAAAGAAGGGAACAACAGACGCTGGGGCCTACTACAGGGTGCAGGGTAGGGGTAGGGTGATAACTGAAAAACTACCTATCAGATATTATGCTTATTACCTGGATGATGAAACAATTTGTACACCAAACCCTACAGCACACAATTTACACATATAGCAAATGTGCACATGCACCCTGAACCTAAAATAAAAGTTAAAAAAAAGAAGTAACTATAACAAGTACCTAAAAATATTAATATGCAAAGAAATTTAATTATAAATACTCCCTGAAATAACATATTGCTATAATAAATAGTTTCAACAACAACAAAAAAGAAAGGGAGCTGGAAAAGTCTAAAATATTGGCGATTAAACAACATGTTTCTAAACAATACAAGAAAGGGTCAAAGAAGGAAACACAAGAAAAATTTTAAAATAAGCAAACTAAATGGAAATTAAAGATTAACTTATCAAAATTTTTGGGAAACAGCAAAAGCAGGGCTTACAGGAAATTTTGTAGCATTAAATACACATATTAGCAAAGAAGAAAAATCTGATATCATTCATTTAAGCATCAATCTTAGGACACTAGAAAAGAAAGAGCAAATTAAATCCAAATTATGAAGAATAAAACAGATAATAAGGCCAAATATAGTGGTTCACACCTGTAATCCCAGCACTTTGGAAGGCTGAGGCAGAAGGATTGCTTGAGCCCAGTTTGAGACCATCCTGGGGAACATAGTGTGATCTCGTTTCTACAAATTTAAAAAAAAAAAAGAGAGATTGCTGGGCAGGCTGGTGTGTGCCCATGGTCCCAGCTACTCAGAAGGCTAAGGTGAAGGGATCACTTGAGCCTGGAAGGTCAAGGCCACAGTGAGCCATGATCACTCCACTGCACGCCAGCCTAGGAAACAGAGTGAGATCCCTTCACAAAAAGAAAGAAAAGCAAAGAGAGGAGAGGAGAGGAGAGGAAAGGAAAAAAGAAAGAAAAGAAAAGAAGAAAAGAAACAGTAAAAATTAGAGCAGAAATTCCTGAAACTGAAAATAGGGCATCAACAAAACCAAAAGCTTATTCTTTAAAAATATCAATAAAATAGATTTCTGTGCCTAGCAGGCTAATAAAAAAGAGAGAAGATACAAACTACTTATATTAGAAATTAATGTGGGAACATCACTACAGAGCCCATGCACATTTAACAGGATAATAAATTATATGAAAAATTATATGCCCACAAATTTCATAACCTAGGTGAAATGAACCAGTCAGTTCCTTGAACAACACTTCTACCAAAATTCGTTCAAGAAGAAATGGGCAATCTTAATAGGCCTGTATCTATTAAAGAAATTAAGTAAATAATTAATATCTTCTCAAACTAGAAAGTACCAGGTCCAAATGGGTTCAGTGATAAATTCTATCCAACATTTCAGGAAGAAATTATATCAATTCTGCCCAATTTCTTCTAGGAGATAGACACAGAATACTTTCAAACTCATTTTATGAGGCCAGCCTTAAACTAATACCAAAACTAGACAAAGATGTTACTGGAAAATAAAACTACAGACCAATATGTCTCAAGTGTATAGGTAAAAGAATCCTCAACAAAATATTAGTAAATTGAATCCAATAATGTATAAAAATATACACCATGATCAAGTGGAATTTATTCCACGTATACCAGGCTGGTTAAGCACTTACAAATCAATTCATATAATTTATTACGTCAGCAAGCTAAAAAAGAAAATTCACATGATCATACAATGTATACAGAAAAAGCATTTGACACAGTCCAATGTCCATTCATGCAAAAAACTCTCAGCAAAGTAGGAATAAAGAGCAGCTTTCTCAACTTGATAATGCATATATATGAAAAAGGAAAAACCCAACCTTACAGTTAACATCATGCTTAATAAGGAGAAACAAGCAGCTTTCCCAGTAAGGTCAGGAGCAAGGCAATATGTCCCCTCTCACCACTCATTTTTAATATTGTACTGGAAATACAATGTTTCTTTTCTTACTGAATTAGCTAAGATCTAAGATTTTCTTGGCTAATACAATAAGACAAGAAAAGGATATAAAAGATATATTCATTGGGAAGGAAGAAGTGTGACTGTCTTTGTTCACAGATAATATGGTTGTCTATGTGGAAAATCTATAAGAATTGACAGAAAAAGAAAATCAGCAACAACAATAAAAAATTCTTGAACTAATTAGCAATTATAGAAAAGTTGCAGGACAAAAGGTTAACGTACCAAAGCCAATTGTTTCCCTATACTGATAAAACTGTTTCCCTATACTGATAAAACTCTTTCCCTGTAATGAAAAATGGAATTTGAAATTAAAAGCATAATAACATTTACATGAACACCTCATCAAAGAAAAAAAAAACTTAGGTATCAATCTAACAAAGACCTATATGAGGAAAACTCCAATCTTTGGTGGAAGAAATCCAGTAAATAAGTAAGTGGCGAGATAGTCCATGTTTGTGGAAAAGAAACAGTATTGTCAAAATGTCAGTTCTTCCCAATTTGATCTATAAATTCAATGCAACCCCAGTAAAAATCCCAAGATGCTATTTTGTGAATATTGAAAATTTGATTTTTTTTTTCATCGAGAAGCGATCTCACTCTGTTGCCCAAGCTGGAGGACAGTGGCACAGTCTTGGCTCATTGCAGCCTTGAACTTCTGGGCTCAAGTGATCCTCCCACCTCGGCCTCCCTAGTAGCTGGGACTACAGATGTGCACCACCATGCCTGACTACAGACTCATTAAAATTTATGTTGAGAGGTGAAAGATCTACAATAGCCAATACAACATTAAGAAAAAGAATGAAGTTGAAGGACTGACACTACCTAACTTCAAGACTTACTTTAAAGCTACAGTCATCAGGACAGTTTGTAATTCATAAAAAATAACAGACATATAGATTAACACAATGGAATATAGAGTCCAGAAATAGACCCACAAAAATACAGCCAACCGATATCTGCAAGAAGAACAAAGACAACATAAAATGGCAAAAAGAAAGCCTTTTAAACAAATTGTGCTACAACAAATCCAGCTATAGCTGGATATTCACATGTAACAAAACCAAAATCTAGACAAAATTCACACTCTTCACAAAAATTAACCCCAAGGGATTCCAGGCCTAAATATGTTAAATGCAGAACTATGAAATACCTATGAAAACACAGGAGAAAATCTAGATAACCTTGGATTTAGTGATGGCTTTCTAGATAAAACATGAAATTCATGATTCGTAAAAAAAGGAATTGCTAATCTGCACTTCCTTAAAACTAAAAATTTCAGGTCTGCAAAAGACATTGTCAAGAGAATAAAAATACAAGTCACAGATTGAAAGCAAATATTGGTTAAAGACACATTTAATAAAGGACTGTTATTATTCAAAATATACAAAGAAGACTTAAAACTCTATATTTTTAAAAACTCTGATTTAAAAATGGCCCAAATACCTTAGCAGATACCGCACCAAAGAAAACATACAGACAACAAACAGGCATTTGAAAAATGTTGCATAACGTGTGTCATCAGAGAAATGCAAATAAAAATAACAATGAAATACACTATACATCTACTAGAATGGCAAAAATCTAGAACGCTGACAACCCCAAATGCTGGGGAGGATATGAGGCAAATGAATGCTCATTCATTGCTCATGGGAATGCAAAATAGTACAGCTAGTTTGGAAGACAGTTTGGCAGCTGCTGACAAAACTAAACATATTCATCGTATGATACAGGAGAAACACTCCTTGGTGTTTACCGAAAGGAGCTGAAAACTTATGTCCACACCAAAACCTGCTAATGTATGTTTATAGAGGCTTTTCCATAATTGCCAAAACTTGGAAGCCATCAAGATGTTCTTCAGCGAATGATTGGATAAATAAATTGTGAGTGTGTGTGTCCTTAAGGTAGAACAATTTATATTTCTTTGGGCATATATCCAGTGCTGGGTCTAATGGTCATAACTAACTTGCATTCCCACCAACAGGGTATAAACATTTCCTTTTCTCCAGTCTTGCCAGCATCTGTTGTTTTCCAACTCTTATTAATAGTCACGCTGACTGGTATGAAATAGTATCTCATTGTGGTTTTGATTTGCATTTCTCTCATGATTAGCGATGCTGAAAAATTTTTCATGTTTGTTGGTGCCTTAAATGTTTTCTTTTGAGAGGTGTTTGTTCATGTCCTTGGCCTATTTTTAATGGGGTTTTTTTTGCTTGCCAATTTATTTAAATTACCTATAGATTCTGGATATTCAGCCTTTGTTGGATGATTAGTTTGCAAATCATCTTCCTCCATCCTTTTTCTTCGAGCCTGTGAATGTCCGACTTAGTGTCCCACTTGTCTGTTTTTGTTCTTGTTGCAATTGCTTTTGGGGACTTAGTCAAACACTCTTTGCCATGGCTGATGTTGAGAAGAGTGTTTTCTAGGCTGTCTTCCAAGATTTTTATACTTCGACGTCCTACCTTTAAATCTTTGATCTGTTTTGAGTTAATTTTGTATATGGTGACAGGTAGAGGTCCAGTTTTAATCTTCTGCATACGGCAAGCCAGCTATCCCAGCACCATTTATTAAATAGGTGGTCCTTTCTCCATTGCTTGTTTTTGTTGGCTTTGTTGAATATCGGAGAGTTGTAGGTTTGTAACATTATTTCTGAGTTTTCTT
The DNA here is from genome assembly GCF_024542745.1 of Macaca thibetana thibetana. NCBI lineage: Eukaryota > Metazoa > Chordata > Mammalia > Primates > Cercopithecidae > Macaca > Macaca thibetana. Next base: position 115,752,648 of record NC_065591.1, on the reverse strand, counting down.
TTTCTTTTTTTTTTTTTTTTGAGACGGAGTCACGCTCTGTCGCCCAGGCTGGAGTGCAGTGGCCGGATCTCAGCTCACTGCAAGCTCCGCCTCCCGGGTTCACGCCATTCTCCGGCCTCAGCCTCCCGAGTAGCTGGGACTACAGGCGCCCGCCACCTCGCCCAGCTAGTTTTTTTGTATTTCTTAATAGAGACGGGGTTTCACCGTGTTAGCCAGGATGGTCTCGATCTCCTGACCTCGTGATCCGCCCGTCTCGGCCTCCCAAAGTGCTGGGATTACAGGCTTGAGCCACCGCGCCCGGCCATTTCTGAGTTTTCTATTCTGTTCCATTGGTCTATGTGTCTGTTTTTGTACCAGTACCAAGTTCCTTTGGTTACTGTGGCTTTATAGCATAGTTTGAAGTCGGGTAGTGTTATGCCTTCGGCTTTATTCTTTTTGCTTAGGGTTGCTTTGGCTAATTGGGATCTTTTTTGGTTCCATATGAATTTTAGAATGTTTTCTTTATTTCTATGAAGAATATCATTGGTAATTTGGTAGGAATAATATTGAATATGTAAATCATTTTGGACATTATGGCCATTTTTATCATATTGATTTTTCAAATACATGAGCATGGAATATTTTTCCATTTATTTGTATCATCTTTGATTTCTTTCAGCAGTGTCTTGTAGTTCTCCTTGTAGAGGTCTTTCACCTCCTTGGTTATCTGTATTTCTAGGTATTTCGTTGTCTTTGTGTCTATTGTAAATGAGATTCTGTTCCTGATTTCACTGTCAGCCTGGATATTGTTAGTGTATAAAAACGCTATTGATGGCCAGGTGCGGTGGCTCATGCCTGTAATCCCAGCACTTTGGGAGCCATCGATGGGTGGATCACCTGAGGTCAGGAGATTGAGATCAGCGTGACCAATATGGTGAAATCCCATCTCTACTAAAAAATTACAAAAATTAGCTGGGAGTGGTGGCACGCACCTGTAATCCCAGCTACTCAGGAGGCTGAGGCAGGAGAATCACTTGAACCCGGGAGGTGGAGGTTGCAGTGAGCCAAGATCACACCACTTCACTCCAGCCTGGGTGACAGAGCGAGACTCCATCTCAAAATAAAAACAAAACAAAACAAAACAAAAAAATCAAAAAACAAAACACCAAAAATTGAAAAAAATAGATTGATTTTTGTATTCCATAACTTTACTGAAGTTGTTTATCAGTTCTAGGAGCCTTTTGGGAGATTCTTTAGTATTTTCTGGGTATAGAATCATATCATCAGCAAAGAGAGATATTTTGACTTCTTCATTTGCTATTTTGATACCTTTTATTTCTTTCTCTTGCCTGATTGCTTTGGCTCAGACTTTCAGCACTATGTTGAATAGGAGTGGTGACAGTAGCCATCTTTGTCTTATTCTAGTGTTCATGGGGAATGGGTTCAGCTTGTGTCCATTCAGTTTGATGTTGGCTGTGGGTTTGTCACAGAAGGCTCTTATTATTTAGGTATGTTCTTTCAATGCTGAATATGTTGAGGGTTTTTTTTATGAAGAGATGTTGCATTTTATTGAAAGCTTTTTCTGTGTCTATTGAGAGGATCATGTGGTTTTTGTTTTTAATTCTGTTATGTGATGAAAAACATTTATTGATTTGCATTTTGATTTGCATAGGAACCAGGCTTGCATCCTAGGAATAAAGCCTACTTGATCATGGTATATTAACTTTCTGATGTGCTGCAAGATTCTGTTGCTAATATTTTGTAAAGGATTTTTGCATCTGTGTTCCTGAGGAATATTGGCCTGAAGTTTACTTTGTTCATTGTATCTGTGCCAGATTTTGGTATCAGGCTGATGCTGGCTTCATAGAATGAGTTAGGCAGTAGTCTCATTTCCTTGATATTTTGGAATATTTTCAGTAGGATTCGTTTCAGTTCCTCTTTGTACATTTGGTAGAATTTGGCTGTGAATCTATCTGGTCCAGGTTTTTTTTTGTTTTGTTTTGTTTTTTTATTAGTTGGTAGGTTCTTGATTATTCATTTAATTTCAGAATTTGATTTTGTCTATTCATGATGTCAATCTTTTTTGATTCAATCTTGGAAAATTATGTACTTCCAGGAATTTATCCATTTCCTCTAGATTTTCTTTTCTTTTCTTTTTTTCCATATAACTGTTCATAGTTGTCTCTGAGGATCTTTTTATTTTTGTGAGATCAGTTGTAATAGTGCCTTTATCATTTCTGATTATGCTTATTTGGATCTTCTATTTATCTTTCTTAATCTAGCTGGCAATCTATTAATCTTAATTTTTTTTGAAAAACCAACTCTTGGTTTAATTGATTTATTATTATTATTATACTTTTAGTTCTGGGATACATGTGCAGAAAGTGCAGGTTTGTTACATAGGTATATGCATGCCATGGTTGTTTGCTACACCCATCATCTACAGTAGGTATTTCTCCTAATGCTATCCCTCCTAACCCCTCACTCCGGACAGGCCTCAGTGTGTGATGTTCCTCTCCCTGTGTCCATGTGTTCTCATTGTTAAACTCTCACTTATGAGTGAGAACATGCAGTGTTTGGTTTTCTGTTTCTGTGATAGTTTGCTGAAAATGATGGTTTCCACCTTCATCCATGTCCCTGCAAAAGACATGAACTCATCCTTTTTTATAGCTGCATAGTATTCCATGATGTCTATGTGCCACATTTTCTTTATCCAGTCTATCATTGATGGATGTTTGGGTTGGTTTCAAGTCTTTGCTGTTGTGAACAGTGCTACAATAAACATACATGTGCATGCGCTTTTATAGTAGAATGATTTATAATCCTTTGGGTATGTACCCATTAATGGGATTGCTGGGTCAAATGATATTTCTGGTGCTAGATCCTTGAGGAATTGCCACACTGTCTTCCACAATGGTTGAACTAATTTAGACTCCCACCAACAGTGTAGAAGTGTTCCTATTTCTCCACATCCTCTCCAGCATCTGTTTTTTCCTGACTTTTTAATGATAGCCATTCTACCTGGTGTGAGATGGTATCTCATTGTGGTTTTGAGTTTTGATTTGCATTTCTCTAATGACCAGTGATGATGAACATTTTTTCATATGTTTGTTGGCCACATAAGTGTCTTCTTTTGAGAAGTGTCTGTTCATAAGCTTCACCCACTTTTTGATGTGTGTGTGTTTTTTTTTTTTTGAGATGGAGTATCGCTCTATCACCCAGACTGGAGTGCAATGGTGCAATCTCGGCTCACTGCAACCTCTGCCTCCCAGGCTCAAGAGACTCTCCTGCCTTAGCCTCCCAAGTAGCTGGGATTACACACACACCACCATGCCCAGTTAATTTTTGTATTTTTAGTAGAGACGGGGTTTCACCATGTTGTCCAGGATGGTCTTGAACTCCTGACCTCAGGTGATCCACCCTCCTCGGTCTCCCAAATTACTGGGATTACAGGAGTGCACCTCCATGCCCAGCCTTATTCATTTTTTTCTTGTAAATTTTTTAAGTTCCTTGTAGATTCCTATTTTTATACCAGTGCCATGCTGTTTTGGTGACTATGGCCTTATAGTATAGTTTGAAATCAGGTAGTGTGATGTCTCCAGATTTGTTCCTTTTGCTTAGTCTTACTTTGACTATGTGGGCTCTTTTTTGGTTCAATATGAATTTTAGAATTGTTTTTTTCTAATTCTGTAAAGAATGGTTTCAAGTCTGTTTTATCCTGATATAAAAATAGCCACTCTTGGGAGGCCAAGGTGGGCAGATCACGAGGCCAGGAGATTGAGACCATCCTGGTTAACACGGTGAAACCCCGTCTCTACCAAAAATACAAAACATTGGCTGGGCGTGGTGGTGGGCACCTGTAGTCCCAGTTACTCGGGAGGCTGAGGCAGGAGAATGGCGTGAACCCAGGAGGCGGAGCTTGCAGTGAGCCGAGATCACCCCACTATGCTCCAGCCTGGGTGACAGAGTGAGACTCCATCTAAAAAAAAAAAAAAAAATAGCCACTCCCATTCTTTTTGTTTTCCATTTGCATGGTAGATCTCACTCCACCCTTTTACTTTGAACCTGTGGGTGTTGTTATATATGGGATGGGCTTCTTGAAGGCAACAGATGGTAGGGTTTTGTCTTTTTATGCAGCTTGCCATTTTGTGTCTTTTAAGTGGAACATTTAGCCTGTTTACATTGATGTAGTTAGTACTGATATGTGTGATTTTGATCCTGTCACTGTGTTGTTAGCTGGCTGTTAAGTAGACTTGACTGGATTGTTACTTTATAGTGCCCGTGGGCTATTGCTTAAATATACTTTTTCAGTAGAAGGTATCGTTCTTTTGAATCCATGTGTATCTTTCCCTTAAGGACCTCTTGTAAGGCTGGTCTAGTTGAAACCTATTCCCTCAGCATCTGCTTGTTAGTGAAGGATTTTATTACTCCTTTACCTATGAAGCTTAGTTTGGCAGGATGTGCCATTCTTGGTGAGAATTTATTTTCTTTAAGGTTGCAGAAAATAGGCCTCCAGTCTCTTCTGGGTAAGGTTTGTGCTGTGAGGTCTGCTACTAGACTGACTGATGAGAGTCCCTCTGTAGGTGGCTTGCCCTTTTTCTCTAGTTGTCTTTATATTTTTTTCCTTTGGCTGGGCACAGTGGCTCATGCCTGTAATCCCAGCACTTTGGGAGGCCAAGGTGGGTGGATTACTGGAGGTCAGGAGTTCGAGACCAGCCTGACTAACATAGTGAAACCCCGTTTATACCAAAAATTCAAAATTAGTCAGACATGGTGGTGGTCACCTGTAATTCCATGTACTTAAGAGGCTGAGGCAGGAGAATCACTTGAACCCAGGAGTGAGCTGACATCATGCCATTGCACTCCAGCCTGGGCAACAAGAGTGAAACTCTGTCTCAAAAAAAACAACTTTTTTTTTTCTTTTTTTTACCTTTGTATTGACCTTGGTGAATCTGATGACTATGAGCTTTGGGGATGGTTGTCTTGTACAGTATCTGGCTGGAGTTCTTTGTATTTCTTGGATTTACATGTAAACCTCTAGTGATATTAGGGAAAATTTCATGGACTATATACTCAAATACATTTTCCAAGTTCCTTATTCTCTCTCCTTCTCTCTCAGGAATGCTGGCAAGCCATAGATTTGGTCTCTTTACCCATATCTCTCATAGGTTTTGTTTATTTTTCTTAATTCTTTTTTTTTCTTTATTTGTATCTGACTGACTTGATTCAAAGGACTGGTCTTCAGGCACTGAGAATTTTTCCTTGGTTTGGTCTTTTCTGTTGTTATTACTTCTGATTGTATTATGAAATTCTTGTAGTGAATGTTTCAACTCAGGAGGTTCAGTTTGGGTCATTCTTACAATGGATATTTTACTTACAATCTTACAATGGATTGTTTTACTGGGTGTTTGGCTTTCTTGGATTGAGTTTCAACTTTCTCCTGGAACTAATAAGCTTCCTTACCATCCAGATTCTGAATTCCATGACTGTCATTTCAGACCATCCAGACTGGTTAAGAACCATTGCTGGGTAGCCAATGGGCTCATTTGGAGGTGAGGGGACGCTCTGGCTTTTTGAATTGCCAGACTTCTTGTGCTAATTCTTTCTCATCTGGAAAGGCGGATGTTCCTTTAACTGTGGTTTAAGTTGAGTGTAGTCAGTTGGCTTCATTTCTGGAAGTTTTCAGAGGGCAAGGCTCTGGACAGGGTCTTTGTAGTTGAATTTTTGTCCTTGGTTTCACAGCCCCGAGAATTAGTTGTTTTTTAGTGTTGTACTTTGGGCTGTGATCCAGTAGACGGCGCCAGAGAGCAACAGGGGGTAGATGAGCTCTTATTGGAGGCTGGGCTCCTTTGTGTATCCTTGCATTTGCAGCTGTATTCTATAGTGTCAAGGAGAGAGAGGTGACCCCATCCTTCTTTTGGTCTGATTCTGGGCCCAGGTCCGCTCCTGGTCCTTTGGGGAGCCACCTCTGATCACTGGCACTATGCCTGTGATTTTTTTTTTTCCCAAATGATTGCATTTATTATAAACAAGGGTACAGACCCTAGACTCAGAAACACAAAGATCTGAAGCTAAGACAGCTCTGGTGAAACAGTAATAGGGGGAGAAGGAACACCGAGGTATTCATGTCTGGGCCAGAGCTGCCAACCAGGGCCCCACACCCCACCTTTAGTCCAGATGGCCTCTTGGCCCAGATGTCCCTGCTGCCAGAACACACTGGACTGGGGGACAGGAGTTGCATATTCCATGATATGCCTGTGATTTTGTTGTTGTTGTTAGTTCTTTCAGGCTGTGGGGCACCTTTGAGGGGAGGTCTGGTACAAAGACAGAACATACTTTTAACGAATCAGCCCTGTTGGGGGAGGCCCACCTAGGTCCCATACCAGCCCATCAAACTGTGCGACTTACTTCCTCTGTGTTCTGAGATTCTGGGCTACTCCCTCATTAGCCCAGATCCCAGCTCTGGGATCCTGAGCCATGGGCCACGCCCTGGGTTGGAGGGCCAGGACCTTCTTGTGGCTCCCTCTTCTGGACCCTTGGGGTTGGATTCCCGGTGTGCTGGGGGACTCAAAGGATTGCTAGGTTGCCAGAATGCACTTAGGTAGAGCAAAGCACCCAAGCTGGGCAGCAGAGACTGCACTGTATACACACTCCTAGGGGGCAGCCAGGCAGGAGCACTGGAAGGAGCTGATGGGCAGGTGGGCCTGCAGAACAGATGTACTCCAGTCCCATAGGGAAGCAGGCCTTGCCTTCTCTCTGGGGCCAGAGCCTCTCAGAGAGAGATGGGCAGCCCTAGAAGGTAGGTGCTTATGGCTGGGCTTTGTCGGAGCTGACCCACACTCAAAGGTTCCCAGCTGTGTGCCTGTTGCAGCTCTGTCTCTGTCTCTATGTAATCTTCAGGGAGACCCTCTGCCAGATCATATGTCCCTAGGGGTGTGGGATCCCTTGCAGATAAGACCCCAGAGGTCCACAGCGAGAGCAAGAAGTCCCCCAGTCCTTTCACTCGCTCCTTTCCCAGGCACCATTCACGGCCAGGAAACAGCCCTAGCATTCAGGCACCCCAGTCAGGGTTCCCAGTTTCCCCTCTCTTCAGCCTTGGTGACTGCGTCTTTTCTCCATTCACATTCGCATTTTCTCTCCCAATATGTGGTCAAGTTCTGTTGGGGTAGTTGAAATCATGTTCTCTCTATGCGAGCCAAACTTCTTGGCTGCATCTAGTCTGCCATCCTGCCACTGTATATGTCATTTTCATTCATTTAAAAAAGTGACACTTAGGAAAACAAAATAGGGGAGATGAGCACAAAGTGTGGGTTGTAATATTCTCTGATGACACAATTTTACCCTCTTAATTGACACTCCACATATCTCATTTTGATTTCATATTTTAATCGTTTTTTAAAAAGTTCCAGAAAAAAATGATATACTTGAAAGAATGATTAAAGATTCAACTGAGAGGTGGTTTGGAGGAAGAGGAGGAGGAGACAGCGTAGCAGATGGAGAATGTTTGAGCAGAGAAGTAAATGGCAAATTGCATAAGATGGTGTTATGAAGTCTAGGCAGGAAAAGAGACTGCTTACATATTTATTTTGGATTTTGGAGGTCCCTAGGAGAATATGTTACTAACATTATCATAAACCAGGAAATAAATTCTGTACAGATGGTAAACCACTAGCTAGAAAAAGTTGATGGTTGAGAGGAGGTCAGTGATAATGATCACTTGGGTCTATGAACAGATGACATTGAGGTCTTCAGTGTTCTACTTATCATGAGTCCAGTGGTCCTGTGGTTTATGTGCATGAGCGTTACTCACATCCGGCTAACCATGAAGTTTCCCATTCATTAAGATAAAATATCACTTTATCTGTTCTTACAGGTTAGAGTTGTTTGGGGCCTACCATTCACTCAGACTGGAACTCCTTTTCTAAAGGAGGTTCTCTGCTTCTCCTGAAGCTTACCTGTTTACCTTTTTCTCTTTCCAACTTTCACATAGATTAACATGCACAAGGACTTGTGCAACAGTTTAACCTTAGAAAATTCAAGAACTCTAGAGTTGCATCAGTCAACATCATAATATATAACAAAATAGAAGATAATTCTAACTGAGGAAAAACATAGTGATATATCGGAAAGATAACAAAGGAACAGGCCAGGCACAGTGGCTCACACCTATAATCCTAGCACTTTGGGAGGCCAAGGCAGGAGAATCACCTGAGGTCAGGAGTTCAAGACCAGCCTGGCCAACGTGGCGAAACCCTGTCTCTGCTAAAAATGCAAAATTAGCCTGGCATGGTGGCACATGCCTGTAATCCCAGCTACCTGGGAGGCTGAGGCAGGAGAATCACTTGAACCTGGGAGGCAGAGTTTGCAGTGAACTCAAGATTGTGCCACTGCACTCCGGCCTGGGAGACAGAGTGCAACTTCATCCCCCTGCCACCTCTACAAAAAAAAAGAACAACAAAGAAACCAGAAATCTTATGATTTTTCCGTAGCTTCATTACATGATTGCTGCATGAGATCAGAAAGGAGAAGGGAAAGGATCCAGGAGGTAAATTGCAGAGCAGAGGAGGCCTCTGAGGATGACTGATCTGGGCCCAAATACAAATCCCAGTGGATATGAAATAATGAAGTCGTGTACAAGAGCAGAGCTGTCTGTATTTTGCTAAAGCAATGTACAATGTAATCTTTGGCCTGACAGGTATTTTCAGTGCAAACTAATCTTACCTGACATTTCTCTGCTTTAACACCTTGAATTCATCCCCATGATCCACAGCCTATATGCTACAGTTAAGCCTCCTTAACTTTCCGTAGTGTTCTTGGTGATGACATTTAACTCACCTGTCTAGTGTTCCTTTCACTGCTCCTTCCTTTCTTTTTTTGTTTTTACATCTTAAAGACATATAATTGTTATTTTTTAATTATACCAAAATAAAGCTGGAAACAATAATTTAGACTCTAAGTGTCTGGTTTACACATGTATAGGGTCACTTAATAGTTTCATAAATTGTCAACTTGTTCTTTCTTTTTTTGTGAAATGGAGTCTCGCCCTGTCACATCCAGGCTGGAGTGCAGTGGCATGATCTCGGCTCACTGCAACCTCTGCCTCCTGGGTTCAAGCGATTCTCCTGTCTCAGCCTCCCAAGTAGCTGGGATTACAGGTGCCTGCCACCATGTCCGGCTAATTTTTTGTATTTTTAGTAGAGACGGGGTTTCACCATGTTGGTCAGGCTGGTCTCAAACTCCTGACTGACCTCAGGTGATCTGCCTGCCTCAGCCTCCCGAAGTGCCGGGATTATAGGCCTGAGCCACCGCGCCCAGCCCAACTTTTTCTTAATGATACAAAGAAACAATTAAAGCAAAATATCAAATCTTTAGTCATTTCATTAGACAAAATTACCAACTACTCATCTCCCTTTTGCAAGACAACAAGCTATAAGAAAATTCATAAAATTATCCTTGGCTTACTTATTAATAATTATTAAGTATTTTAGTGGCTCAGAGTTCAGGCAAACTAGCCATAAACAAAGAGCACCACAACCAGGAGGACCCCGGCGTTGATGTTTGCTGCAGTCCTCCACAAGGGCCTCTCAGATGACAGCTTCTTCCTCGGGGCTTCCTCCTCCTCCTTGGGCAGCTTGAGCCCTGTCTTCCTCAAACCACAGAATAAGTCATAAGCTTTCTTGAGATGTCCATGAGATTGCTCAGTATAATATGTACATTAGGAATAGGTTTTGTTAAGAGGGAGATTCCTAAGACTGCCAGTATAGACTGCCCCCTCCACTCCCCACCAAAAATAAAAAGAAAAAAGAAAAGAAAAGAAAAAGAAAAGAATGATGGAAAGGTACAGACAGTGCTCTCCACAGATAATCTCGGGACAGTCACTGGCAGCCAAGCAACTCCCTGTTCTGTAGGTGAACTCCACAATCATATCCGTAAGGCCCATTACAAGTCCTACCAGAATGCTCCCTGTTCACTCTTTCACAAAAGATGGCAAGCAGAAAAACAGCGGCAATTGGAGGCCCAAGATAACTAGCAATTGATTGTGCTTAATAATCAGTCATCGGTTTTGAGATACTTGAACCAATGGGACCTATCTGATGACAAATAGCCTGGTAAGAAAACCAAGTAAATATTAAACAAAAGCATTTAAGCAACCCTGTTGCATTCATTATTGAATTGATTCTTGCTGTCACTTGTTGGTTTTCCAACTCAAATCAAGCTCTTTGACATTACATGAACCCATGCCATGATTAATGATTATGTTAGCAAAATGCCAGTCCCTTCTTTCTCCCTGTTACTCATGACTATGTCAAATTGTTGGCTTCCCTTTGAGGTGCTTCATATCACCCCTTTGCTTTATATTCCTTCATTCTTTCATTTCTTTTTTTCCATGATAAATTTTGTTCATCATTAAAAATCTGACTCTCATGTAACTTACCTGCGAAGCCTTCCTAGAGTCCCATAAACAGAATTCATAACTCACGGCTTTGTGCTCTTATCACACTTGTGCTAAGCTAATTGCAGTAGACTGTATGCTGAAATAATTAAAGGAATGTTTGCTGAAGTCAGATTGCCTGGGCTCTAACCCTGGTTTTGTCTTTTCCTATCTTTGTAACATTTGAGAAGCTATTTAACTTCTCCATGCCTCAGTTTCCTCATATGTAAAATGCAGATAATAGATATATCTACTATATAGTATAGTTATGAAGTGTAAATGAGTTAATAAATATGTGTGATTCCATTAATGTGTGGTACATAGAAAGCCCTATACAAGTTTTTCCTATTATTAGTATCACATTTTATTGTGGGTTATTATGCCTGGTTCTTCCATTGACTGGTGAACTCCTACATCTCAAAGATCACGGCTAAAATGCCTTTGTAAAATTAGCAATAACAATTATGCTTGACACAACACAGGTAGCTAGTAAACGGACTTCAACAAGATGGCTTCTTTCATAAATGGTTTGAACACACTGGGTGGGTCTTTGAAATTGAAATCGAGGAAAATTTATCTTCTCCCCTGCCTTCCCGGCACCCCCTTCCCTGTAATGTGAGCAGAGACTACTTTTTCTTAGGCAATTGTCTCATTTCTTTAATTTCTAGAATAATTTGCATTTGTAAGGATATTTTTAGAGTCTGCAGACACATTAATTTGTAAAGGCAGAATTCAGACGTGCACCTGTAAGGAGGGCTTTGAACTACCCAGTTTTCTCCTCTCCTGTAACCTAATGTATTAGGAAGAGCTGAGATTAGTATCAACGATGGAGTGACCATGAGTAAGCTTCTAGGCTGCACTTCCTGATTTGCACTGTCTGTTCTCAGGTCTTCCTCTCAGGAGTGTCATGAGGCCGTCTCTTCCACTCACCAAGCATCAGTTAATGCGGATGTACTGCATGAATGAACTAAATAATTAGGCCTTATTATCCTTTCTGTTGTGGAAGAAAATTTTAAATATTTATCAGATTAAAAAGTTTGACCTTTTTGAAAATTTTCAGGCTAGAATTAGATTGGAATGTTTGTGGTCAACACTTGTGAATTTAAATACTTAAATATTTACATATTTAAAATACACAACTTGGTGTTATCTATCTTGCTACACACATATGTATATATATAAATGTATGTACATATATACAATATGAAAACATCACCACTTACATATGTGTGTATATTATATGTATGTATGTATGTAATATATGTAAAATTATCACCACCAAGCTAAGGAACATATCTGTTATCCACAGATGTTTTCTTCCTGCCCCTTTGTAATGCCCCACTTCTGTCCTCACACAAAGAATCATCTGCTTTCTGTCAATATAGATTAATTTGCATTTGCTAGAATTTTACAGAGATGAAATTATATAGACATACTTTTTTCTGGGGGATGGGGTGCAGGTTTGGCTCCTTCTGCTAAGCATAATTATTTTGAGGTTCATCCATGTTGCCTTGTGTATCAATTGTTCAATGTTTTTACTACTGAGTGGTATGGATTTGGATGAATAAACCACAAAGCATTTTCAATTAAGGAACACTTGTATCATTTCCAGTATTGGACTATGACAAATAAAGCTACTGTGAATGTTAATGTACAAGTCTTTGTATAAGCATATGTTTAATTTCTCCTGAGTAACTACTCAGTGTGGAAAGGATGAATAATATAGTGGATATATGTTTAATTTTTCAGTAACTGGAAGATTGTTTGTTTAAGTGGCTGTATCATTTTAGATTCATACTACCAGATTGTGATAGTTCCAGTCAGTGCACAGCCTCAGCTTATACTTTTAATGTCAGTCATTCTAATTAATAGGTGTACTGTGGTATGTTTCCAGATGTTTATTTGCCATCATTGTAACAATGGTGATGAATTCAAATATTTGTTCATTTTATGGGTTGTTTTCTTATTACTGAGTTTTGAGAATTTTTACATATTCTGAATACAAAACTTTAGTTGATACCTGATCTGCAAGTATGTTCTGAGATTTATCTTTTTAATCTCTTAACAATGTCTTAGGAGGAGCAAAAATTTTTAATTTTGATAGAACCTACAGTGTCAATTGGATTTTTTAATAAATCATGCTTTTTGAAATCCTTTCTTAAAATGTTTCTATTTGTTCTATCAGTGACTGAGAGAGTGGCATAGGTATCTCCAAAAATACTTGTGGATTTGACTACTTTTGCTTGCAAGTCTGTCAAATTTAGAAGTCATATGGAATTTTGATTGCCTTAGAATATCTGAAGCTATCTTAACAAAGAACAAAAGTATATGATATAAGCTAAAATGTTTTGAGAAATACTATGACACGGATTAGTATTGGGGAAACCATCCCCACACCACCCGGTGGGTACCCTGAGTCCAGTGGAGACAGAGGAATTAGAAAGAGACAGAATAAGAATTTAAAAGGCGGATCCAGGGACCGGAGCATCCGAGGCTTGCTCAGGGCCCTGAGCTCTGGGCCTCCACCCAATTCATTGGCTAGAATGTGAACAGAGAGCCCTTGCACACTGGTGGTGGGAATACAAATTCACACAGCTATTATTTAAAACAGTATGGTTTCTTCAAAAGAAAAAATAGAACTACCACGTGATCCAGCAATCTCACTGCTGGTTATATATCCAAAGGTAACGAAATCAGTATGTTGATGAGATATCTGCACTCCCATGTTTATTGTAGCATTACTCAAAATAGCCAAGTTATGTAATCAACGTAAGTGTCCATCAACACATGAATGGATAAAGAAAATGAGGTGTATATTCATAATGGAATTCTATTCAGACTTAAAAAAACAAATCTTGTCATCTGCTACAACATGGATGAATCTGGAGGATATTTTGTTAAATGAAATAAGTCAGGCACAGAAAAACCAACAGTGCACGATCTCACTTATGTGTGGAATCTAAAAAGTAGAACTGAACAAAGCAGCGAGTAAAATGGTGGTTACCAGGGTTTGGGGGAAGGGATGGCAACTGGGGAGATGTTGGTCAAAAGATACAAAATTTCAGTTAGACAGGAAGAATAAGTTCAGTAGACTTATTATACAACAAGGCAAGTATATCTAATAACAATATATTGTATATTTGAAAATTGCTAAGAAAGTAGATTTTACATGTTCTCACCACAAAAAAATAATAAATTTATGAGGCAATGCATATGTTAAATAGCTTGATTTAGTCATTCCACAATGTATGCATATATCAAAGCATCAGTGCTGTATACCACAAATAATATAATTTTTTGTTTCAATTAAACAAGTAAATAAACAAAAGAATATAGATGCTATTTAATAATGTTTCAATGATTCATTAATTGTAACTAATGTAGCATATTAATATATGATGTTAGTAATAGGAAAAATTATATAGGACAAGGGAACTCTACTATCATCAAAAGTTTGTGATAAATTTAAAACTGTCCTAAAAATAATGTTAATTTTAAAATATGAAAAAAGTTTCATGGTGGATATTTAAAGTGGAATTCTGTTAATGCAAGTTGAATTTGAGCTTGCACAGAACTAACAGATGTGTAAGAGACTGAAGTGAGAGGTAGGCAGGTGATCTGACATGGGATGTCTGAGGTGTCTGGTACTATTTTCAATCAATATTATTTGAGTGTCTACTCTATGTCTTATTAGAGCTTAAGCCAACTCAACAGAGAAAGATTAAAAGAATAAGCATTTAAGTATCATATTATTATCATAAGTCATATGTGCTGAGAAGAAAAGGAGACAGTATCCGAGAGCAAGAAGAGAGGGATAGTGTACAAAGTAATTTAGTTGGAGTTTCGAAGAGTTCTCTGAAGAAATAACATTTAAGTTTTTCTAGCCTTTACAAGTATATTTTTGTAGGTCTGATTCTGGCATACTTTATGTTGTGTTGATTACCCTGAGGTACATGGGCAATACCATTCCAATAGTTTGGTTTAGCTTAGAGATAGCAGCTGTAAGTAGAAGAAATACATTCACGCTAGCATTTGTGTTGGCTCAAAACAATAGAATCCATGACTGATGGAGACCCTGACCAGCTCTATTTGATATGATTAGTGTAATGTGTTTTTAGATTTTCCAGGGAACAGCCCTTTAGAACTGAAGCTTAGTATTTTATCACCAGAAGAGAGTATTTTTATTATGTTGAGGACTATGTTTTAATCAATTACATGAAAGAAAAGGGGAAAGGGAATGGAATTGGCATTAGTGGGTTATGCCACTAATTCACTATGTCACCTTATTATTTCTTCTAAGAAAATATGTCTTCATAATCCTTATAAGAGAAAAAATGAGACGGAATTGGCGTAAAATAGACCATGTGCATAAGAAATAATGTCCGTAAAATCCCCCCAAATTAGAAAGAGTGTTGACAGATGCGCTAAAGTGAAAGACATCATTTCATACAATATAATAGTCAAAAACTTAGATCTAATGCAATCATTTTCATAGTACTTCTGTTCATAAGAATGTTCTTTTCCCTAGCATTTTCTTCAGGGCGACGTGGACATCTTTATTCCTCAGGCTGTAGATCAGGGGGTTCAGCATGGGCACAACAATAGTGTAAAACACAGAGGACACTTTCCCCTGGTCCATGGAGCTGACAGATGATGGTTGCAGGTACATGAATGCTGCAGATCCAAAGAAGATAGCAACGGCCGAGATGTGGGAGCTGCAAGTGCTGAAGGCTTTGGACCTGCCCTCCGTGGAGCGAATGCGGAGGATGCTGGCAATGATAAAGAAGTAAGAGCTGAGGATGGTCAGGCTGGGGACAAGGATGTTAATTCCACTGAAGATTAAAATCAGTAACTCATTAACATAAGTACTAGAACAGGAGAGCTTCAAGATGGAAATAAGATCACAGAAATAATGGTTGATCACATCAAATTTGCAGAATTGAACCCTAAAAATACAGCCTATATGAGCTGACGCACAAATCAGGCCTATTATATACACTCCTAAAATCAGAGAAAAGCTAGCCTTATTGGATATGATGACACTGTACAGCAAGGGGCTACAGATGGCCACATAGCGGTCATATGCCATTGCAGCCAACATGTGGCACTCTGCAATAGCAAAAATGAGGAAGAAGTAGAGCTGAGTCATGCATTCAGGGTAGGAGATGATGTTCTTCTCTGTCACAAAGTTCAGCAGCATCTTAGGGGTAATGACCGTGGAATGGCAGAAGTCAATGAAGGACAGACTGCTGAGGAAATAGTACATAGGGGTGTGCAGGTAAGGACTGAGCCCAATCAGTGTGATCATGCCCAGGTTCCCCAGCATTGTGACTACATAGATTCCCAGGAAGATGAGGAAGAGGGGCAGCTGGAGCTCTGACTTCTCTGTTAGCCCAACCAGAATAAACTTAGTCACTAAAGAATGGTTTTCTGCTGCCATTCTTTGATCAGTTTCTGCAAGGGAGAGAAAAAACATGGTATTTGGGTGAATTGTATTGTTATTCTCCTTTTGTAGGAAAGGGACCCCTTGTTTATATATGATCATTTAACTCTGGTTCAATTAACTGAAGCATAATTTATCCCAATTTAGCATGTATTAATCTTTATTTTCTAGTAACTGGTATTTGATATTATAATATTTTACCTATGTTTATAGTAATTAAAAACTTTGAGTGTCTATTTTCTGTTTTGAATATTTCAATGGTCTCCAATATTTTTAAGCTAATACTTGCAAACTTAAATTCTTAGAGAAGCCAACGTAAACAAGTAAAAATGACTGAGTGACAACTTGGGGAGAACAATCCCTGTCTACAGACAGTAACCTCTAATAACCTGAAACTAATTCCAGTCAGGGATGAACAGAAGTCTTATTATTATCAGACTTCAATGTTTCATGTAATTATCAAGAAATCTAGATTTGTACATCAAACATTCATATTTTCAGATACTATTAAAATGAAATAACATTTATAATTATCATTGTGAATATCTATCAGCTGTAGTGGTGACAATTCTATGATTTGTCATCTCTGAGCTACAGTGAAGTATCTCTGACATCCCTTGAGGGAAATAGAATGAGCAGTTGTTGAATGGACAGGCTCTAAAGTCAAAGTGCTTGTGTTCAAATTCTGACCCCATCATTTACTAATCAATACCCCGAGCCTGTCAAATAGCCTCTTTGTGTCATGACTTTCAAACCTGTAAAAGAGAACATTATTACCTATCTAAATAACATTTGCAGACTCATAAATCAGTAAGTGAAGAAGGTCAATCTTATGTTGTTAATGTCTATCAAGAGGGTAACAATGGGAAGATAGTAAGAAATTACTGATTTCAACGTACAGAAACAACAATCTTATTACCTCAGTATTTCCTTTCATTTTCTTCAACTTTTGTGAATTAGAAGAGAGTAAAAAGTAGAGACACACAATTAAAAAACAGAATTACAAGTGTGATCCCCTTTCTGTTAAACAGTGAATAAATGATATGGCTATTGGATTCATTAAAGTTACATTTCAAATGAATGAGTCAAATTATTTAAAAAAATACAAAGTTTAGAAAATCTATACATTTCTTAACACATTTCTACACCAAAATAATTCTGAAATCAATCAGATCTGAACGTAAAAACTAACTATAAAACACCTGGAAAAACAACTGGTAAAATCCTTGATATCTTGGAAAAGTTTATGATTTCTTAGAAAGAAATCTTAAAAGCGAAAGAACTAAAAACTAACAATGGTTTGATTATATTTCATCAAAATTAATGACATTAAGAAAACGAAATGGCAAGCTCAAGGTAACACATATGCTGACAAAGGACTTTTATCTAAAATATCTAAATAACATATGCAAATAATAGTACAAAGACAACCAAATATTAACAACTGGTGAAATACCAGAAGAGCTATCTCACAGAAAAGATATATGACTGGTCAGTAAATTTGTGAAAATATATCCAATGTTTTTAGTAATCAAGGAAATGAAAATTAACACCATAATGAGACAACACTATAGACCATGATAGATTAGAAAAAACAGAACAAAAAAACACCTGAAGATTTCAGGTGTTGGTGAGGAGCATCTCTACTTGTCATACAAAGCTGGCGGGGAGTGTGAAATTGTTCAACTGTTTTGGAAAAGAGTTTGCCAATTTCTTATAAACTTAAACAGACTTTAACTAAATAAATCCAGCAATTCTGCCTCTTAGTATTTACCCAAGAAAAATGTAAACGTTTGTCTACACAAAGACACGTACAAAATGTACATGGCAGCCTTATTCAAAACAACCAAAAATTAGAAAGATTTTTTCTCTCCCTTGCAGAAACTGATCAAAGAATGGCAGCAGAAAACCATTCTTTAGTGACTAAGTTTATTCTGGTTGGGCTAACAGAGAAGTCAGAGCTCCCGTTGCCCCTCTTTGTCGTCTTCCTGGGAATCTATGTGGTCACAAAGCTGGGGAACCTGGGCATGATCACACTGATTGGGCTCAGTTCTTACCTGCCCCCCTATGTACTATTTCCTCAGCAGATCTACTCAACAGATGAGTAGATGCATGAGTTGTGGTGTGTGTATGTGTATGTACATATACATTAAATTGAATACTATTGAGAATTTAAAAAGTAAATATAAATTACAAATACGTTTATTAACATGAATCTCAAAAACATTATATTTCTTTGCAACAAATATTCGACCAGAAATCCCGAATGTATAGAAGTATTCATCCGCGTAGCTCTCTAGATCTACAGGTATTTTGTGTGTAAGAAAGTTCAGTAATGGAATGAATTATTTAATAGATATCATATATTCAGATTGTATCTTTCTTTTTAGTTTTTTTAATTGAATTTTCAATTCAGTTGCTTACTTTACAAATTATGAAATATTTTACATTATGTTTTTCATAATTTCTTTAACATTTAAAAAATATTTGAAGGTTATGCAAAATTTTTTGCTTCTTCATTCCTGAATCCAATAAATTAAGGTTATCTTTTTGTCTTGATCATTTATGCTAGAAGTTTGTCAATTTTATTAATCAATTTTAATAAGTTAACTATTTACTATGTTGATTTTATGTTAATATTTATTTTTATTTAAATTATTTCTAATAATTTATTTTATTTTTATTCATTTCATTAGCATGATTTCCTGTCCTTTTCCTAGATTTTTGAACTGAACCTTAATCAACATCTTCTATTTATGGTCTTTTCTAATATGTGCATATAAGGTATAAATTTCCCTGTCAGCCCTACTTTAGCTACTGGTCACAAGTTTTGATATATCAAACTTACAATATTATACAGTTTAAGACACTTTATAATTTCTTTTTTATATTTATGTTGTTCCACGGATTATAGAGAAGTGAACTGTTAACTTTACGGAAGTTGGGCTTTTAAAAATGTCTGTCTTAACTTCATAGGAGCTAATGAACATACTCTGAATCATTGAAGTTATTTCAAATTGTTGAGATTTTCTTTATAATACAACATATTGTCAGTTTTTATAAATATTCCAAACACATCTTAAAAGAATACATTGCCCGATTTTGTGGTCCCTTAATATATACATTTCAATGATGTTCAATTCACTAATTATGTTGTTGAAATATTTCATATGCATAGTGATATTTTTGTCTGATGTTCTAACAGTTAGTAGCTAAGTATGTCCATGTCTCCCACTCAAATTTCTGATTTTTAAATTTCTTCCTTTAGTTGTTGAATCTTTACCAAAATCTTTATTGTTATGGAATACAGAAAGTTATATTTAATCATTTGTCTTGCTTAAATCTTCCTTTGTCTCATGTCAGCATTTTTAGCATTGTCAGGCTATCACAATACTTTTTAAGTTAATGTTTGCACAGCATACTATTTTTTACTCCCTTACATTAGATTTTCTGTTTCTTTATATTAAAATTTGTTTTTAAAAGAAGCACAAAATAATATCATATGAAATAGCAATAACTTAGCACCAAATACCTCAAAATATAAAACAAAACTTATACAATGGCTATAGATTAAAACTTTTAAGTAATCTTAAGATAAGTTAGACAAACTTAAGTCTCAACCAATGGATGGATGGATAAAGAAAATGTGGTATACGTATACAATGGAATACTATCAAGCCATAAAGCAAATGAAATCCTGTAATTTGATGGTTAAGTGAAATAAACCAGGCACAGAAAGACAAATATTTTATGTTCTCACTCATATGTGGAAGCTGGAAAAGCTGATCTCATGGAGATAAAGAGTAGAATGATAGTCACTAGTGGCTGGAAAGACTGGCTGGGTGTGGAATTATGAAGAGAAGTGGATTAATGGGTACATGACGTACAGTTAGATAGAAAGATAGTTCCTAATGTTCAATAACATAGTAGGGTGATGATAGTTAACAACAATATATCGTGTATTTTTAAATAAGTAGAAGGTTTAAAATGTTCCCAACACAAAGAAATGATAAACGTTTGAGGCAATGGGTATCCTAAATACCCTGATTTGATCATTACACGTTGTATGCATCTATCAAAATACCACAGGTACCTCATAAATATGTACAATTATGTATCAATTAATTTTTTAAAAACCTTAATAAGAGAAGAGATTTACCATATCTGTGGATAATAAGATTCATTATTATAAAGATATTAAGTCTCTTAAACTTATGTATAGATTTAAAATAATTCAATTCCTGGATATAACATCTAAACGGATGATCGATATGTTTAAAAAATACATCAATATATAATTTTTTTTAACTTTTATTTTAAATTCAGAGGTACATGTTTAGGTTTGTTATATCGGTAAACTTGTGTCATGTGGGTTTGTTGTACAAATTATTTACTCACTCAGGTATTAAGCATTGTACCCATTAGTTAGTTTTTTCTAATCCTCTCCCCCCTCCCACCCTCTGCCCTCCAAAAGGCCCCAGCACGTGTTGTTAACCTCTATGTGTCCATGCGTTCTCATTGTTTAGATTCTACTTGTAAATGAGAACATGCAGTATTTGGTTTTCTGTTCCTGTGTTAGTTTGCTAAGGATAATTGTCTCCAGCTTCATCCATGTCCCTGCAAAGGATATGATTTTGTTCTTTTTATGGTTGCATTGTATTCCGTGGAGTAAAAATGCCTATCAATAATAGACTGGATAAATATATCATTCTTATGCCTTTGTATCCTCATAGCTTAGCTCCCACTTATAAATGAGAACACATGACATTTGGGTT
Organism: Macaca thibetana thibetana; assembly: GCF_024542745.1. NCBI lineage: Eukaryota > Metazoa > Chordata > Mammalia > Primates > Cercopithecidae > Macaca > Macaca thibetana. The sequence continues at coordinate 115,732,019 of NC_065591.1, read as the reverse complement.
TCCATTCCTGAATTACTTCACTTAGAATAATGACCTCCAGCTTCATCCAAGTGGCTGCAAAAGTCATTATTTTGCTCCTTTTTGTGGCTGAGTGGTATTCCATGGTGTGTATTGAAATTTTAAAAAATTATTTAAAAAGAAAAAATGCATTACTATGAGAAATATATCAACAAATTCCTGAAGAGAACATTTAGCTACTGCTTTTTATGTCTGAGGATTTATGGAAAATATCATCTTAGTGCAATATCAAAGGGGAGTCAAGATATTGATTCTCAAAAGTTTACAATTATTGTACTCAAACTCAAGATGGACGTTATAGCCTTCATTCTCTATATCCCTTTCTCAACATCTGTATGTAAGATCAGTAAATGCCTTGCTTTCTAGAATACAGCTTGTCTCAATCAGAGAATTTTACATCAACACTAATATTTCAATTGCTTGGTGTGAATGTGCTGTAGACACAGTTTATCTTTAATTTATACAGGCAGGTGGCACAGGCTTTCAGAATATGCACTGGACAAGAAAGAGTTATGGGAGGCTTGTTGCTTTATAGTCAGATGTAGAAGAAAATATTTGAACACAAAGAGTGTTTGTTAATTCGGGTATTTCCCAATATGATTGATCATCACAGTCATCTAGAGGGATTGAAGTGTTTACAAAAAAAGGATTAATATAAAAATGTAAACATGATTATAATGAAAAACAAACATTCCAGAATCACCTCCCTATACGCTCTGTCCTGTTTCCCAGAGACTATTTAATCTCTGTGGAATAGCTCCAACAAACAGTTTCTGTTTCTAGTTCATCCGAAATTTACTGCTATAGTTCTAAGTAATTTGTTCATATTGCTATTTGTAGAATTAATAACTTTGAGCATTATAAATTTCCAAACTGCATGTGGATTTACTTTAGTTAAACTAGTACTGCTACCCCCTCTGTAATTCTGATAATTGATAGTTGTATTCTAGTTCAGATATCTTTTAGTAGTTTCTGAAACTTTGAAAATATTTTCAAATCTCTTTGTCAACTTTCAAATTTTTTTCCTGTTTGTGTTGTTTAATATAGATTTTCTACCACTCTACCAGATTAATGAATCAGAATCTTTGAGGTTGAGGTTTGGAGATCTGACCTCTCTGAAAAATAAAATAAAATAAATATAAATAAATCACACAGATAACACTTCTAAATCAATGATGATGATCATCCAGGTTTGAGAAAAGAATCGAAACAAATTAAAATGTAGCAGAGAAAATATTTATTAACTTCTAAGCTTAGTTTAAAAATTAATTCTTCCCGTATAAGATATCTGGGTTGAGTGTAGTTTATATAAAAGCATAAAGACATTTTTTAAAATAATCCAATGGAGTCCATAGAATAATAGATGATAAGGAAAGCAATTGAAAATTCATAGCTTATTTATTAAAAGACAATTTCTAGAGTATGATGAGTCTTAATCCCAATAAGATCTCTGACATAGTTTCCCAACTCCTGTGCCATGGACTTAGAATGTGTTATAATGGCGCTAAAGTGCTGGTGTTTAGTCCTTGGGGTCATGAAGAGAAGCCTGTGGCATCCACAGCCTCTTAGTGGTCAGCATTTGCCACAAGCTGGGGTAAATTTCTTACCCCAGATGCTATGCAAATATTACCATCTTCTATGGGCACTATGAGGTTAGCAAGTACTATTCTATGCCTATCATATTAAATTTTGAACTTTATGTTTAATGATGAATTTTTTTTAAAATTAATTAATTAATTAATTAATTTTTTTGATACAGAGTCTCACTAGCTCTTGTTGCCCAGGCTGGAGTGCTGTGGCGTGGTCTTGGCTCACCACAACCTCCACCTCCTGGGTTCAAGCAGTTCTCCTGTCTCAGCCTCCCGAGTAGCTGGGCTTACAGGCACCTGCCACCCACCCAGCTAACTTTTGTATTTTTTAGTAGAGACAGGGTTTCGCTATGTTAGTCAGGCTAGTCTGGAACTCCTGACCTCAGGCATTCTGCCCACCTCGACCTCCCAAAGTGCTGGGATTACAGGTATGAGCCATGGAGCCTGGCCATGAATGTCTTTTTTAAGGAGGAGCATTGACAAGATGAAAGGTGTATAGAAGCTGTGAAGAGCTTGGAAAATGTTTAAAGGTAATGAAATAATTAGCAGACACTTTTATACATTGAAAGGGAAACAAAAGAGAAGAGGTGTTTATTTTGTGTATGGTGTTTGACAGACTTAAGAATACACCCTGTAGATGTTGAAGATGCTAGCCACAGAGGAGATAATTCAACGGGGAAAGGTCTCAGAGAAGAAGAAAATAATGGGGTATGGATTACATATACAAGAGCTAGATTTAGAAAGGAAGGACTCTTTTTCCTAAGAGAGAAGAGAAGTGATGTTGGGGTGCAGAAAATGATTCCGCAAAATATGGCGCTCTGGCATGCTGAGTGCTTTAAAAGGCCTTGGAAATAAGCTTCAGAACCAAGGGCTGTCTCTGACCTTCTCCCACCTCCTTGTCTCTCAGATCCTCTTCCCCAAAGTAATGAGTGGGACTCTTTGGAATTTCCTTATCTAACTAAGCTTCTTTCCCAAAGAAATGCAGTTGTCTTAAGACCCCCTCCTTTGGAATCCAGGAAAGATAACCAGGAAAGATTAACCACCAGAGAAGAGACTGGGAGTCATCACCATGCACAGACAGACTTTTCATCTCTTATTCTGAAGGCAGCTCCAAGAGATGACCTGGGGGACTTTATCTGCATAATAAGACCGCCTGTGTCCCCATGCATTTCCACCCCTCACCTTCCATAACTTGTCCATCTCATCCAGCTTCCAAAGAGAATCATTTACAGAATAATGTCTACCTCTTGGGTCCACACATCTCTCTTCCTTGAAGAGAGTATTTAAGCCTCAACCAGCTAGTCCTTCTTGAGTTTCATACTTTGTGTATGGCTTCCACATATATACACATTAATACATTTCGTATGCCTTTTTCTCCTATTAAAAAAGAATACACCCTTTAATCAATGTAAAGGTATTCTAATAATTTGAGATCTTAAAAAAGGAAGAGGCTATTTATTTCTGGCCATTAAATATATTTAACAATGTCATGATGATGATCCACCTTCAGAAAAATTAGGGAAAAGATGTTCTTAATTTATCTTATGATTAAAAGCAAATATCCAAGATCGCTCACCTCTTTCTACTCTTAGGTCCTGTATCTTCCTCCTTTGTGAGAGAAACATTTGGCTTCAGTCAGTTCCTGGAATTTGTCACATTCACTTAGCTGTCTGCCTTTTTATTTACTGTTCCTTCTACTTAAAACAGTCTTACAAATTACTTTCTCTGTTGTCTGGCAAACATTTGTTTTCTTTCATATCATTCAAAACTGTAATAATCATAGAACCATTCTCTAATTCCTTGTAATTGATTGGACCTTTCTACTGCATGCTCAGAAAACTCTAATTTCTAAACAGCATATTTTAAGACTGAACTGTACTGTAAGCCAGGCAGTGGATCAGACCTCTTCTCTTCTGTATTCACAGTATTAGCCCATATCTGGCATATCACTGAAAGTTTAAAAAGTGTTTTTAAGAGTAAATGATTGATTAAATGAATGAACGAAAGTACTCAGAAATATTTCCTACAGTTTTTACAGTGATTACTTCTAGACCTAACAGCATCAAATCATAGTGTGAGATGAACATACTCACCTTTCTTTTTCCTGAAACCTCAATTCCAAATTTTATTTGCAACTTGCTCTCTTTGACTTGGAGAATGGCACCAATGTTGGTGTTGGAAGTCGTAGGTACCATGTCAGCATTCTGCAGTCTTTAGTCCTGAGAAGGCAAAGCTTAAGACATCTCACTCACGTTTGAAATGAATCTGCACCACTGATCAGCATCTCCGGTTGTCACTTTTCAGTTTGTGTTTCTCTAGCTCTAGCAAACATCTTCACCTTTCACAGTGGCCTGAGAAGTTTTGATTGCTGTACTGTGAACACTTGTCCTGGGTTTAGATATGCCAGGTACCAAATATCATGGAGACAGACATTCTCCAAGGATTTCCATTTCTCTAGGAACACAAGCACCTGAGAAAAGAAGCAATTACTGTTGGCATTTACCCAGTTGTCTAATTTTTCTCCAGGGGAATTTTTGTCAATTCTAAACTTGTCGATTAGCAATCAAGATTTGTGCCTATTGGCAATAAAGGATTTTGTGAAAAGGCATATTCTGATCCAGCAAGTCTGAGTGGGGTTTGAAATTCTGCATTTCTTAGAAACTCCAAGCCAGTACTATTTGTTCACAGCCCAGACTATTATTAGCTGATTTTAGAGGACCAAGATACTTCCTGAAAAGTTATATCTTACTCATATTAGTGTTAGAAATTTAAAAATAATAAATCAAATCAGTGCTTGACAGACCTCATGCTTATATTTCAACAGCTTCTCCAAAACCAATGAACCATCTTCCTTTGTTTCTAAATTGAATATTTGCAGGAAAGCAATAAAACAGCCTAAATATAACTCACGTAATCCTCCATTGTGGCCAGGGGAGCAGTGGACTGTGATTGATCTACACTATTGTACTTCTTGGTTGAAGTGGTAAAAATCAAATTCAATACCAGTTAACAGTGTAATGGGACTCTTAAAAAAATCTGTGTCGTTCTGCTTCTGCCGGTAGGTGGCCTGCTGGCATGCTGGTGCCTGTGGGTGTGCGCCTCTCAACGTCCAGCCGCCTGTGTGTGTGTGCCTGCTAGGGACTCGGTGATTTTTTTTTTTTTTTTTTTTTAGACGGAGTCTCACTCTGTGGCCAGGCTGGAGTACAGTGGCGGAATCTCTATTCACTGCAGTCTCCGCCTCCCGAGTTCAAGCGATTCCCCTGCCTCAGCCTCCCCAGTAGGTGGGACTACAGGCGCCCGCCACCATGCCCTGCTAATTTTTTGTATTTTAGTAGAGACGGGGTTTCACCATGTTGGCCAGGATGGTATCGAGCTCCTGACCTCGTAATCCACCCACCTCAGCCTCCCGAAGAGCTGGGATTACGGTGTGAGCTGGCCTGGTCTTGGGGATTTGTACAGGCGCAGTATGGGGTCGCGGCAGGCCAGGGTGATCTGGGAAATGCAACATTTGGGCAGGAAAACAAGATCTCTGGTAGATCTGTGGTTACACGTTTTTTACAAGCACACACGTGCGTGTGTGCCAACATGCCCCCCAAAAACAAAGACAAAGGAAACTTTTGGAGGTGATTGTTATGTTTATTATCTTGATTATGGTGATGGAATCATATGTGTACACATGTCCAAACTTATTCAAATTGTGTACATAACATGTGCAGTTTTTGTATGTCAATTATACCTCAATAAAGCTAAAAACAGAACAAAAAAGAGTAAGTTTCATACCTAAATTATTCCTCATGGCTTTCAAACTATAGTGTAATTTCATCCAGATCAAAGCCTTACCTACCTAATGTCACCAACATCGTCTCTTACTCTTATTCAGGAAAAATATTCTCCTCAGGACAGTCTCAATGTCCCACAAACACACTGCTCCATTCCATATCCTGCTTATAATCATTCTACTCCACCTATCTAAAAGTACCATTTCTATTTGCCGTTGGTGGTAACCTCTTCCACATAGCCATCCCTGATTTCTAAAGCACGTAATGGATGCTTGCATGAAGTCATTCAAATTCTGGCTCACTTGCACACTGTGTTGCATTGTTTACTCTTTTTTTTTTCAGACAGTCTCCCTCTGTCCCCCAGGCTGGAGTGCAGTATCGCGATCTCGGCTCAATGCAAGCTCCACCTCCTGGGTTCACGTCATTCTCCGGACTCAGCCTCTGGAGTACCTGGGACTACAGGCGCCAACCACCTCGCCCGGCTAATTTTTTTGTATTTTTAGTACAGACGGGGTTTCACCGTGTTAGCCAGGATGGTGTTGATCTCCTGTCCTCATGATCCACCCTCCTCGGCCTCCCAAAGTGCTGGGATTCCGCGCCCAGCCCTTTTACTCTTTTCTAAAATGTTTTAGTGTAGTCTTCTAATTGACCTCCATAAGGGCATGGACCGTGACTTACAAATTCCTGTACCTTTTCAACACAAATCTCATTTTAGTTGCTTCATATAAATTATTTGACTGAAAGATTATATGATACCTGTAAGTAGAGAGGTGAAAAGTGAAATAAAGAATAATTTAATTTTATACCAAGGATTCTCCCTATTCATATTGTGTATATTTCAACGAGCAAATCTAATACTTTTCAGAGTCCTTATTCGTACTGATATGGAAGGAAAGTGCTGGGAAGGAAAGGGCATGGTCCCTTTAAATGATATGGAAGGGGGAAGGGAAGTGGGCAGGGAAGGGGGCGGTCCCTGGCTAGAGCTCTACTCCTGGGCCTGTGCCCATGGACCTGGGTAAGGACAGGCATTTTTGTTTTGAGAAAGAGAGAGACCACCTTCACATAACTTTTATTACAGTGTATTTTATAATTGTTCTATTTATTATTAGTGGTGAATTTCTGGCTATACCTAATTTCAAAATTAACTTTTATCATAGGTATGTGTGTAGAGGAAAAAAACATAAAATATATACGGTTTGGTACTATTCATGGTTTCGAGATTGGGTATTTCCCTTGACCCCTTCATGCGACTCATGAAGGGGTGACTTGTTTACTCAGCTGCCACCATCAGTCCCTTACCGGAGGGAGCACATGAGCCAATGGGTGCAGGAACTGAAGTGAATGAATGCTGGAATAGGCTGGTCACTCCTCTCTGGCGGGAGCAGGCTGTGTGTGGGCCCTGCAGCAGCGTCCAAGCGTGTTACAATGCTCTTTTAGCTCTGCTATCTGAGAGGGGGTGTCTGCAAACCCCAGATCCCCAGAGGGCATATGTTACGATCAGTGATCCTTTAACATTTGTCATTCACAGGTGGCTAAGTGTGAACCAGCTCAGTGAAGGGTCAGAGTGACAGCCTTTTACACCCTGCCCTCTTGGTACCTGAGTTCTTGTCCAGCATCCAGGAAGAATCCGGTCACATGAATGAATTGAAGGGTGGTGTACGTGGAAAATTTCATAGAGTGGTGAAGGTGGCTCTCAAAGGGAAGGGAAGCTGGAAGGGGGATGGAGTGGGAAGATAATCTTCCCCTGGAGTCCCACCTGAGGACGGTCAAACTCTTCTGTGAAGTCCCACCATCAAGCCATCCCTCCAAAGTCAAGCTGCTTTTCTCCGATGTCCAGCTGCTTCTTCTCTTCTCTCCTTCTCTGCCACTACACTCTGCTTCTCTGCTAGTGGAGTTTGAGATTTTTATGGGTACAGGGTGTGGGACAGAGCAGGACAGGGTGGATTTGGAAAAAGCAACATTCCGGCGGGAAAATGGGGATGTGAAGTTCTCATTTAGGGCTGTGAGTCCAGACTTAGGGTGGAACCCTTGCCAGAGACTCCACCATTTTCAACCCAGTATTTCCCTGCCTCCTGTCTGTATCAGTTTCAGGCACCAACTGGGGGTCTTGGAATGTATTCCCTGAGGATCAGGGCAGACTACTAGAGCTCATAGAAGTATCTGCACTCCCAGGTTCATTGCAGAATTATTCACAGTAGCCAAGATATAGAAACAACCTAAGTGTTCATTGACAGATGGAGTTCCCACCATTTACAACAACGTGGGTTAACATGGAGTACATTATGCTAAGTGAAATCAGCCAAACAGAAAGACAAATACTGCATAATCTCCCTAACATGTGGAATCTAAAATAGAAGTTGAACTCTTGGTAACAGAGTAGAATGGTGGTTGCCGGGGACATGGGTCAGGGAAAGGGGAAGATATTGGCCAAAGGGTACAAACCTTCAGTTATAAGACAAATAAAGACCTAAGGTATAGCATCGTGACTATAGCTAGTAATAAAACATTTTATATCTTAAATTTCTCAAGAGAGCAGATTTCGAGTGTTCTCACTATATACAAAAAAAAAAAAAAAAAAACTACGTGAGGTGATGAATATGTTAATTATCTTGAGTTTGGTAATCATTTCACAATGTACATATATATAAAAACATCACATTGTATAACCTAAATATATGCAATTTTTATTTATCAATCATACTGCAATAAAGCTGATGAAAAAAATGGAAATAAGCCAGACACAGAAATAAAAACATTTCATGATCTCACATACGTAGAATCTAAAAAATTGAATACACAGAAACAGAGTAGAAAGGTTGTTACTAGGGGCAGGACCAGGTTGGGGGAAGATGAGGAGATGTAGGTCAAAGGGTACAAAGTTGCAGTTACGTAGGATAAATAAGACTAATGTGCATATCACATATTTTATACTAGAAATTTGCCACGATGGTAGATTTCAGGTCCTTTTACACAAACAAAAGTAAATGTGAAGAAATGTTGATTTGCTTCACTGTAGTAATCATTTCACTGTGCTTATGTACAAGGATAATAAAGCATTATGTTATACACCTTAAATATAGGCAATTAAAATTTTATGCCTATAACATAAATTGTTTTTAAACCAACAAAAGAAAAAAAGATAATCTGTAAAATTGCCATAATCAATGCAATGTGAAATTGACATAAGAATAGACAGATCAAAGAAATAGAAGAGAAAGTCCAAAGTAGACCCACCCAGTTCTTCGACTGAAACCTCATAGCAACTCAGTAGGAAAAGATGTCTCTTAAACAAATTACGTTGAAACAACTGAATATTCACTTGGGGACAAAAATGAACATTAGTCTTTACTCCAGACCATGAACAAAAATTAATTTGATATGGGTCATAGATACAAACAGACAAAATTAAGCTATAAAACTTCTAGAAAAGAATACAAGAGACTATCTTTAAGACCTAGTATAAGAAATGTACTGTTTTGTTATTTTAACTTACATTATTCTATAACCCTTTTTCCATGTTGCTACATAATTTTGATAGTCAATAATAATGGGGACCATATAAAATTTAATAAGTCAACATATTATATTTTACGTAATGTTATCCATATCTGAATATTTAAATATCATTGTTCTTGCCATTTGAAATGAATTGGTGCTACTTATATTTTTCCTTTAGAATAATTTCTCAATTTTAGACTCATAGGGCCAAAGTATATAAACATATAAACTTATCTTACTTGTATTTAAAAGTTTATTTTCTAAAAGGTGTCACCAACGTGTTTTAAACTTCTGAATGAATCATGCTGCTTTATTCCTTTGTACTTTCACAAATCCTGCTCTTTTTCTTCTTCCACGATTTTTTTTACAGACCTGACTTTTATTATCTGTTATAAAATTTAATTTAATGTTTCTTCACTCACTGCATGTTTTTTTTTTCTCACATCTTTCCCCATTTTGAGACAGATATTCCTCTTAAGTGCTGTCAAAATCCTGCGTGTTCATATATTGTTGCAATCATCACCTTCAGGGTAGGATAAATGCCTTGTTGGACTTGTAAATTCAACTCCTGTCACTATACAAAACATAGAATAGAAAATAAATACTCCTGGAATTAACACATAAATCAATAAATGCTACCAGTAGTGTCAAAATGCTGTGGGGTTTCTGTAGCTTTGTTAATACATAGTTTGATTATTTACTATTTAATATTAGTTTGCTTATTCAGTAGATATAAAATGGTATCATCACATCACATTGTATACTATATTTTTCAAAATGAATAGTCACATTAAAGATCTGTATTTATTAGTTCAGTTTTCTTTTGCATTAATTGTAATTTATTTTATTATATGTTTGAAATGATCATGTTGATATGTTTCTACATGTTCGATTCAATTTTAAACCTACATGTAATTTTGTACACTATTGTTTGAAAATTTTTATATTTTGGAATATGTTTTATATTTTGAAGTATAAATGAGCTCTTCTCCATTATTTGATAATGTATGTATAGTTTATCTTCTTTTAATTGAGTCCCTGCAGCATATATGAAGTATAGCATGTAGAAATCAGAAACACAGCCTAGAAAGTGCAATGTAATGTAAGGTGAAATATTATAGTATTTATCATCTAAAATTAGAATACAGAGGAAGCATAGCCTAAGTCTTCCCACCTGTATCAGGTCAGACTTTTTGCAGGAGAATTTCAATAAATTTTAAAAAACCATCAGTTGCATCACAGAGAGTGGAAACAGCCTATCCAAATGTATCAAAGTTTGATATAGTTAGTTTTGGAAAAATGACAAATAATTTAGTGAGTGTAGAGTATAAGGCCTGATGGGGAAAATAGACAAGGCTATGAGGCTGGGTATTGAGATACAAACAGATTATAAAAATCATTGTATGTATTAGAGTAGATTTTACTCTAAAGTTAGTGGGGAGACATGAAAGATTTTAAAGCATGGGAATTAACATGATCAGATCTACTCTGTGTATAAATATCTATGCAGAGCTTGTCATTTCTTCCAAATTACCAATGAACTTGTAAAACAAATTTCCTCCTCTGTCCCTGCCCTTCCAAAAGCACACATCATGATTACCCCTAAAGCCAAGGAGAATTGGTCATTCTGTGCTAAGGTTGGAGATGATCCTATGTCCATCAGGGGGCGATAGAGCACAGTTTGCAGAATACTGATTATCATGTGGTGTCCAGGCTGGCACAATTTATTGTCCAGTTACTGACTTCTTAGACTGCATCACATATCTAATATGCCACCAGAATCCTATCTGTAAAACTAATATAGACTAAATAGGAGATATGGACCATGGCTGTCATATTGGTGCAGGGACAGATACCGGGGAAAAGATCAGAAGAACCAGGGATGATTTGAAGATCCTAGGAGAGCCGGCATGTCTTTCTTTTGGATCATAGCCAAAAAGGCAAGGAGAGGACAAAAGCAAGTTCCTCATTCTTGATGAGACCTCCCTTCCACCCTCCAGGACTTGCAATGGAGACTGTGCCCAGTGACTTGCTTTCAATTTGGTAGGTTATGCGCTTAACATTCCCAAATTGTGATAGAGAGTTTGCCCAGAGGCACGGAGCCCAGTGAGGCCACCCTTTTCTCATATTACAGGAACCTGAGACTCCAAAGAGGGAAGGGATTAAATCCTATTACTGGCATATCCGTCAAAGGGAAATTCCAAGGTTTCCAGCTCCTAGGTTACTAAGAATCAAAACAAGGAAACATTCTTATGACCAGGAGTGGTAAATTCATATCCTCAGATTCATTACAAATTTACAATGTACAATTCTAAAATCTAGCATGTCCTATATGTTAATTAATTCCCTTTTATCTAAATACACAGCTATAACTAGAACTATAAGAAAAATTATCAAAGATTACTGTTCTCTGAAAGGAAGCATACAGTTGAGGCATATTGAGTATATATTGTCTTAGTGGTGACCTTTTGTTCCCCAGTTGTCACAACCACTATGGATGAGTTAGCAATAAATATCTTGAGTTTTCATGGCATCATACATGTTTGTGAGTGTTCTTCAAACCCTCATGACAAACTTGCTGAAACTGAACATCAGATCTACTGCTGTAAGGTTGATTCTGGTCTTATTATTTCATATAAATTTCTAGATCTTTGTATTCTGTTTAGTTAAAAACTTGGTCATCCTATTTCACTTCACTCACGCTGTTTTTCTCAGATGAGTGGTGTTTGTCAAGAATACATGTACTTCCAAAGAAGATGAGATTTCAAAGGTGAAACGTTTCTTTTAGCTTGGAGCATTAAGGAAAGTTTTGGCAGGAAAACAATGTTGGATGGTGTCCTGAAAAATGAGAATAATTTGGTCCTGTGGAGAACAATGAAACTGACATCCCAAGCAGAGGACACATGAAGACTAGGACTCGGGGTCACTGAAAGCATGGAATATGTGAGAAATGCACCAAAATTCAGGATCCACAATCGAGTGCAATGTGAGAAACATGGCCTAACATGGCAATAGAATAGTTTAGGACTGTACTGGAGAATCCAGACCATGTTGTTAGCATTGGTTTGAAAAATTACAAAGGAGTTTGAGTTGACCTGTGAAGAAGTCAAGAACAAAAGAGAAATAGGAAGAAAATTGGTGACAGAGATCGGAACCAGACGTTAAAAAGCTTCGAATGTTAAACTCAATATAATCAACCTTGACATCAATAGGAAATGGAAACGTACCAAAAAATTTTTTGCAAGACAGCAAAATGGTTTTGTCAATGTCTTATATAGCAAAACTGGCAGCAGGTTAAAAAAAACAAAGTGAAACTATAGAAATGAAATCATGATTGAAAAATATAAACAATTAGGTTAGTTCTTTTCAGAAATATTTGTAACTAGATAACTGTGGTTTAAAATTTAAAAGAAAAATGCATTTAAATGCCCTATTGAGGAACATGGTTGACTACTCTCAACCTGGATTAATTATATAAGGTGGCGGGACCAGAACAAAACCTAACTAGTCAGGCCCTTCCACTCTTGAGCTATACTCAAAAGAGAGCTTAATCTCAGTGAATCTGTTATGTATAAAGACTTCCTCCTTTGAGAAACTCTATTTCCGTGTTGCTCTCCATCTCTCTTTAAATGCAAAACATAATTTATTTACATAATTGTTTGAATAGTTGTATTGCCTTTTACTTTATTATTTTTTAAAATGATAAGACATTTCATAATCTTACGTTTGTTTGCTTTCTTTTTAAAATTGTTAACTTTTTTATTTCAATAGGTTTTTGGAGAACAGGTGGTGGTTGGTTACATGAGTAAGTTCTTTAGTGGTGATTTCTGAGATTTTGGTGCGCCCATTACCCGAGCAGTGTACACTATATCCAGTGTGTAGTCTTTTATCCGTCACCACCCCCTACCCTGAGTCCCCAAAGTCCAATTTATTGTTCTTATGCCTTTGCATCCTGATAGCTTAGCTCCCACATATGAGTGAGAACATGTGATGTTTGGTTTTCCATTCCTGAGTCACTTCACTTAGAATAATAGTCTCCAGTTCCATCCAGGTTACTGCAAATGCCATTATTTCATTTCTTTTTATGGGACTGAGTCATATTTCATTATATATATAAAATATTCCATTGTGTATAAACAATGGTGTACATTATATATACATCATTCCATGGTGTGTGTGTATATATATACACATATGTATAACCTTTTCTTTATTCACTTGTTGATGATACTATATTTTCTTATGTAATTTTCACAACAGTTCCATGAGGTAAGTAGAATTACTCTCATAATTTTCCCCATAACGAAGCAAACTTAGATCCAGGTATTTTTCTTTATAATATCTAAGATTTTTCCAGAGACTCTGCCCATGAGCTCAAGGAGAAATGAACAGTGTATGGGTCACAACTAAGAATCATGACGTGAATAATTTCATTAGATGAAGTTTTGGGGGAAGGATCAAGTCCTGAAGTACTGAGCAAACTTCCCATAGAAGTAAGCAAAGCTACAGAACAGATCTAACGAAAGAGGTGGAGAGCAGCCATCACTGGGCGGTGTCATGGAGTCTAGGAAGAAAGGGCCTTCGTGTTTATTTATTTGGAGGATGCTAGAAAGAACAATTTTGACAGAGTGGACTGGGAAATAAACCAGTAGATCTGAGGATTCAGACCACTGATGGGAGAGGTTTGTTAGTTTAAAGAAGCTCTGTGATAATGATCATTGGATCTGTGAGCAGATAACTTTGAGATTTTCAGTGTCATGTGTCTTATGAGTGTTTAAGTGTCAACCACATCTTGTTGACTATGAGACTTTCCACTCGATAAAACTGACCATCTCTTTATGTGATCCTCCGTGGGGATTATCATGAGTTGGGAATGTGTTTTAAAAGAGATGCTTGATTTTCCTGTGGCTTATCCTTCAGTGTCTACTATCACTAATACATACATAGGTTAGCATGCACAGGGGCTTAGCATGATTCATTTAAGTTTGGAAAATTAAGAGGCCATGTTATGTATGATCTTACACATATAACAAATAGTATGTAACAAAATATAACATGATTCACTCACATTTGCAAAAAGTTTAAATGGTATAATTCACAGAATGCAGGGCAGAGAAACTAGAGTTCTGATCCTGTCTTAGTCCTGCCATGAGGTTGCTGCATGAGCTCCAATAATGCAGGAGAAAGGGTCCTTGGTGGTAAGTGACTGAGCTAGTACAACCTACATCTGATGGTGCAGAGGTCAGTGGGTGTTAAGTGTTAGGTACTTCCCACAGGAGTAGAAGATAGCAGATTCCTCTCCATTCTGTTGGTGGAGTGCTCTGCCCACTCTATTCTTGGCACTGGCTGGATTTGCAAATGCTCTCAGCTGAGCTCAGTCATAATCAGCCTCCACACTTTTATTGAATCTTCATTGCCAAGTTCTCCTTAGCTTCATAGAGAAGTAGCATGTCCACATAATTTATTTTACACATCAGAACACTTTTAGGAGTGTGAACACTATTAAAAATCATGTATAAACTCTCCTGGCAAATCTGAATATATGGCCTTTTCTACAAAGGGCACTTCATGATAAGAAACCCATTCATGATTAGACTACTTTCTACCATCTCCTTCTCTCTCCCTATTTTCTTTCTTCTGTCTTTCACTTCCACCTCCAATCTTCTTTTATTATACTAATATAGTTCTCCCTGGAAATAGTGTGCTTAGTACATGCCCATGCTTCCACAAGATGTTCCCTTCCTTCTGATTCTGCACTTTCTCACCCTCTGTCTGATGTTTATTCACTCTCCCCTCCATGCATCCCTCATAGCCCGGCTCACATCCCACCTTTCCTGCAAAGCCTTCCCAAACAGCCTTGGTAGAAATAATTGGTCACTTTTCCATGCTCTCATTGCTTCTCTGAATTTATGATGCTGATGTTGTAATGAAATTATTAAAAGGAAGATCACTGGAGACTGTAAGAGTTGAAGAAGGGGGAAGGAAACACTAAAAGCAGCTCAACAGTCAAAGACAGGTTTTTTTTGGAGAATAAACTTGAGAGGGGCTTCTGGCCAAGTTAAGTCAGGAGCACTCTCTCTTATGGACTAAGAGTATTTAAGGGTTTGGGGTGGGAGAGCTTATCACAGGCTCAGAATGTTTCTATGTCTCTTTGTCTTGCTTATCTGGGAGGGAGAGTTTTTGTGTCTGTTCCTGTACATCTTCCTGCAGCTGCAGACGTACCCCCAGAGTCTGTTTTTAGCTTACCTATCTTAGTGCACCTAAAGAGAAAGGAATGTGCTTATTAGGGCCCACTGTTTTACTGGGGCCCATTGTATGAGTGTAAGTTTGGTGGTTACCCAAGAGACTTTCCCCCCTCTCTCTGTGCTCAAGCTGTCTTATCTGTGTTTTACTGTCGACTCTTTCTGGCTACTTGTTGTTAGAAGAGAAGTGATTTCTTTGAAATACATGAGGTTAGAAAGGGAGCTGGAACTTAAAATGGTGGTGTTTGTCCAAGATGACGGTGTTCCTGCTTTGTCAGAGACAGCCTGCAAGACATCCTAGCTTAGTTACTTACTAGCTGGAAACATTTCTTAATTTCTCTGTCTCTCAGTTTTCTCTTGTATAAAATGAGATAATAGGATTATGGTGAGGACCGCATGAGTTAATGTAGGTAAAGTGCTTGAGAATACCTAACACATGGTAAGCCCTAGGAAAGCATATCCTGCTGTTATTATCACATTTTATTATGGACCATCTATTCTGTATGATTCTAAAAACAGATGGTGGACTCCTTCAGGGCAGGGATCTTGTCCATCTTTATCAAGTTAGCATAACAATAGTATCTGCTGCAAAACAGGAATTTAATAAATACCGACTGAATTACTTCTCTGGGACGCCTATGGGAAAGAGATTTGAGGATATCAGTGCTGATCTTTGGCCAAATCGATGTAGAGAAAAACATTTATATGTACTTGCTTGTCTGCCTTCTTACTTCTCCTACCAATCATAAATATCTTTCTTGAGCTAGATATTATCTCATTTCTATTACTTCCCAGGAAATTTGCTTTTGAAAGGAGAAGGTGGGATTTGAGAGGAAATTTGTTCTTTAATGGCAGAATTTCAGGGATAAAAATATATTTTGAAACCAGTGCTCTAACCACCATGACAGAGTGGCCTCCTTCATGGAAATGTTCAGGTTGACTTGCTGTGTGCATGTTGAGCTCCTCTCCATAGTAAGAATGTTAGCAAGCTCCCGGGTCTGGATCCTCTTTAGGGAATGTTGGGCGCGGTGTTGCTCCTATCATAGACTGTTGTGCCTCAGGTCTCCCGGGGCCTCCCAAACTGAGGGTTCAGAGAAGGAATTCTTGAATAAAGTGAATAAACACATCTTGTAAATGGTTTGTTTTGTTCAAGATGTAAATATACCTGAAATAAAAGTTGTTTTTACTTTCAGGCTGTTTGGGAGCAGAAGGGATGGGAGAAATCCTTGGAGATGCTAGACTTGGCTTTTCTTTGTCAAACTAATTATTTATTTTCTAAAGTGAACAGCTCAACTGAAAAGAAAAAAATATCCACTGCCATGGAAAATGTTGCTTCTAATTAAGAAAGGAGGAGGACAGAGAAATTAAAGCATAGAATGCTACCCCATAGTCTCTGTTAAGCAAGTTAGAACAGCAGAGAACATACAAGAGCTTTTCTGCTGCGACTGTGAATGACCCCAAACAGGTTTGTACAGGAAGTACAGCTTTAGAGTATATTGGAAGAACTATGGTAAATAAGTGTTTTAACTCTGGTAATAGCAAGCTACTAATTAATGATTCATTACTAAGAAGCTTTAAAAATAACTAAAATCTCAAAGGATTATACATTTGAGAATGGAATCAAAACAGTTACGTAAATTGTGATTAAAATCAGATTTAGTTAAATCAGTAATAGGAAATAGATTTTCTAATGGTGGATCAGCATTCCTTTAAAAATGGATGTGATGTTTTGTCTTTATCTGTTCACTTTGTCTTATAATGTTAATAAGAAACGTATATACCAGAGAAAAGGGAAAACGTAGTTCCATTACTACCATTCCTCTGGAATGTTGAGTTACATCTGAAACCATTTTGGGGCCAGGGAGGGGCTCTGAGATCTTCTGTCAGATTTTCCCTTGGCCAATAACAGGGCTTTTGAGATGTTCTATGAATCCAAAGAAAGCGGATTCAACAAGCTAAATGCAAATCAATATTGGGGCTCAGAGGGAGGATTGTGAGCTGCTGGATCAAGGATCATTGCCCAGATCGGGTGGGAAATCAATAACTGAAAATCAACAGCCAACTCCTTACATTGGTCAGGAAACTTCCTAACGAGAGGGGTGGAGCACAGGTGACAGAAGAAGGCATACGGTGGGTGTTTGGGGATAGAGCTTTCTTTCAAGGTCTTGCCAATTTTTGTATCCTCAGTCGTCTCTCCTCCTTCCAGCAATCCGCAGTGATACAAAGATTCCAGTGCCTTCATCTATGACTCGTGTCCATTTTTTACTGGAAGAAGACACGAAGATATGGTGCTTCTGATTTCTGCGTGGCCCTTCTTTTTTGAGTCTCCGTTGCTGTGTGCCTCTTGGTATGCCCAATCGTTTCTCACCCTGGCCTTTGCCACAGTGAGATGCCTTGCCCACTTGAGGCCTCCACCATCTACATTCTGGAGTTAAGCCCACCATTGACTCCCTTGGTTACCGTTTTCTTCATAAGAGTGTGAGAAAATATCTTTATCTTGGATGTGATGTGCTTCTTGGGCTGGCATGGATGAAGTCAAGTGCTCCTTCTTGGTTTCTTCTCTCTTCTTGGTTGGAAAGATTTCTAAGCATTTTGGAAGGAGTTTCTTAGTGTTTAAGTGTAAAAGCCTTGCATTCATATCCTGGGCCTCTCACAGTAAAATGGGAAGAATAGCACAAATATCAAAGATTGTTTTGAAGATTAAATGAGATAGTTTTATAGAGCATTTATAATAATATATGACAAATAATTAGGGCTCTATAAATGACAATCTTCATACTACTGAACCGAAGACAGAAATTTGAGGCACAAATGAGTGAAGAGGCTACTAAGACAATTATAAACTTGACAGTTCCAAGGATACAGAGAATTCTGGAAAGAGACTTTACAATTCGAGTGTTATGTTTATGAGTTTTTGAAAATGGGTAAAAGGAGAATATGAAGCTGAATTTATTTTAATTACATCACAGTGGATTGGGAAGCTTTCTAGTTGGAATTTTAATGACATGGTGCTTGTATTTTGGTTAGAGGGGTAAAGAGGTAAAATTATGTGTACCCTAAGTGGTTAGTACTATGAATCCAGGAAAATGCTGAGTGTCTCTGTCTTCTATGGGATTTCACATCTAATCAGTGGCTCCACAAAGCGTCTGTGTAGCTGTTTTTGAGCCAAGGTAGATAACTTTGATGCACATCAAAAAGGAGGAGGTTGCATGAGGCCAAATGCAAGTATACATATTTTCTTTACAATTTTTTTTTGGAAGAGCAGAATTATTTGGCAGGAAACGAAATGATGCTTAGAGCTTTACCAAGTCTAGCAAGCCCAAATGAATACCCAAGAGGTAAGGGTGAGGTTCAGGTGTTAAAGAAAAGGTAGAAACACCTTTAAAGTTATGGGTAGAAAAAAAGATATACATCATGCTTTTTAATCTTACAACATACCACAGAGATCAACAAGTCCAGAAACTTGCAAACTTTTTCCAGTGGAATCTTAACTAGAAATCTAATACATATGATAAGTAAACAGGAAGTTCTCACTAACTGTATTTAACAAGGAAACCTCAGGATAAATTCACTGGAGTCTCGGGTCTCCTTGAATCAGGCTTGGAAAGTCATTTGGCCCAATCCATCAGCCTGACCTGATAAAGCTACTAAATTGTTACCACACTAATAGCTGGTAGCAAGACGGAAACAGACCCAAGTCTAGTATACTAGACACAACGCTTTTTACTTTCCTTAGGCAGTGGGGCTAAGCCAATCTGCCTAGAAATCTTTAGGCAGACTAATCAGGCATGGGGTCAGACATGGGATGAACATCCTTGCTGACAAATTCTAAGTTATTCCCTTTCCAGACATTTGGAGAGGAAAAAAAAAACAAAAAACAAAAAACAAAAAACACTGCATCTTGACTCTAGTCCTTAGTCAGTTAATATGTTTTTAAAATTATATTATTCTCTCAATCAGTTGTTTAAAATCTCTTTTCTTCTTTTTATTGCCTTTCCCTATAGGTTTGTCTCACAAATAGTATGAGGGGAGTAAATTGAGAAAAGTGGCGCAAAAAAAAAAAAAAAGACACAATGGAAAATACCTTCCTTTCAGGGAC
Source organism: Macaca thibetana thibetana (assembly GCF_024542745.1). Classification (NCBI taxonomy): domain Eukaryota; kingdom Metazoa; phylum Chordata; class Mammalia; order Primates; family Cercopithecidae; genus Macaca; species Macaca thibetana. The sequence continues at coordinate 115,712,794 of NC_065591.1, read as the reverse complement.
AGGCAATTCTCTATAGAAGAAAGGCAAGGTAACAATAACCAAGACTATATGACTTTGAAGATAGGTGAAGAGGCAGAACCTAGATGATAAAATAAAATATGTAAAAGATAATGTATTATAGCACAGTGGTCCATACCATTCAGCACAGTGCTGAAAATTCCAAGTCATTGTCACATATGAAGATTCCAGAATGAAATATCTATGTCAAAGCAGAAGGAATTCCAGAGCCATGCACCCATTTATTATAAGGAATTCCAGAGCTCAGCACCCTGAGCTCTTACTAACTCTCAGGAACATGGCCTGTCTTGTGCAATATTGTTTTCAGGGCTGTTTTTACTTCCTCATTCCTCAAGGTGTAGATCAAAGGGTTCAGCATTGGTCCTACCAGATTCATCAGAATTTGCACCATGGTTCCCAGCATGGGGTTGGGTGTGGGCTGCAGGTAGACAGTGATGATGGGCCCATAGGCACAGAGGATGGCAATGAGGTGAGCGCTGCAGGTGGAGAAGGCACGGCGACGGCCCTCAGTTGTACGAATACTTAAGATAGAAATCGTGATTCTAGTGTAGGATAAAAGAATTAGGAGAAAGCAGACAAGAGATATGAGGCCAACGTTGGTGAAGCTCACCCTCTGGGCAAAGGATGTGTCAGCACAGGCCAAGGGCAAGAGCGCTGGAATGTCACAGAAGAAGTGATCCACTTCATTGGAACCACAGTATGGTAAGGCAAAGGTGAGGGAGGTCAAGATACTAGAATGAATGCACCCTAACAGCCACGTGCCCACAGCCAGGGCCACACAGATTCTTGGGTTCATGATGACTGTGTATCGCAGAGGATAACAGATGGCAGTGAAGCGGTCATAGGCCATCACTGTATACAAGAAGCACTCAATGCTCCCCAGGAAGTGGAAGAAGAAGAGCTGGCAGACACAGTCTTTGTAGGAGATGAGTCGACTCAGCCCCATAAGGTAGAGCAGCATTTTGGGACAAGTCACTGAGGAGAAACCCATGTCAAACACAGACAAGTTTCCCAGGAAGAAATACATAGGTGTGTGAAGGCGAGCAGAAAACATAACAGCAACAAGGATAGACACATTTCCCAGTAGAGTGCAGGCATAGAAGGGCAGGAATAAGACAAAAAGTACCATCTCCAGCCCCTCTGTGTGTGGGATTCCCAAAAGGATGAACTCTGTCACTATGGAGCAGTTCCTCACCTCCATGGAAGCCAGTCCTAGGGAAGAAAGAGGAGGCTGAGGACATGGAAGAATATCTTGGCTTGCTGTCAATCAAGTGAACATACTGGAGAAATAAAACTAGTCAATTAAGTGACTGTGATTTGCTTCTAAGTTATGGAAAGGCTTGTGATTCAAGTTACGAGGCATTATCCTTGGAATGTAACTGCCATAGCCAACTAAGTTTCTGTAGCAAATATTTTTGTTATACTTACTTGAAATACAAACGCCCATTATTAAAACAATATTCTTACAATGTAAGAGCAAATATTTTTAAAGGGAGGGCAGGATACATTCAAACACACACTCCTCCTCCCAGGGTAGAAGGATATGAAATGTCAGGATTATTTGAGGACTTTTTTTGTATCACTGGAGATATGAACCACAATTCAAGAATCATCATAGTTGTGAGACATTATTAATGATAACATTAGATTTTATGTCTATGTTTTTTAAGGGAATCATAAAGGTTGATCACTGCTTTGCATTCAAAACACTTATACAACATAATCTCCGCTCATTTAATCCCGGCAGTCACTCTTTGAGGAGGTCTACAGAAAAGATTACTTTTGAGCAGTAGGATGGCTAGGTGACTTTCCCAAATTAAGGCAGCTAGTTCTTGCTGGAACTAGGCATCTACATTCTTTTTTTTTCTTTTTAAACATCAGTCTTTCCCCCGGATCTGGATGGATCCATCTGTGATAGATCATGGCATTACTGGCTTTGTCAAATCTTTTCCCAGTATTAGCCATGTTTTTCCTCTGTACATCACCAGGCTTTCAAAATGTTCTTCCTCCTCCTTCTTAGTAAGCAATGGAAAACCAATATGTTTCCAGCTACCTCCCCACAAACACACAAATATAACATCTAGGAGAGTAAATTTTTTGTGTGTTTACAATTATATTCTCAGTGCAAAGAACAGTGCCTGGCAGAGTAATTTTTCAATAAATGTTTGATGAAGGAAATAAGATAACTCACTCAATGCCGAGCAGGAATTGGATATCATTCTTCCTGTGCAAGGATTTGTGTGGTACTATCAGATAGTAATTTCTCCTCACAGTCTTCTAAAGCAACTTGATCATCTACCTGTTTCTTTTTTGCCCATTTCCTCCATATTTAGAATTTCTCTGTTTACAGTCATGTCACCTGCACTCCAGAAGATGCTTTGCACTACGTTCCAAAAGGCAATCAGACCCAAGGCAAGTGCTACATATAATCTATACTGCTTCCAAAAATGTCCTGGCTGTCATATATCAAAGAAAGAATCAAATGAAGGTATCCAAATGTAGGCTTATTTAGAGTTTCTGTTACTTTAGTAATATAAAATCAAGTCCAAATTCCTGATTATAAAGTGAAATAATAAGAATGGGGTTTGTGAGCTGATGGGCCAGGACAATGGGCTCAAAGATAAACCAAGCAAATAACATCTATTCATCTGGCTAGTAGCTCCACGCTCTGTTCATCCTGAACTCTGAGAACACTTTGTAAACTGAGGACTCCAAATTTTCCTCTCCATTGGATACACAAAGCATAAAAGAGGAGTGAAAAAAGAGGTGAGGGCCCCTGTAATTTCAGCTACTCCAGAGGCTGAGGCAGGAGAATTGCTTGAACCTGGGAGGTGGAGGTTGCAGTGAGCCGAGATCGTGCCACTGCACTTCAGCCTGGCCAACAGAGTAAGACTCAGTCAAAAGAAAGAAAGAAAGAGAGAGAGAGAAACGAAGGAAGGAAGGAAGGAAGGAAGGAAGGAAGGAAGGAAGGAAGGAAGGAAAGAAGGAGAGAAAGAGGCAAAGATGGCCGTTATGTAACTTACAAAGAGAAAATATGGTCATTTAATCATCTGTTTGTATAGGATTTTTAGCCCAAATTTTCCTTTGGCATATTAGAGGTTGGAGATCTCCACCCATGATCTGGAAAGCTTTCTTCTCAGCCAAATAAACTCTGACTAAACGACATGCAGCAGTGTATGTCTCTGTCTTCTGCAAAGACATCTTCCAAGCCACTGACAGCTACACTGTTTTCTCCGACATGGAAATTTAAATATCCTTGGAGCCTTTGGGACCCCATTCCTGAATGAGTCTATTCAAGGAGGTTGTTGAGCAAAGGGAGTAATTAAAAGTGAGTAAATTGTCTAGTTGAAATAGAATATGGTGATGTTTCCCCCGTGACAGTGCTGGATAGGAACAAGAGGGAGTCAAATCTCTATTTTCTGTCTTTAAGATTGACGTAGGGAAGGAAGAAAAAAGGTGAATGGTATAGCCCAATCTTAGGACATATGGAGAAACCAGTTACCCAGTTTCAGGATCTATCATCGAAATGAGAAATAACAACCTAACAACCACATATCTAAGACTTTTTAAAATATCCAATTTTAAATAATTTAATCTCAGTTTCTTCATAGTTCTTGCCATGAACTGAATTGTGTTCCTTCAAAATTTCATGTTGAAACTCTTAACACACCCATTCCATGTAACTGTATTGGAACTAGGGCCTTTAAGAAGGTGATTAAAATTAAATGAGACAAGGGTGAAGCCCTAATGCAATAGAACTGGTATCTTTGTAAAAGGAGAGACATCAGATCTCTCTCTCTCTCTGTCTCCCTCTGTCTGTCTTTTTCTCTCCCTTTATCCCTCCATGTGAGAACACAGCAAGAAGACAGCCCCATCTCTAAGCTCCAGAAACCAAACCCTGCTGCAAAACCTCTGCAACCTTGACCTTGAATTTTACAATCTGCAGAACTGTAAGAAAAAAATTCCTGTTGTTTATGTCATCTAGTATATTCTGTTTTGTTATGGCAGCCCTAGTGAACTAACAGTTCTTCTACTTTTCAGACTATGGTTCCTAATATTTTGATATGAAAATAAAATTTCTGTTCCTGGACTCCAACAAACATTTGTCAATGGGCACAGTTGACTTTCCTGAACCAGGAATAGTTCTCCTGATGATTTTCCAGAATTATATCAAAGTATTACTTAACAAACATTAATTAATAACCTATACAACCATGAACAAGACAAATTTCCTTAATCTTGACCTTCTGTTCTGTGAAAGGAGTGAAGAACCTTGCCCTTTGAGAGTCCAGACATTTGTAATCTGGAAATTATTCCTCTTTCATGTAACACAACAGTTACAGAGTTGTCAAAAAAACCCGAAAAATGTGTAAAAACCTAAAAAAAAAGAGAAAACGAAAAGAAAAGAGATCAGCAATGCTAAATTAGGCTCTTTGAAAAGACTAAGAAAATAGAGGTACTTCTTTACAAATGATTTTTGAAAAAAGTGAGAAGCCGTGTATAAACAACATGAGGAATGAAAGGATGACAGAGCACATGGATTAAGCAGGTAAAAACAGATATCACGACATTTGCCAAGATATTCAAATGATTTGTCAAAATAATTTATCAAATGCTTATTAATCTGTGAAAACTGACTAAAAATAGAAAATATGAAGAGTCGTATGCATACGTTTCTATTGCTTACTGCATAACCAATTACTCCAAACTTTTGTGGCTTAGAAACATTTATTATCTCACACTTTCTGTGACTCAGAAATCCAGGCACACCTTAACTCAGTTCCTCTGGATCAGGGTCTCTCATGAGGTTAGTCTCATGAGCTAGGACTGCAGTCTCCACTGAAGGTTTGACAGGAGAAGGATCTGTTTCTAAGCTTACTCACATGGCTACTGGCAGACTTGGCCCTGTCCACAGAGCTGTGTCACAACATGGGAGCTGGCTTCTCCCGAGGCAACCAAGTCAAGAGACAGTAAGATAGAGCCAGTGAACCCAAGATGGAAGGCACCACCTTTTGTGATCTAATCTCAAATGATACTTCATCACCTCTACTCACTAGAACCACATTCTATTCACTAGAACCAAGTCACTAAATCAGGGCAGGTGATTACACAAAGCATGAATCTTAGAAGGTGGGAGTCACCAGGGGCCATGTGAGAGGCATTGTAGGACAGTGGGGGAATGATAAACTGTTAAATAAGTGATCCTGGGACAATTGGCTACTTGTGTTTTTTAAAAGTAGAAGGGAATTGAATTCTTACCTCAGTCATGAGCAAGAAGCAATTCCAGGAGGATTAAAGATTTAAAAGAGAAAAAAAAGTAAAAAATTAAAGAAAAATTAAAGGTAATATGTTATTTCTAAGTAAGATACAATAATCTTTAGTCATAAAAGAAAGTTTTGGTAAGTCACATTAAAGGAAGTCATTGATTTTATTAAAAAATGGCTTAAAGCTAATGAAAAGAGAAACTGCAAACTAGGAGAAGATATTTGCAGGACACCTTACCAAGAAAAGATTAGTATCCAGAATACATGTAGAATCACTATGAATCAATTTTATAAAAGTCCAAATACTCAAAAGAAAATGAACTAAAAATAGCATAAATTTTCCAAAGGAGGAAACCTAAATTGTCATTAAACATATTAGAAAATGCTTAACTTTACCAGTAATCAGGGACTAAATTTTACAATGCAATATATACATTTACATACCATCAGATTGACAGATGTTAAGAAGGATGTCAATATAAAGTGTTGAAGAATAGAATGTGCTATGAAATATTATCCACTGTGGGAGTGAGTGTATTTGTCATAATCATTTCATTCTGGAAATCTCTTTGGCAGTCCACTCCTAAATACATCTTTTTAGAGAACCTTTTGAAGTGGTGCCCCAGTGTTGTGCAGAAAAATGTTTAAAACAGTAATTACAAATCACCCACATGTCTGTCAACCACAGACCAAATAAATATATAAAGATGTAAAATTATAGCTATATACATCAAAGTGAATGAATCTCAAAAGCAAGTTTGAAAAGAAAAAAAGGATTATGTTTGAGCATATTTAAACAAATTTCAAAACCAGAAAAAAACTAAATACTATCTTGTTTGGGAATGCATACATAGGTGGTAAATAAATAAAAGAAAGAAATTTCCTTAACAAAAATTCAGATTGCTGTTAACTTCTGGGAGGATAGGACTAACAGAAATACACAGAAAGAATGTCTAGATTATATTCTATTTCCTGTACTGGCTATAAGGAATACATGTGTTAATAATAGTCTTTAAATTTTGTAACATATTTAAAATTTGCAGAATATGTTAAAAAAATTTACATGAAAATAATTTTTAAAACTGGCTGAAATAAATTAAAACATATATTATTAAATTTATTTTAAATATTATAAAAATACAAACTAATATAAATTACATATAAAACAGATACATATTTATTCCCAACCAATAAAGAACACATACCATTTAATTTATTTAAATTAATTATGAAAACCATAATTTATTGAACACATAATTTTTTAAATGCTGAATTATGCCATGTTTGGTTTGTTCACTAAATATATATTAAAATACAGAGTAAAATCTTAGGACATGTTAGGGTATGCAAATGAAAAAAACCGGTTTTCAAAACACAGTCTTTAGAATGTTAGCACTTCATAGTTAAAAGAATGTAAATAATGTTAGAAAGTGAAAGACTCAGGCTTCTATTTGTAAGCACTTGTCAATTTTTTATAACCAGATATATGGTATTATCCTCAGAAATGAAATAAAATTTCAGGTGAAATTATCACTATATATTTTAACATTTTTGAAATACCAGAGTATGATGAAATGAATATAATTTCTTAAGTGCAACATGATCCAAGCATTATGATTAATTAATGCCAGTCTATTTGTCCTGTTTATTCATTTTAAGCTCAACATTATTTTTCCTAATATTTCCTCTAGTTAATCATTAGTCCAAAATGGGTATAAATTATATATAAATGGTTAAAAAGGCAAGTAGTTTAAAATTGTAATGGTTAACACAAGCAGTTGCTATTTTTGCGAATCACCACAAATCAGTGACTGAACCATGAGCAAAGTCCCCATATCCTTAACTGCACATGTTCACTCAGACCACATGTACAGAGGCTCTCAAAAATTTTTATATTGACGAAAAGGTATTAAAATATTTTCTTAATGTGTGTTTGTTTTTAAGAATCCTATTGGAAAAAAGTGCACTATTGCTATCCCTACCTATATGAAAGGTTGGGATTATTTTTTTGAATTTCTGAAGGTTTTCAAACCCCTGATTTGGAAATGCTGCCCTGCAGAATTCAGAATATCCTCTGCAGCACTCAGGATCCATTCCTGCACTTTCATGAACAGGAATGACACTTTTTCAAGGCAGACTATTGCCTGGTTAATCGTTTTCTTCCATTCAATCATTCCTCCTTGAGTTTTCTAGAAAACGTTCCCTGTTCTGCTCTTGTAATCTGCCAAATGAATGTGGGCCCCTTTTCATCCAGCATCCCTTTACAGATTTGAGATAATCAGTCATATCTGCCGTCTCTTTATCTAAATATTCTAATTTCCCACAACCATCTCTCTCTCATACATCACGTTCTTTTTTTATTTTTGTATGTCACTATTCCAGTTTGTTGATGTCTTCCTTGAGGTGCCATCTCAAACTTGAAGGCAATGCATCAGGTATGATGACATTTAGATTGTGCCTGGGACATAGGTGGACTCAACAAATTCCTGTTGAACGAATGAATGACTTCTCCTTTTCCTATCTTCTGCATTTCTTTGTATTGAAGTGAATTTGCTCTTCATGCTTGGAAACTAATTCCTCCTATCCCATGTTGCCGCTTCTAGGTGAAAAAAAGAAAATGACAGCTGGTCTTACTCCCAGTACATTCATGAATACTTATCTTATTAGGCCAAAGTTTCTTAACACACTTCTACGTCTTCAACTGGTGTTATTTTTTTTCTCCCTGGAGAAGGCGCTTTCATGGGAAGGCAGTCACTGCTGAGAGGATGATGTCTGACTTCACAAGACAACCTGATTTTGTGTTTATATAGTCTCTCTGTTTTCTTTTTGTTTCTCTTAGTATTGATTTATTAACATCATTTTTTAAAATGCCAGCCTTTCACAAATATGCTAAAAGAAATTGAAGAAAAAAACGTTTTGCCTAAACCAGGTCAGATTGTTACCTGAAGGTAGTAACCTATGCATGTACCTGTGGAATGGGAGAAACATTAATCAAAGTGTGATGGAGATGCATGGGGAAAATGAGACACATGGGAACAGATTTGAGGTTATTTTGGAAAAAAAAATAATAAGCACTTCCTAAGTAGAGATTTTCCTTTCAGTGTTTACCCATGGATGCTCTGAGTCTCATTTTAATAAGACACATTGATCTCTTCCAGTTCCATAATTCTAGGACTTGTTGGATGCCAGCCCAAATAATACATATGGCATGTGGCCTAGAGTTAAACAACATTCCCTCCTGCAGGGAAGATGACAGGGCAGAGTGTTAGTGGGGAAAAATGAAACGGTACTGAGTTTTCATAATTACATATACAAGAGAAATAAGATGGTATTCACATAAAAGTATGGAGCTGGGAAGAATTGGACACTGGTGGTTTAGATTTTTCCACTATTAAGCTCATCCAAGACAGTGTGTTCGAGGAGAGATGTAAGGCAATGGTATCATCACCGCTGGAGATGAAAGTAACAGAAAGAAAGGACTCTAACAATAAAAACCTGTAATGGGCCGATTAGCAAATGTAGGAAGACAGCGTGACCACTGGTATTGCCCCATGTTCCTCTCTGTACTTTTCCCCTATACAGAATATTTTTCTTGAGTCACTCTTTTATTCTTTCTTTTCTGTCACTTCCCCAGACTGGATCTTAACATTCAGACATGTAATTCTTTTCTAAACCTCTATCTGATAACTGCAAGGGTAGAAAGCAACGAATATACAAACAGGCCAATAAGAGAAAATAATGTTGATTTAAGAGTAACAGGTGTGCAAACCTCTACCGAAGCCAGAACACCCATGATGAATAACAGTATTGTCAGAAAAGGTCAAAATCAGTAGTTAGTGAGATTATGCTGTATGTTCTGTTACATTTGGCTTCTTTCCTTTGGAATAACATATATTATACATTATTTCAGAGATTTAGGAATGGCAAAACAGGAAACTCAAATCTAGTGAGCTCTTCTAATCTACTGAGTCAGGAGGACGCAGTAAGTTAGTTCTCAGCAGGGCTTGGTATCATGGGGCTTTGTTGGGACATGGGGAAGTAAAGAGGAGAAGTTAGCCCAATATGGCTAGAAAAAAAAGACTATATATCTATATCTATATCTAACTATTTATATCTATCTATCTATCTATCTATCTATCTATCTATCTATCTATCTATCATGTCAGACCAAGGCCAACTCTAGTTGACAGTTCCACCCTAGTAACGCAGTTAGTCCTTTTAATTATATAAGTACTAGGCAGGCTTCCAGCGCAGGTGATGCTGAGTGTACAGTTCCTATTAGAGAACTATCACTGCCAACAGAGCTTGTTTCTCTGTGAAGATAAGAGGGCATGGAGTATTCTGGCATCATTCTTTTGCCCTCTCAGCCCTCTCATAGGGCCTGGCCCCACGACCAAATGAGCCACAAGAACGCATGTGCACATATTACACGTCACACATTATGTCTGTTATCACAGAGCAGCCAGACAAAAACAGCAGGAGGAGATTAACTCTTAATAGGAACCCTTCCAGCCGAGATTAAATAATTATATCTTGTGACAGAGTTTGGTAATCCTGGCAAAAGAATATTCCAAGGACCGTGTGCCAGCCCTGTGTTGTTTTATGAACAGGATGCTCATGGCGTGCTTGATACTAGGAGAGGGAAGCTGAGGGACTTCTGAGGTGGGTGATGTTGAGAACTGTAACTTCTGAGGTGAAAAAGGTTTCTGTTTATGAGCAAGAGTGGTGAGCATTTACTTTCATACCTAAGAAAAACAAGCCACTTCTGTGTAAGGACCCAAGGAATGATTACATTTGCAGGCATGAGTGTGGGTCCCAGGCAGCTGGAGCTGCTGCGAGAAGCAGTTCTCACTGTCTCCTGGGAGTACTGCAGAGTTCTCCTTAGGGAATGCTCTCCGTGCCCTTCAATATCCACCCCTTCACCTCCTATTCCTGACTGATAATTCAATATGTGCCCTGGTGGAAACCAGCCCACATTAAAGTTCACTCTTAAGACATTATCCACAAGCCCTTGAAAAGAGGTTTTTAAATTCAACCTGCCTCTATGACAGGGGTCAGCCACGTACGACCTGTGGGGCAAATCCTGCCCCCCACCTGTTTTTGTAAATAAAATTTCATCCGAACATGGCCTCACCCATTTGCTTATGTATTTTCTATCGCTATTTTCATGCGTCAACAGCAGAGTTGAGTATTTGCAACAGATTATATGGCCCACAATGTCTAACATATTTCCTGATCTTTGTGTGTGAGATGGAGAAGATGTCACAGGTTTGTATCTGGGATAATTGTTTTCCAGCTGTTTTTGTGGCAGAAAAACCCTTACAACTGGCATGGACAGATATTTTTAAAAATTAGTTTAATACACAAATGAGGAGAAAAAAATAACTTTACCCACAAATGGACTAGTGACCTCCTTCTGAAACAATCTGGCCCCCAGCCAGCTTTTTCAGAGCTCCTTTGACATCTTTGTTTCTCAGGGTATAGATTGTGGGGTTCAGCATGGGGGTGACTACATTGCCAAAGATCTGTACTGGGGTTACCAGCACTTCACTCAAAGATGGCTGGGTATAGATGAGGGCACAGGGTCCAAAGAACTGTGTGAGGTGGGAAACACAGGTGGATGCCACCTTGTGTCTCCCTTCAGCAGAGTGCATCTTTAGAATTGCAATGGCATTGCGGATGTAGGAAGCAAAGAGGAGAAGGATGCAGGTCATGGGCACAAGGCCAATGTTGGTGAAGCTCACTGTCTCGATGATAATGGTGTCACCACAGGCTAGTTTGATGAGAGGGAAGACGTCACAAAAGAAATAGTCCATTTCATTAGAACCGCCAATATGGCAGTTGAAAGGTCAATGTAGTGAGAATTATCACATGAAAGGAGCTAGTAAATCAGATGCCAGCTGCCAGCTGCCAGCAGAGCACACACCCGGTGGTTCATGATGATGGTGTAGCACAGTGGGTAGCAGATGGTGGCAAAATGATCATAGGCCATCACCGTGTAGAGCAGGCACTCAGTGCTGCCTAGGAAGTGGTTAAAAAAAAAAAAAAAGACCTGGCACATGCAACCTACCAGGGAGATGACTCGGCTCCTCAACAGCAAGTTGGCCAGCATCTTTGGAGTGCTCACAGAAGAGAAACCAATGTCCAACACAGAGAGATTACAAAGAAAGAAATATGTAGGTGTGTTGAGGTGGGAATCAGACATCACAGCTAAGAGGATGAGCAGATTTCCCAGCAGTGTACAGAGGTAGAAGATCACAAACACGACAAAGAGCACAGTTTCCTGCCCCTCTGTGTGGGGGATGCCCAACAGGATGAACTCTGTAACCAAAGTGTAATTCTTTATCTCCACAGAAGTTCGATGTTATCCTGGGAAGAGGGAAAACGACAACAAGATGATGCTTCAAGGGGCCAAATTTTACTTCTTGCTATCAGTAGATTCATGAGGAAACAGCAATCATACCTCCTATTAAAGAAAAGATGATGTTTATTGTGACTGTAGGATCAACAGATATCCCCAGAAACAGGTGTGATCTCGGAGTGAGAACTGGATCCCGGCAATTTGACTGGTAGGAGTAGATTTCCGTTTACTATCATCAGGTAGAGAAGAGGAAATGACAGAGAGTAGAAGTGTTGAGGACTGGGAAAGGCATAGAAAAACAAAAAAATAAAGAAAAAGGAAATAGAGAAAACATGAGGAAAAAGATGGGACACATTTACAGTTTACATATAATTTTCATAACCATTTTCTAGTTAAGCCTTGACGGAATCCTGTAAGTTCGGTGTTGATGTTTTTATTTCATAATTGATGAAAAAGCCATGATTCATGGAAACTAAATAACTTATCCAACTTCCCATATACAGTTCATGGCAGATCCCAGATTGGAAACCAAGGACTTCAAATTCATTATACTATAATTGGGAAAGCAGAAAAAAGAGCTATGGAAATGTACATATGGGGAAAATTAATGTATTTTCTGAACTCAAAATGCCTCAAAGATAACTTAGTTCAATCATTTATTTTTTAAATTTGGGTTTCCTTATACATATTTTTGCCCAATTGGCTTTGAATTACTCCCTGATAATTCTTGTGTTAACCCTGTCTTTTTCACTGTTGTTGTTCAGAACTCTGGACAGCTATTCAGCCAGGAATGTTACTATTACATTTCAAAGAAACATTGGTAACACTATAATATGAGATTGAACTTTTTTTTTTTGTAAAACTATAAGAAGGCCTTCATATTGGTTTCTACTATGCATTGTGGGAAACTCTGTCTCTTTTTTTTAAAAAAAAAAAAAGTCTACAAAAAAACAGGTGATTACATATACCATTTATGACTGGCCATTAAATAGTGTCATTGTTTTGGTATTCATCCATCACTCAAGCCTACCAAAGCATCTTTATAGATTTTCACTCTATCATCTAATGTAGACCATCATTTTTAGCATGATATTCTTTATGAGGTCTTTTAATAACTACTTGTAAATCTTTGGCTACACAGAAGCATTAATGTTTTTATTTCAAAGAAACTGGTAAAACTCTGTTTAAAACAGGGACAAATTCTCCTTTACTAAAAGAGTTAGGGATATTGTATGTACTTTGCCTGATCTGTGTCGGGAAGAGAACTAGACAATCTTTAATGATCATGTCAATTCAACCTAATTTTGGAGTAGGATTTTATTTATCAATGTACAGATGTACACACAATTTTTTTTCAGATCTAAGTACAAAATAAGTCACTTAAAACATAGAATATTTCATAAGGTTCTAGAGAGTTTTTGGGTTACAAATGGGATTAAGAAAGGACAAATGTCATGACCTACCTAGAGTAAAACATTCACTGCTTATTAATCTGCCACATGAACTCAGTTGGACTTAATGCTCCAAACAGTTTTACTAACATAGAAAGGGTAAACAATCCTCAAGTGAAAACAGGGGTAATATATGTAACAAATCAGGAAATCAGATTATTAGCTTTCGGTTAATCTATCACACATACACCCTCATGCGATGCGATTTCCTCTTCTTTCCATCGGTGAGTAATAATACTTTTTAACTTTTTATGATAGAATAGACCATAAGAGATCATTTAGAGCACGCCCTTTTTTTTTTTGAGAGGGAATCTCGCTCTGTTGCCCAGGATGGAGTGCAGTGGTGTTATCTTGACTCCCTGCAACCTCTGCCTCCCAGGTTCAAGCGATTCTCCTCCCTAAAAAACAAACAAACAAACAAACAACAAACAAACAAACAAAAAACAGTGAAACACTTGAAACTAGCCCACTTAGAACATATGGTGAAAAAAGGAGAATAAAAAAGAGATGCAGAAAGGGCAGAGAAGAAGAAATAGAGGGGCGGGAAAACATAAAAGAAAAGAGTAAGAGAGAGATAGAGAGAGAAGCTAAGTATATAATAAAAGTATAGGCTTACATTTTTCATGTATATCATGCTCTGGTCCAAGTCAAATAGAAGCTTATTCTTTTTTATTCTTCTGGTACCACTTATAGATGATTTTATGGGTCACCTTACAAAGAAAGCGTTCTACAGACTGACTTGGTCTTGGCACCTAGAATTGTGGTTTTTCTATGCCTTTATCCTTGAGCTAGTCAAGGTGCGTGCAAATAAACCCCTAAACCCATTGATCCTCTGGTCCTTTCTGCAGGCTTTCCTGCGTCTCCCAAGAGTGGGTATCAGACGTTTAAACAGAACTGGCATCACTACAGGGCCTGATCCAATGAGGTCTGTCTCGAGTCCCTAAGGCTTAGAGATTGCATCATTGTCTTACTAATTAGTTTGGAGAAACTAATGATTTTCTTTTAACCAGGACATAACCAATTGGTTCATGTACACCAGATGGTAAAACTTTTACTCAGGACCACTCTGGAAGATCTATGAGGCACCTCAGAGAGCATTCACTTTAACTCAACTGGTAAATTTTACCTGAAAAGTAGAGATAGTCTTCCTTCAAAATTTTTCCCTCCTGATATTTTTAAAACTCTCAGTGATTTATAGCTCCCCAAACCAATGATTGCTACATGACAACCAGAGCATATGATTTTGAATCATAAGTTCTGGGTTCAGATCTTGATCATGCAATTATTGATGTATAAGAATGTACAAGTTACTTAAACTGTCTCAAGGTCACTGAATTTCTTTACCTAAAAAATTGAGATTATGATACTAACTCTCACATATATTTTATGAATTTCAACTGAAATATTGTGTGTGCAAACATTTTCTTGAAATATAAATTCTCTGCAAATGTGAAGAATTGACACTAGTTTAATTATTTTTATTTAATAAGCACTATTAAAAATGGTTGACATCATGTCTTTAAGAGAACTAAACTATCAGAATTTTTAACAAGATTATTGAAATATACTCCACATACCAGAAACACATCCTTTTAAAGTGTAGAATTCAATTATATTTTGTAAATTTACAGTTTTGCAGCAATACCTTAAGCCAGTTTTAGAATATTTCTGTTACTTTGAAAGGATTCTCCATGCCCATCTGAAGTTGCTCCCTGTTCCTACCCTTAGCCCTAGGCACCCACTAATCTACACTCTGTCTCTATTGATTTGTCTTTTCTGGACAGTTCCTATAAAGAGAATCATACAATATAAGGCCTTTTGTATCTAATTTCTTTAAATTAGCATAATGTTTTCAAGATTTGTTCACATTGTGACATTTATCAGTTCTGCATTCCCTTTTGTGATTCACTAATATTTCACTGTATGAGTATACCACATATTTATCATTCGTTTATGGACATATGAGTTTATTCCACTTTTGGCTATTAATAATATTGTTGAGAAAATTTGTGTACAAGCTTTTTTGTGACCGTATGTCTTCGGTTCTCTTGGGTATACATCCAGCGGTGAAATGCTGGATGTAGACTATTGGCATTTAGATTTCAGTTACACACAGAAGGAAAAAAAAATCATACTGACTTATTCATTTCCTTACATGTATGCTGTTTCAAACACAAAGTTAGATATAAACTCTTGTTTACAACATTTCTACGGTAATGAAACAAAAACAAACTAATGCTAAAAAACAACTATAGAACCAATAAAATTCTAATAAAGAACATTAATTTGATCTAACATATTATGTTGTATTTCTAAAACCAAATGATTTATACTGAGTTTTATAATAAAATATTTATATTTGTGAGTCTTGTGTTTTACATGTCAACTTGATTCTAAAATTCAAAGTATATTTGGCCATCGTTGGAGGCATCTTTCTTACCCTTGTTGTAATCTTAGTTCTTTCAAAAATGGCTTTTTTGATTTATCAGGATAATATTTTTACTAGCTAAATAATGAAATTTTAAAGAAAATAAAATTAAATTTTGAAGGAAAACTATCAATCCAAAATGGTCTTTAAATTATTGTAAAAGAATTCTCCAAGGAAGAGTGGTGTTGAACCTCAGTATAACAACCATAACAGGAATAGGTTAATCCCAGAACATGTGGCGATGGCTCTAGATGATCAAATGCCATCACAAGACGTTGTACATATCATCGGAGGGCAAAGGAAGGCGTATCAAAGGAGAAAAGTAGACCCTCCTCCCCACCAATGTTGTGGTGTTGTGTAAGTCCCAGAGCTTAGAATAAACTCTGTGAAGATGAAGATGAGGACAGAAAACTCAAAATTGACTGGGTTTACTTAAAGAGAACTAGATTATTTTTTCTTATCACTTGACAGAAATGAAATCTTGGAATAAAAATGAGCTCAGTTTAAAAAAAAATCAAAGGAAATTACATTTTTCTATATCTGAGTTTGTAGCATATGAACAATAGTTTATCCATTTTGTATCCTCTCAGTATGTTTGAAATCTGCTGTGGCTCTCCAAGAGGTATGACAGTGACATCAATTCTATTATCACATATATCTGGGTGTGAATCAAGGGCCTGAAAATATAATCGCTGGAGCAGAATTTCGAGCAGAAGATAATAGGCCTAGTTAAATTTAATGAACATTGACAATTATTTGAGCAGTGTATTTCACTTGCAACATTTTCACTGACCTTAAAGCTTACTGCTAATTTCACAGGGCTCAGTGAACTAGCTTTGTCTGTTGCTGACTCACTGGGTCCTCTCTCGAAAGGTCTCCATGGAAACCAAAAGCAGAGAGGAAAGGAAAGCACAGGAAGGTAGCCTAACAATTAATTTTGAGCTTGCTGTTTTGTTTTCCTTGGGTCCTGACTATAGAGCTAATGTCTTAGCATGGCTAAATGAATATTATTTATACCAAATAAATATAAATATATAATACTATAAGTATAAACACTATAAAGTACTATTCTATAATAATAATATAAAATAAAAATAATGTATACTGTATAATAGTACAATAGTATAAATAGATAATATTAAGTATTCTACGTTATTGATTTCTTTAATTAAAGAAAAAATAAATAAGAACTAATTTTTTTTTTCATTTTCTTCTTATTTCTATGCCTTAGTCTCTCCTGGATTTTTTCTCTAAAACCAACTGCTATTCCCAAATTTTCAAATTCTAGAGGCCAATAAAGCTAAATTTGAATGTCACATTTTCCCTCAGGCCAACCTCGATATACCCAGATCAAACTAACCTTTTTCATTTGAACCCACTTCAAATTTTAAAGGTATTTTTCTTATGACTGGTAATATAGAATTTGCTGCATAGTTAATTTTATAAAGGCCTCTGTCTGATTCATATTTTTTATAGTGCCTAGCTAAGTATCTTTGTAGATCCTCAATGAATGTTTGCTACATTAATATATCAGCTAGTTAAAATAAGAGAAAACCTACTTATCCCTCAGATATCTTGATGAGAAGCAGAATTCCCAATTTAGTGTACTTGTTTATGTGCACACTCATCTAGCTATGTAGATTTTTTTCCTCATTTAAAAGAGCTGTGTTTTTATTGGTGATCTCTGAAGTCCCTTTTAGTTCAAAAGTTCTGTTTAATAATCATATATAAAAATAAGATATGATTATGGTGCATGTAGGTAAGCTTTTGTTGTGAAGTCAAGTCTAAATGTTTCTCTTTAATTCTATTCACCGTTGGCTTCTGAGTGGCTAGGGTCAGCTCTGTAAGTAATGAGACTGGCAGAGGCCTGAGGGCTGGCTACATAAGGATATCATTTACAAGGAGATAGCCAACTCAATATTAAAAATAGTTAATAGACTTTCAGCTCTGCTCAGGCTCTTGTGCTGAACCACTGCAGTAGAAATAAAGACAGGATTAGTGGTAGAAGATATACGGGGCACACAGTGCCTATTCTTGGGGAATTTGCAATGTGTGCAATAGATAAGACAAATATAAAGATAATTATAAAACCTTATTCAAAATCAGACAAGATCAATAGAAGACTTAAATCCTGAATTAGATTTCAATCTGTTTCTTAAAGTAACCTTGGATAGCAGAGAACCTCACTTTGTTCTCACTTTTTCTGTGTTATTTTGTGTATGCTGTTAGGTCTTTCTGTGTCCAGTTGTTTTATTATACTTTTTTTTAAAGCTTTACATGACATTCAAGATCCCATCCACTTCTATCCACTTATAAAGACATAAGCATTTATCTTCTATTTTGATAGAGATGGTTTGTTATTGTGGACCCCAAAGGATTTTTCTAATATTTAATTAAAAGCAACAAATTTCATTCTATTGGTGTATTATCAAAATTGTTACCTTGATTAATTATATTGTGTGTGCATGTATGTGTGTGTGTATGTAGTGTGTGTTTCTTTGTAGGTATTTAAGGTAATTAAATACTCCCTAATGTCATGAAACTGACTAAGAACCTAAAGTGCCTCTAACTTTGGGGCTTCAGAATGGTGGGGAGGTGGTTTGTCATGTGGTGTAATACATCTTCATAGCAAGTACTGACGGAAAAAATTAGCAAGTACCTAATTTAATCTATGAGGACTGTCGTGGTTAACAGTCCCTCTTGAAATTCACACTAAGTCTCAAATTACTTACCCTGGCCCTGCTGCTCAATTTAACTGTGGGGTTTTAATTGAGCTTTTCACCATGTGCTGATCAAAGCCAGCTCTGAGGAATGAAATATGATTGACAGGTTCCACTGATGCATCTTTGAAGTGAGAAAAGTCCACACTCAGAATATGCAGCCACTTAGAGCTTTGACATTTAAAACTCCATATTTTCACTGTTCTTTCTTGTCAATTTCAACCAAGGCTATTTCATTGTATTGCAATTGACAAGTGACATTTTTAACACTAACTCCCACAGGAGAGGTAATGTTGTAGGGAAGCTAGTTTTCTGAGGTTTTTTTTTTTTTTTTTTTTGTGAGGAGTGGGGAAGTTGCTTGTTTGCTTTTTAATGCAGCGATTTAGAAAAAATCAGCCTCACCTTGGAAATGCTGAAAAAACTGATGTGAATGAAATTATCCATGAACATGTGTCTGGAAAGGAGGTTGTATAATAACATGTATGCGTTATACTCATAATTAGTTTTTCCTTGGAATAACAATTGCAGAGTGAATCCAAGATATAAACACTGTAACAAGCCTTCTTGCATTGACTAACTAATCCTCTTTACCCCATGACACAGCTCACAAATGGAAACCAACAATTAAGGGCAAAATAGCCAAAATCATAATTAACATAAAAAGCATCTCATAGAAATGAATACCTTTGACGTTAATTAACTTAAAAAAATTATTCTCAATGATTCCCTTCGAGAGATTCTATAGCTTGATGTCAGCGATAACAGAAGTTTCTGTAAATGTGTTTCCTGCCAGGAGCTTTCCATTACACAACTGAAAAAACAGTGACCATTTTCTGAGTTTTAACAAACGATGTTAATAGGAGTAACTATGGAAAGCACTTGCTTTGGCCAATAATACACATCATACATTGTACATGAGAGGCATTGGAGCACAGCTGGGCCTCAAAGTCAGACAAAATGAGGGCTGAAGACTACAGGACATGTGTGTGATTTTGAGCAAGTTGCTCAAGCTCTCAGTCTCATTTTTCTAAACTGTAAAAAGCAGATAGTAACAATAAGGACTTAACTCACAGGGTTATTATAAGACCCACATGAGATAAGGTTGTAAGGGACTAAGCATAGTGTTCACAGCAGGGTAAATGCTCTATAAATCTTAGTTACCACAACAAAATTTTACAGTTTTTTTGGTCTTTCAAACATTCCTGATGGTAGCTTTATCTCTTTATCTTGTTCCATTTACACTTACAATTTTAATAAACCTATCAGTTTGCTCATCTAATCTCAGTCCTATTTAATTGAATGTAACCTTTAATCTTGTATTGTTGATTGTGTTAAATTATTTTGATAAATTCTTAATTTCTGGCAGTATTTACCAGTAACAGTTGCCATTTCTCATGTTTCCTGAAGATTTGAGACAAATTGAGAACAGGGTCTTTTTCGCTGCTTTTTTTTTTCTTACTAAGTCTTTGTTTACCTATAATTTTTTTGTCTACCTATAGTTTGTTAGCATAGCTAAAGGCCAAATATACAATGGATTGACACAGACTGTGTAATTCCAATAACTATTACTTTTATGGAGTCACATGTTCAAGAGTTCAGTATTTCAGTAATTTCATTTGAAGGAAAAGTAATTCTGAGAACTATAATGGGAAACAGCCTCATCCAATTTTGTTTCAACCCAACACATTGCATAAGTACAAAATAACCTTTAAAGTGAATATTTGAAATTAAAATGAAAGCTTTATTATATACAATATTCAATATCGGTTATGGTGGTCAACTTGCCTGGACATTGAGTGCCCAAATATTTGGTCAAACATTATTCTGGGTGTGTTTGTGAAGACTTTTTTTATGAGATTGACATTTGAATGAGTAAAGCAGATTGCCCTCCCTAAAATGGGTGACCCTCATCCAATCAGTTGAAGGCCTGAATAGAACAAAAACACTAAGAAAGACACAACTTTGGTACTTTGACTGATTGACCTGAAACATGGGACTTCTGCCCTCAGGCTAAAACTTACACCATTGTCTCTCCTGGTGCTCAGGCGTTTGGATTCAGACTGAACTTACACAATCAGCTTTACTGGGCCTCCACTTGCCAACTGCAGGTCTTGGGACTTTTTAGTCTTCATAGTCATGTGAACCAATTCCTTAACACCTTGTTTTATATATATTTTTTCTATTGGTTCTGTTTCTTTTACGAAGCCTGACAGGCTTACACATTCATTTTGTACTACGTGCTAAGCTCTGCACTGAGCATTTTGCATGGATAACATAATTTTATCTTCACAATAACCATATGAGTTAAGTACTTTGATCCTCCTTGTAATACATTTGACAAGACTCTACTCCAAGGACCCGTCTAAGGCCACACAAATGATCAGTGACTTTGTGGAAACTTAAAATCAGATCTGTCTGACCACAAAGCCAAGCACATTCTTAAACACTGTCACTAGTATTCTTGAAGAGTTGTTTCCAAAGAAAAAGCTTATAAGTTGAATGTTAATTTTCCTTATTTTTAAATTTTATTTTATCTATTTTAGGTTCAGGGGTACATGTGTAGGTTTGTTATATAGGTACTTTTGCCATGGGGACTTGTTGTACAGATTATTTTGCCACCCAGGTACTAAGCCTAGTACCTGATAGTTGGGGTTCAATCAAGCTGGTGGGAAAAATATTAGAGATACTTATAGCGATAGACACAAATCTTCTTGGAAGGCCGAGAATTTTGCATAACTTCCGTAATAGATCTGACCTAAGGCGACCGGGTCCCTTTACCTTTAGCTAAACAAATTAAAGTAGTAACAAAGGAGAGCAGAGTAGTTTACCTAGCTAGCTTCTTTACTCATGTGATCTAAGACTAACCTTTGATGTATCCTGGGTGCTTACGTGCTTTCCACTAGGGAAGTCCACAATGTCAATACCCTCTAAATGTGTTGACTCAAGCCTTTGATAATTAATCTTACTGAATAAATGTGAGTCTCACTAGCTGATCAGGCTGAGGTGCAACTGTTTACAGGACTCAGCAGGGAGTCTGTAAGCAGCTTGGACACACTCAGTTGTACTGACAAAGTAGAGTATCTGTGAGTCAGTGTACTTCATCCGTTGCTGGGTCAGGGGTCTGCAAAGGACAGGCCCCACCCAACAGCTGGTACCCCCGTATGAGCATTGCTGCTACACCAGATGGTTACTTTTTCTGATCCTCTCCCTCCTCCCGTCAGCCTCCATCCTCAAATGGGCCCCAGTGTCTGTTGTTCTCCTCTTTGTGTCCATGAGTTCTCATCATTTAGCTCCCACTTATAAGTGACGATACTTGTTTTTTTGTTCTTGTGTAAATTTGCTAAGAATAATGGCCTCCAGTTCCATTCATGTTTCTGCGAAAGACATGATCTCATTCTTTTTTTATGGCTGCATCACATTACATGGTATATATGTACCACATTTTCTTTATCCAATCTGTCATTGATAGGCATTTAGGTGGATTCCATGTCTTTGTTATCATGAATAGTGCTGCAATGAACATTCACAAGCATATGTCTTTATGGTAGAAGGAGCATACCTCAAAATAATAAGAGTCATCTATGACAAACCCACTGCCAACATCATACTGAGTGGGCAAAATCTAGGAGATTTCCCCTTGAAAATCACCTCGAGGCAAGGATGTCCTCTCACACCATTCCTATTTAACATAGTATTGGAAGTTCTGGCTTGAGCAATCAGGCAAGAGAAAGAAAGAAAGGGCATCCAACTAGAAAGAGAAGTCCAACTATCCCTGTTTGCAAAAAACTTGATTCTATATCTAGAAAACCTCATAATCTCAGCCCAAAATCTCCTTCAGCTGATAAACAACTTCAGCAAAGTTTTAGGATAAAAAAAATCAATGTACAAAAATCATTAGCATTCCTATACATCAACAATGCCCAAGCTGAGAGCCAAATCAGGAACACAACTCCATTTACAACTGCCGCAAAAGGAATAAAATACCTAGGAATATAGGTAACCAGGGAGGGGAAAGAGATCTAAAGCATGAATTACAAAACACTGTTCAAAGAAGTCAGAGATGACACAAATGAAAGGAAAAACATTCCATGCTCATATATAGGAAGAATTAATATCATTAAAATGACCATACTGCCAAAAGCAATTTACAGATTCAATGTTATTCTTATTAAACCACCAATGACATCTTCACAGAATTAGAGGAAAATTATTTTAAAATGCATATGGAACCAAAAAAGAGCTTGAATAGCTAAGGCAATCCTTACCAAAAGAACACAGCTGGAAGCATCATGTTACCAGATGTCAAACTATACTACAAGGGTACAGTAACCAAAACAGCATGGTACTGCTACAAAAAAAGACACATAAACCAATAGAACAGAATAGAGAGCCCAGAAATAAAGCCACACACCTATAACCATCTGATCTTTGACAAAGCTGACAAAAACAAGCGATGGGGAAAGGACTCCTTTTTCAATAAATGATGCTGGGATAACTGGCTACCCATATGCAGAAGATGGAAATTGAATCTCTTCCTTGCACCATATACAAAAATCAACTCAAGATGAATTAAAAACTTACATGTAAAACCCAAAATTTTAAAAACCCTGAAAGACAACCTAGACAATACCATTCTGGACATAGACAATACCATTCTTTGCTCATCTACATGAGCAAAGATTTCATGATGAAGCTGTCAAAAGCAATCACAACAAAAGCAAAAACTAACAAATGGGATCTAATGAAGCTAAAGAGCTTCTGCACAGCAAAAAAAAAAACAAAAAATATATATATATATATATTTATATATACAGAGGAAACAGACAACCTACAGAATGGGAGGAATTTTTTGCAAACTATGCATCTGACAAAGGTCTAATATCCAACATCTATAAGGAACTTAAACAGATGTACAAGAAAAAACAAACAACCCCATTAAAAATTGGGCAAAGGACATGAACAGTTTTCGAAAGAAGATATACATGTGACCAACAAGCATATGAAGAAAAACTCAACATGAATGATCATTAGAGAAATGCAAATCAAAACCACCATGAAATGCCATTTCACACCAGAAACGCTGTCATTAAAATGTGAAAAAATAATAGATGCTGGCAAGTTTGCTGAGAAAAGGGAACCGTTATACACTGTTGGTGGGAGTATAAATTAGTCTGACCATTGTGGACAGCAGTGTGGTGATTCCTCAAAGAGCTAAAAACAGAAATACCATCATTACTAGGTATATGCCCAAAAGAATATAAATCATTTACCATGAACACTGATTTTCTGTTACTTTTTATTTTTATTTTTTTACATAACAAGTTTTCTTTAAAAAAAAAAAAAGAGGAGAGAGGGGAAGGTAACATACTTATCAGATCTTTATTATATTCAAGATACATTTTTTGATGTTTTATAAAACTAACTTAATCTTTACAATTAAACAAAGTAGATTTAAATATTACTATTTTACCAAATTACAATACAACAACTTAAATTAGCTGAGTAACATGTTAAAATCATAAGTTTATACATGTTAAGATGAAATTCAAATCATGTGTGTCAGATTATGTTACCTCTGTCAGCACAAATATTAGTATTCTTCTCAAAGTACAGCATGAGTCTGTCCCTAGCAGATGTTCAATGACATCTAACAAATGTATAGACTGAGGTGCTGATCATGAACGAAATGTTTCCACAAATTATTCTTTCATTTATTTATTCAACAAATGAAGGTTTGGACAGTTCTGAACTGTGACTACTCATCTGTCTTATTTTCTTTACCTCTCTGCCCCTAGTTAACTGTTAAAAGTCATTTTGCCAATCTTATTTTGACATAGCGAGATAATGTTTTATGCCATGATATAAAACTGAAACGCAGAAAAAAGAAATTATGTCTAAGATGGGAAAATTTTAAAGAAAATGACTTGCTAGCTTGGGTGTTGAGGGATGAGTAGAAGTTTGTCCAGTAGAGGAATCAGGGAAGGGCACACCAAGAGGGGACATTAAAATGTATTAAGTCACAGAATCGTGAATGAATCTATTTTAAATGTTTTAGGTCTTCTTAAAATCTGCACAGAATTAATCATTTCTGCCTTCATTTTGCTTTTCTAAATTGTATATACTTTGATTAAATATTTTTCACATATTATTTTAATTATTTCTGTAGCTATCTCCCATCCTTAGCTATGAGCTTCATAAGAATAAGACATACAGATCTTTGTAATTCCAGTGTTTAACATGATACGTATTAAATAGATAATGGTTTATTGAAATAACAAATCAATGTATGAATAAAAATATGAAGTGGTATATTTAAACAATGACAAGAAAGAGAGCAATGGGGTGTTGCTGGGTGAGCTTATGACTTCGAGGAGACTAAAGAGATGTGTTGGTTTTGATCGTTAATTCTGCAGCTACAGTACTGAATTATTTTAATTCAACCTATAAGCAACAAACAATTATTGAAAATCCAAAAGAAACAGAGTAGTATTATGTGGTTTCCATTCTGGAAAGAAACTACTTTAGAATGTGAATAAATTATGACCATAACATTTCTTAGGGCCTCTGTCCACATCTCCTCAGCCCACTCCAGAAGTCACCTTCAGAGAGTTTCTTTGTGTGCTAAGGGATCCCCATTTATTTCCTCTACCTGAGGAAAGTCTCTCGCCACAGAATTCTTTTCAGCTTACATATAAGAAGCAGGCCGGAGCACTTAATTAATGCTCTCAAAAACATCCACCAACTAAAAATACCCCAGCTTCCTTTGCACTCCAGTGGGACAGCTTGGAAGTTGTTATACACTGTATTTCAGAGGTCCCCGTGGGATTAAGCCCCAGTTCACCACAGTGGTAAGCCATAGGCATGCACTTAGTTGGCTGTTCTTTCCTTTCTCTTTCTCACTCCCTTATCATGCTCTCTGAGATCATCTTCCAAACGAATTGCTTAGGCCCAAACTTTTGCCTCAATGTCTGCTGTTGGACATATCTAAACTAAATAAAATGTTCTGTTTCTTGTATGCCCTAGTAGAAGGAAATTTTGAGGAGAGTTTGGTGATGGTATCTTTGTGCCATATGTATACACATTAATAAGTACAAAAATCTCATCAAAACGTGTTAATTTAAAATAAAGGAGATCTGGGCTGAGTGTGGTGTCTGACACCTATAATCCCAGCACTTTGGGAGGGTAAGGTGAGAGGATCATTTGAGCCCAAGGGTTTGAGAGCAGCCTTGCCAACATGGCTAAACTCTGTCTCTACAAAAACTACAAAAATTGGCTGGGCGTGGTGGCCTATGCTGGAGGTCCCAGTTACACAGCAGGCTGAGGATCACTTGAGCCCAGGAGGTAGAGGCTGCAGTGAGCTGTGACTGTACCACTGCACTCCAGCCTGGGACACAGAGGGAGACCCAGTCTCAAGATAGAAACAGAAACAAAAAATAGCTCTTCTATTTTGGAAATGTATACTTATTTACTTATGGATAAAAACAGTAGCAAATATATGTTTATATATTCATACAATGAGACACTACGCTTTGGAAATAATGAGTTAATTTCAGACATATGCAATACATAATTATGTTAAGTGAAATAAGTCAGGCACAGAAAGATAAATACCACATAGTCTCACTCATATATGGGAGCTAAAGTAATTAAGTTCATAGAAGCAGAGAGTAAAATTGTGGTTATCAGAAGCTTGGAAGGGGAAGGGAAAATGGAGGATAAGAAAAGGTTGGTTGATCGATACAAAGTTACAGCTAGATGGAGGAAGAAGTTCTAGTGTTCTATAGCACTATAGGATAAATACGGTTAAAAATAATTTACTATATAGTTTCAAAAAGCTAGAAGAGAGGATTTTGAAAATTCACAACACAAAGAAATGATAAATGTTTGAGGTGATGGATATGCTAATCACCCCGATTGGATCATTACACGTTGTGTACACATATTGAAAATCACTCTGTATCTCATAAATGTAAAATTATTATGTGTCAACTAAAAATAAAAGGGGAGGAAATTGAAATATATATGTAATAGTTAAGTGAAAAAAGCCAATTTCAGTAGAATTATATTAATAAAAGTTCAAAGCTTTGCAAAGAAGGGTTACCAACACAGGTGTGTAGGGACACAAACATAGCAAGTGAAATGCAAATAACATCAAGGGAATAATAAACACAAAACTTGAGAGAATGATAACTTCTAGAGAGAAAGAAGAATGTGTGATCAGGCCAAGGTCTACAGAGAATTTCCAAGGCACTAGCATTACTTTTTTTTTTATACTAGGTAATGGGATGCACGTGTTCATTGTATCATTGTATCACAGTTCCTTATATTTTACATATTTTTCATGAGTATTATTTTCTAAATGTTTAATATTTAATAAAAACTTTTTTAAAAACAGACATCCAACAGGACAATAAAGAATGGCTTTTTAATGGTATCATTATTATAGCTTATCAGCAAAACAATAATTAAAATAATATTTTTAAACAGAATGTAAAATAAAGGAATGATATAGAGTAGGCTCGATTGTTTCTCACCAGTGTAGCACTCCAACAATAACAGGTATTATTGCCCCTCTTACCCTAAGTGAACTAATACAACATATAATGTAATAATGCTATTCTCTTAGCTTGACTAATTATTTTTGCAAAGGTGGAGTCAATATCCTTGACCAAAAGTAATTGCCAATTGAGTGACTGAAAACATTATTTCTGACTGGTTATTCATTCATTTCAATCAATTTGATTTAGAACAAACCAGCAAGGGCCGGGAGAGGGCAGGAAATAAACAGAACAGGTCCCAGACCCTGTGAATGCTCCTTTGAAAACCCCTCTTCACAATCCTCCCCTGCCATGTCAGTGGCCATCACCTTAGGTTCACTTTTAGTGTCCACATCATAGGTTTTCATTTTGGATGCCCGCATCATAGTTTTGTGCTCTTGGGACTACAGGTAAAACAAAACAACCTAAGTGAAACTCAGAACAGGCATCAGTTTTGTAAAAAAAATAGAATAGAGCAAAAAGGAACAGTGACTGGAAAATACGGGAGTGTCTTGCAAAAAGAAAACAAAATGGGGGGAGAACAAAGAAGCCTTTAAAGAAACTAGAATCCACTTGGCATCAGGTCTTGGATGCACCTCTTAGGCCATGCTTCAACCCATTTTCTCAGGAAAGGCTATGCTGGAGCCTGTTCTGCTCAAAACATCCTCTGATCCTCCGCTTCAATATTCTTGTTCTTCTCTGGCCTCCCTGGTCTTGACACTTGATTTTTTTGTCTTGCTTTGCCCCTGTGGGTTAAATATTCTTCTAGATTGTCTACCTGGTTTGAGGTTTTCCCTTTGACGGTTTTTCTCAAGTTCTTCTTACACTACCCCTTAGATTATAGAACACAGAAAAATATCAGCTCACCCTCACACCCAACTTGGGCCTGCACACCTGCAGGTTGGGGCTGGCATTCTGGGCTACTGCTTAGGTGGAAAGAGAACTCAGACACTACCTGGAGACTTAAGAACAGCATCTCTCAGAACCACTGGGATGAGCAGAAAAGTCATCTTATTTAAGGAGAAAGGTATATAGTTTTCTTTGTTCAAGACATCAAATCCAATGAACAAAGAACTGAGCTGGAGAAGAACCCTGAAAACAGAAGGCACACTAAATTTTATTTTTCCTGCAAAGGCATTTGGTCACAAATTGCAAACAGTTAAGTGATACCTGCCCAAATAATCATCTCTCACCACTTTCCCCTCATATATAAAGACTGAGAAGTATGTTGCCTCTTCCTGGAAAAGACTCCTCAGCCATTCTTAATATTGAAAAAACAAACAACATAACAGTTTTAATCTTCAACACATTTGCTGTAAGGTCCTTTCTTCAAATGAGGAAAACGTACTCCAGATTTTCTGCTGTATTGTACATCTTGATCATAGTTTAATGATGGGATGTTCTAGTTAGTTGTATGTCTGTTTGTTTCTCCAGCAGACTCTCATTTCGGTGCAGCTGGGGTCATATCTTTTTCACTTTGTATTTCTCACCCTTGCACAGAGTTATTCATCAAACAACATCTGAATGAGTGAAAATCTGAAAAGGAATCAGATCCCATCTTTTATCTTTACAAATTCATCTGTTTTTACTGACTATGCTGCTACAACCAGAAAACTGAGGCATGGGAAGGGGTCTTCAGAGTGGACTCAAAGAGGCTTGAGAAGGGCTTGCGATTTGGAATAAATTTGAAATAATTTGAGATGTATTTCTAGCTTCCCTTTTAGGCTTTTGTTTACTGGAAACAAGGGGGAAACAGCACTGAAGGAGGTTTTTAGGAGTTTGAGTGGTGACCAGGCAAACGTTTGTCTCCCTTCCAGGAGCTGTGCAGGCTTAACCACTGGCTGGAGGCACTGACACAGTGTTGCTCATTTGTTCTGGTCCTTTCTTGACTACTCTCTAATTCTAAGAAGTGTAGGTGGGGTAAAAGCACTGGTCTCTGCTTCTGCCCTCTACTCTTCCATCATCCTCTTTACAGCCCTGTTAGAGCAAAGTTCGCAGCAACATATTTCCCCAGTATGATAGGATTCTCAATGAATTCAGTTATTAAAACAATAGCTCACTTCTCATTCTTAGCATATTTCAGCCAAAAAATAAAGAAATGTAAGAAGGGGGACCAAAATCGAACCCTTTTAGTCAACAGAGAAGCCAAAGACACCAAACGATAACATCTTGTACCCAGCATTGCCTCTTCGTTGTACTGAGCAAGACTTTTTTTTTTTTTTTTTTTTTTTTTTTTGAGATGGGGTCTCACTCAGTCACCCAGGCTGGAGTGCAGTGGCGCAATCTTGGCTCAAGGCAACCACTGTCTCCTGGGTTCAAGGGATTCTCCCGTCTCAGCCTCTTGAGCAGCTGGGACTACAGGCACCCACCATCATGACCGGCTAATTTTTGTATTTAAGTGGAGATGGGGTTTCACCATGTGGGCCAGGCTGATCTTGAACTCATGACCTAAGGTGATCCACCCACCTTGGCCTCTCAAAGTGCTAGGATTACAGATGTGAGACACCGCGCCCTACTCAAAGCCAGACTTTCTAACGTGGGATCACAGCACAGTTGTCCTTGTTTGGATTCCCCTACCTACCTTCGCATCTCACTCACATGCTGCATCTTCACAGCCAGGGCCTGTTTCCAGGTTTAAGCCCGGCAGGCAGGGTTTGGAAGTGATACAGCACACTAGTATCTCTGCTTTACCCATAGGAGACTGCCTTGGGTCCCAGCCAGGCTGTTAGTCCACAGGTATACCCAACAGTTCCAAAGAGACAGCGACCATCGAGAAGGAGCCATGATGACGATGGCGGTTTTGTTGAAAAGAAAAGGGGGAAATGTTGGGAAAAGAGAGATCAGACTGTTACTGTGTCTGTATAGAAAGAAGTAGACATAAGAGACTCCATTTTGTTCTGTATTTGAGATGCTGTTAATCTGTAACCCTACCCCCAACCCTGTCCTTGCAAGAGACATGTGCTGTGGTGACTCAAGGTTTAAGGGATTTGGGGCTGTGCAGGGTGTGCTTTGTTAAACAAGTGCCTGAAGGCAGCTTGCTTGTGAAAAGTCATCACCATTCTCTTAATCTCAGGTACCCAGGGACACATACACTGCAGAAGGTCGCAGGGACCTCTGCCTAGGAAAGCTAGGTATTGTCCAAGGTTTCTCATGTGATAGTCTGAAATATGGCCTCGTGGGAAGGAAAAGACCTAATCCTCCCCCAGCCTGACACCCGTGAAGGGTCTGTGCTGAGGAGGACTAGTATAAGAGGAAAGAAGGCCTCTTGGCAGTTGAGATAGAGAAAAGCCTCTGTCTCCTGCCCATCCCTGGACAATGGAACATCTGGGTGTAAAACCTGATAGTATGTTCTATTTACTGAGAAAAGAGAAAACAGCCTTAGGGCTGAAGGTGGGACGTGCTAGTGGCAATGCTGCTCTTTATGCACTAAAAAGGTTTATGGAGATGTTTTCATATGCATATCAAGGCACAGCACTTTTCCTTAAACTTATTCATGTCACAGAGATCTTTATTCATATGTCTTACTGCTGACCTTTTCCCTACAATGATCCTATTATTCTGCCACTTCCCATTTTCTAAGATGGTACAGATAATGATCAATAAATTCTGAGGGAACTCAGAGACCGGTGCCGGTGCGGGTCCTCTGTATGCTGAGCGCCGGTTCCCTGGGCCCACTTTTTCTTTCTCTATACTTTGTCTCTGTGTCTCATTTCTTTTCTCAAGTCTCTCCTTCCACCTAACGAGAAACGCCCACAGGTGTGGAGGGGCAGGTCACCCCTTCAGGATCACAGCACAGTTGCCCTTGTTTGGATTCCCCTACCTACCTTCGCATCTCACTCACATGCTGCATCTTCACAGCCAGGGCCTGTTTCCAGGTCTAAGCCCGGCAGGCAGGGTTTGGAAGTGACACAGCACACTAGTATCTCTGCTTTACCCATAGGAGACTGCCTCAGGTCCCAGCCAGAAGCCTTTCTCTTTATACAACTTCCTTATGGTTCAGAAGTAACAGGATTCTATTTAAATCTATTGGGATGCACCACCACCACCACCACCACCACCACCACCAACAAAAAACCCACTTTTTCTTTTCTTTCTTTTTTTCTTTTTTTTGAGAGAGTGATTTTTTTAAATTGAGGTACAATTTACATAACAAAAAATGAACTATTTTAAAGTGAACAAATCAGTGGAGTTGTGTACATTCACATTCATATTGTACATAGCACATTCACAGAGTTGTGCAATCATCACCTCTACCTAGTTCCAAAACATTTTCATCACCCCACAATCAAACTAAAAAAAAAAAATCAATTTCCTCTGTTTTAATGGATTTACCTGCTCTGGTTATTTAATAGGAATGGAATCATACAATATGTGACCTATTGTGTCTGGCTTTTTTTTCCCACTGAGCATTAGCTTTTCAAGTTCATCCATATTGTAGGAGCCATTCCTCATTCCCTTTGGACTGAATAACATTTTTAACAACTTGTAGATGAATAAAAATAAGGACTTATCCAATGCAGGCATTTGAGGATATAGTCACTGCAGTCAAGATGAATAAATGTCACAGTGGGAGGGAAATGAAGAGGAGGAGGGGATGTGGGAGGATGAAGAAAATACAGATTGAGAAGCAGAAGCTCCAAGCTGTTCTGCCTGCTGAGAAGAGTTTTTTTTTTTTTTTTCTCTCTCTCTCTCTCAGTATGATTTCCTCAAGAGAGCACAGGCCCCAGAGTCACAAAACCAGCTCTAGAGTCCTCATTCTGCCATTCACTCCTTACATGTCCCTGGACAAGTTACTTTGAGTGTTAGTCTCCACATTGTAAAATGGAAATAATAATACCTGTGCCCTCAATTTCAAAAATACTTGTGAGCACCAAATAAAAATTGTTATAAGCTATGAGGTGTGGTTGAAGTGGTAGTTACTTATTTCTCTCTACAACTGCTCAGGGAGGAAGCCCAGCTGATGTAGGACCCTCCTTAGTGATGATTTCACCTCCTTATTCCTGAGACTGTAGATTAAGGGGTTCAGCATGGGGGTGACCAGATTATTCAGAATCTGAACAGTTGCATCCAACCAGGGGCTGGGGGTTGGCCTCAGGTAAATGAGGACCACTGGCATGTAAAAAAGCAGGATGGCAGTGAGGTGGGCGCTGCAGGTGGAGAAGGCATGGCGTCGGCCCTCGGCAGAGTGGATCTGCAGGATGGAGAAGACGATGCGACTGTAAGAGGTGAGGACGAGAAGGAAACAGCTGAGGGGCATGAGGCCCACGCTGATGAACCCCACCATCTCCAGGGCGGAGGTATCTGCACAAGCCAGCTTCAGCATGACTGGGATATCACAGAAATAATAGTCCACCTCATTGGGGCCACAGTAAGGCAATTGGAAGGTGAGAGTGGTCAGAAAGGTGGCCTGAATGCAGCCAAAGAATGAGGTCCCCATGGCTAGGATGACGCACGCTCTGTGGCTCATGATTACGGTGTAGCGTAGAGGGTGACAAATGGCAACAAAGCGGTCGTAGGCCATCACCGTGTACAGGAAACACTCAGTGCAGCCCAGGAAATGGTAGAAGAAGAGCTGGGATGCACAGCCTGCATAGGAGATGGCTCGGCTATTCCCTGAAAGATAGCACAGCATCTTAGGGGAACTCACAGAAGGGAAAAATATGTCAAAAATAGAAAGTTTGCACAGGAAGAAGTACATGGGCGTGTGAAGCCTAGTGGAGGAGACAATAGCCAGCAAGATGAGCAGGTTCCCCATAAGGGTGAAGATGTAGAAGGACAAAAACAGGACCAAGAGCATAGTCTCCAGACCCTCTGTGTGCGGGATGCCCAGCAGGATGAATTCAGACACCACCGAGAGATTCTTCATGACTGTGAAAACATCTAACCTTGAAAAGGTACCCAAGACACCGAAGTCTAAATACCAATGTCAAGTTCTCAAGCTTTTTGCTGATGAGTGCTTTGGCTATGTTTTTAACAAGGAACAACCTGCCTTCTTATGAAAGGCAAGAGAGAGATCCATGTAAAAAAAAATCAGATAATAAGGAAATGCCTATTTTAGAGTCAGTCTATTCAACTCATGGAAGGAATGCTTTGTAAAGGCAGATGCTTGTCTTCTACAGGATGAGAAGTTTAGAGGCATATTTAAAACACTTCAACTTAAGTTAGAAGCCTATGTACCATGGATTTATTCTTTTTGAGCATATTTACTATTTGAACTCTTGTGATGTCTTTACATAAGAAACTTCTACTATCCATTGTCCTCTGCAACGTAACAGAAAAATAATTATGTTAGAAACTGGAAAACTTAATATGAATCCTGGCTTTTCCATTTATTAGCTATACTTGTTAAAACAATTTACATGACATCTTTCATAGACTTAGTTTCATCATCTGCCAAATGGAAATCATACTTATTATAACATCGGTAACACAAATATCCTAGTATTAAAGTTTATGAAGTATCTGCTAAAATGTCTGGCAAAACTATGAACCCCAATGAAAAGTTTTTTTCTTTTCTTCCATAAGTTATTGGGGTACAAGTAGTTTTTAGTTACATAAGTACATGATTTAGTGGTGATTTGTGAGATATTGGTGCACCCATGACCTGAGCAGTATACACTGCACCATATTTGTAGTATTTTACCCCTTGCCCCACTCCCACTCTTCCCCCCAAGTCCACAAAGTCCATTGTATCATTCTTATGCCTTTGCATCTTCATAGCTTAGTTCCCTTTATTTTATGTATCTTAAACTTAATTCTTAAGTACCTTCCTTTAATGTCTGTATCCTGTAATTATTTGCAAAAAATATTTTATTAAATAACATCATTGAATAGATTTAAGATTACATACTCTTCAGATTACATCTTTCTAGACTTGAAAGGTCAATGATCTCCAACTCTAATAAGAGATGCTGTTCTGGTTCTTCTGTTTCTAAGCCGACTTAAGATGACTGAAATATTGAGAAGCAGTATCAGCAAGGAAAGCATCCAATTCATGTTCCCGTAATGAAGTAAAAAATACAGTGATCCATGTAAAGAAAGGCAAAGAACAGCACTAATGAGGTAGTTTACATAAGTTAAGAGCAGAGCATAGCACCTGAAAGATTC
The DNA here is from genome assembly GCF_024542745.1 of Macaca thibetana thibetana. Lineage (NCBI taxonomy): Eukaryota > Metazoa > Chordata > Mammalia > Primates > Cercopithecidae > Macaca > Macaca thibetana. Next base: position 115,678,908 of record NC_065591.1, on the reverse strand, counting down.
AGGGATCTCTCATTACTCAGTAATAATAATGGTAATACACACACACACACACACACACACACACACACGCACACCATTTAATGAATACTTACTGTGTTCCAAGGACAGGCTCAGCATTTAAAAATGTATTATTTATTTTTAAAGCATACCTATAAAAAGAAATTACTATTATTATTGCTGTTCTTATCTATAGATAGGAAAGTGAAGCTTAGAAAAATCAAGCACATTTCTCATGCTTAAAAAGCTAGTATGTGACAGATTTGTTTAATTCCATTTCCTGTGCTCTCAATCATTAGGAAATTGTGCCCTCTGTTTGCCTCTGCTTTCTAAGACAGCCTTGCTTGGCAATGTACCCATTGCTTGGCAATGACACTCTTTCCAGATGCATTCACATCATTGCTTTATATTAAGGTAGGAAAAGTCTTCATGTCCTATTTCCTCCTGGTCATTTCCAATCTTGACTTTAGAGCCCAATTGATACCTCATTTAGTGTTAGAGATTACATAACAGGTATTTTCTATTCCTTTAACACTAGACCTTAGTATCAGCTCCAATTAAGGAGCTTTCAAGTTGCGGAGCCACATTCAACATAGGGATCCCAATCATAAGCTGTGGCAAGTGTCATGGAAAAGCATCTCTAAAGAGAACGACCAAGCCAGAATGAGTCACCCACATATTACCCAAGAACTGGGCAAAGTAAAGACAGTATAGAAACAGTGACATTCTGGGGAAGAAATGCTTCTGCAGTCTGCCCCTTGTTATTAATTCTAGCCTCACCTGAATCATCTCTCTGAGCAACACAGATTCCCGTGAGTTTTCATCTCTTTGGTCAGCAAAGGCAAGAGGGAGAGCATCTGGTTCTTGCCTATGATCAAACACCATGATATCCTGTGATTCCATAATTTGATTTTTAAGTCCATTTCAGAAAGAAGTCACCAAAGACAAGGAAGATCTCCATGTGTGAACCCATTAGTGTGTGAGGGGAAGAGGCTAACAGTGAGACATAGGTAGAAGTTTGAACACTCACACTGTCCACCTGAGAACACAGTCAAGTTTCCCAACTGTTATAACAAGATCTCACATTTACTTTTTCTCAGCAGAGTACAGCGTGCTCCAGCCAAAGGAGCTTTAATTCTCCTATTTATAAAGAATCAAATCTCATAGGATTTGTACAATCAAGACCCGTACACACTCACTCTCTCTGGATTGCTTTCTTGAAATTTCTTTTCAGAACCCCTTAAGCCCTACTTGGGACTCAGTGATAGCTCTGAGGGAGCAATTAGTTTGTCAGTAGCATTCATCACCCAATCATGAGATAACAGTAATAATATCATTGGAAAGTGATGCTCTAAAGTGGGAAATATGTTCCCCCAAGACTGTTTTCATAGTAGAAAAACACTAGTTTTAACATTAGATCGCTTGCATTGCTATCCCTTTGGTTGTCTGTTACACCTTCAAGTCTTTGCTCCAATTCAGATCAATATCATAAGTTCACGATCTCATGATAGTTTGTGTTACCACTTGCCTCATCACTTTTCAAATTATGTATACATGCATGTGACTATATGGCTAGCTCTAATAAACATCACTATTCAAGACAGAAGCCTAATCAGTAGTTATTTATTATGCATCTACTATCATGATGTATCTTCAGGTCATTACTCCTACAGAAAAACAGTCTCACATACTGGACACATTGCTGGGAAGATGACCAGTATAAATAGAGGAGCTATAAACCAAAAAAACAATCAACTAAACTGTTATTATTTAATTAACAATCCACTGTAAGTACTTACCATAAACTGTCATGCTAATGTATTTAATTCATTGTCACATTTAATCTCCAAATGAAACTTTAGGAAGTAGATAGTATTACTTGACAAAGAAACTGGACAACAGATTAAATAATCTAGAGATTACACAACTAGAAAGTAAATGAGCTGAGATTGTAATTTCAAAGCCAATTATTTTAAGCACTAGGCTATGCTGAATTACAGAGATTTGAGTCTTGCACCAAAAGAAGACAAAGAGATTTAATGTGGTCTTCAAATGCTTGCAAAGCTGGTAGGTAGACTTGGTAGGAGTTGTTTTACACAGACTCAAGAACCATGGGCAGATAGAAAGATAGATTTATTTTCAATGTAAAAAATAAATGTTTAATTATTAGAAATTTTACATCAATGAAATAAGCAACCTTTTGATGTAATGATCTCATCACTGGAAGTAATTCAAGAAGAGGTAAAGAGAACCATCTTTCAGGTATACCATTAAGGATATTCTCAATTTGAATGAATAACATGAATTCAAAAACCTTAAAGTTTTTTCTTAGTATGAAATTATTTGATTTTATTTCCACCATAAAACTTTTCAATGATTCTGACCTAACACCATACAAGTGGAGCTTTAAATTAATGATGATAATTCAACTAACCCCTAAAGCAAAAGCAATTATGAATATGCCCATAGCAGTTACAAAAGTAGTTACAAAGGTTACGAAACTGTTACCATTGTAATACCAAGGACAGGTTCAGCATTTTAAAATTTATTATTTATTTTTAAAGTATACCTATAAAAAGAAATTACTATTATTATTACCGTTCTTATCTACAGATGGGAAAGTGAAGCTTAGAAAAATCAAGCACATTTCTCATGCTTAAAAAGCTAGTATGTGACAGATTTGTTTAATTCCATTTCCTGTGTCCTCAATCATTAGGAAATTGTGCCCTCTGTTTGCCTCTGCTTTCTAAGACAGCCTTGCTTGGCAATGTACCCATTGCTTGGCAATGACACTCTTTCCAGATGCATTCACATCATTGCTTTATATTAAGGTAGGAAAAGTCTTCATGTCCTATTTCCTCCTGGTCATTTCCAATCTTGACTTTAGAGCCCAATTGATAAATACCTCATTTAGTTTTAGAGATCACATAACAGGTGTTTTCTATCCCTTTAACACTAGACTTTAGTATTTTTAAGAGAGGAGAAAAGCAGGTTGTGGAGGGTGTACAGACACTGCTCAGATAGAGGCTCAGAGGATGAACGTGGTTTGTTGGGATGTCTTAGTAAGTACATCACATTTTAAATAATAGCTAACATTTTCTGTGGATTTGTTATATACTGGAATTGTGATGAGGGCTCTGTATTTAATATATCTCAATTTTTACCAAAAATTTATTTCTATCTATTTTTTATAGTAGAAAGCTTAATCTCAAAGACTTTAATTAACATAACCAAGGTAACAGAGTGGGTTAATGATAGAGTTGTATCTCAAATCCAGAATAATATGGCTTCTCTCTTTGTGTTATAAAGACAAATAAGTTTATTACTAATTTTGATTTTCAAATACTCATTAATAATTAATAGCACCTAACATTTGCAGTTGTTCTAGTTTTCCAATACACTTTTATGTAGTTCTAATTAATTCTTAAGAGCTGTGTAAGGTGGATTTTCTTAACTCCACTTTACAAATAAGGACATTAAACCTCAGAGCAATTCTGGCTTTTCTAAAGTTAGACAGTAGAAGAGCCCAGGCATTCCCAGGTTTAGCTGTCTTTCCACTACATCATCACTGCTTCCCAAAGTGACTCCATACAGAAAGCAGCTGTCTCTGGATGAGAGACAAATTATTAATAGATTCATTTGGATATTTGGTTAAGCCTTCAGTATAACCTTATGGTCATTACTGTTTTTATCGTGGATTCCCTGACAAGATTATGGCATCAAAATATAATGAGATAGGCTGGGCATGGTGGCTCATGCCTGTAATCCCAGCACTTTGGGAGGATGAAGTAGGTGGGTCACTTGAGGTCAGGAGTTCAAGACTAGCCTGGCCAACATGGTGAAACCCCACCTCTACTAAAAATGCAAAAATTAGCCGGGCATGGTGGCATGTGCCTGTAATGCCAGCTACTCGGAGGCTGAGGTGGCAAAATTGCTTAAACTAGGTGGGTAGAGGTTGCAGTGAGCCGAGATCATACTACTGCACTCCAGTCTGGTGACAGAGCGAGAGTCCGTCTCAATAATAACAATAAGAATAAGAGAAAGCGTCAGAGGAACAAACAGAGAGAGTGAGAGAAACTTATTTAGCTCATGTTCTGTTTCCTAGGGAAAAAGTCCCACTAGAAAGTTTACTACATATTTCTCAGAAGAGCTCTCTTGCCATGGTATGACTTGTGGGGAAATTTGCATTCTATTTCCATCATCTTTGTTTAAGTCTGCTTAATTTAATTCCTTTTTTTTTCCTACTCCAGGTATTCAGGTAAGTCAAGACATAGTCTAGCAACAACTGATTCCTCAACTAATCCTTCAGCAAAATTTTCTGTTTATAAATAGCAAGCTTAAGTCTAGGCGTTCTTGATCCAATGACAGGTGTTTTGTTGTTTCTTGGCAGGATAAGGGTCTGCGGTGAATTGTCAATCATGTTTCTTCCTTTGTCTGCGACAACCCAGTGGAGAAGAAGTAGGCTGCAAGCCCCAAATGGAAAGGAGTATAATGATGGCTATTTATTGGGTGACACATATCTGAAGCTGCTATTTCATTTTCTTCCTTTTGTTCTTCCTCCCTTCCTATCATTTTTTTTTTCCTGGTGGAAAAGTTCTTGGCATCCTGAAAATTTGATGCTTTCTATGGAAGAGGTGTGATCTATCTAGTAGAGGAATATAGAACTGAAAATTTTCTGCATTTTTACTGGGGAGAGATGGAAATGAAAGCAATATCAGGGACTTGAATCCTTGGAAACTCTCTTGAATGATTTGGAATCCTCAATCATCACTAATTCCTAAACAAATTTCATGCTTCTATCTGATCCCACTCCCACTTTCAAAGCCTATAACCTGTTGGGTTATAAGTCAGGTAACCATAACAGGTTAGAATACTGGACCAGTCCTTGGAATCAGATGGAGTAGTTCAATGTCTAAAATGAATCACTAGTTTACATCTCTCAACGGAAATGTAAGCCTGAAAGTATTTGGTGCCTCAATCAATATTAACCAACTATCAGTTATTGGAGCTTCAGAAATTATTGAACCAAAATTCAGAATCTATGCCTTTAAATGTCACACCATGTCCTTTGATCATGCATTCTAATAGATATAGTTATAAGAGAATATTTCGATTTATTCCTAAGATAAATCTGATCCGCCTGAACTACAGCTTCATTTTACAATATCTTCTTTGTTTAATGTGTGTCTATTTAGCCATGGACATTAAGAAATCACAACAGCAGATGTGCTAATTTTTAGTCTATCATAACTGATAGGGTTGTTTTGAATGTGTGCAACTCTATGTATCTTGTACCAGGGTGGTAGTGTCATTCATATATTTATTTACATCTGAACATTATGATGAGATGATTATTGTTTAGAGTAAAGATTTGGTACAAAACGGAAAATATATAGCTGTGTATTAATTATATCTGTAACAGTCATTTTAATGGTTTTATGTAATAGTGATTACAGATTCTCCCAAAACCAGATAATTCAGCTAATTTATTAATAAAGTATTATAATCTTTGTTCTTAATATTCAAAACAAGTAGCTATTCATATTTTTATTTTTAAAAGTAAAAAATAGTAATATTTTCAATCATAGAGTCTTTGTATGCAGTTGTAATTGCTATTAACTTAAAACAGATGGTTTTTAACTACAAGATATTTTTATGAAAGTCTTAAGATAACCACAAAGAAAAGTCTCAAAAGATAAAGAGAAAATAATTAAACCAAAAAATAAAAAATCAAATAAAGGAAGAAAGCAAGAGAAGAACAAGCTCACTGCAAAACAAACATAAATAATTAAAATGGCAGTGATAAGTCTTCACTTATCAATAGTTATTTTAAATGTAAATGAAATAAATTCTCCAATCAAAAGACACAGACTGATCATTTTTATTTGTCTATTGTACCTCAGTAAAGCAGAAAACATGCATTAGCACCAAATGGGAAAATCCACCCCCATCATCCAGTCACCTCCCACCAGGCCTACCTCCTACCCTGGGGATTACAGTTCCACCTGAGATTTGGGCGGGGACACAAATCCAAACCATATCATGTTCATTCAGTTTTTTCTTGTGGTAATGATGAGAATGGTGATTTCCAAACTCTTTGCATGTTAGAGTTGAAACTGGCCTCCATGTAGTCTGATCTACCAAATCTCCACACTTCACTGACCCTTCATTTACAGATTGTACTTTTTGGAACTTACGAGGTAGAAAACATTTTTTTTTCTATTGTCTATCTAAAGCTAAAAGTTTGTGTTTGTTTGTTTTGCACATAAACCAGTTTTTATTACTAAGTGATGTAACAAACAGACATCCTTAATGGTGAGATGTGAAAATGAGGTGAGGTGTGGGGAAGAACTCAGTAATGCAGTGAGGGTCCGTAAATAGACAGAGTCTCAGGGAGGGATGAGGGTATAATGTTAGGCAATTCTTCTTAAATAATAGTAAGCATAGTCATAAAGCTGAAAGTGGAATTGTATAGGAATACAGTCAGGCTTACATGAGATTATATATATATATATATTTAAAACCTTTGTCAGATATCAAACTCTGTATGGAGTTTGGAATCCATGCTTTTTTAAGCCTTTATTTTACCTTTTTTAAAAAAAAGCTTAATGAAGTGTAGTTTATGTACTGTAAAATCCATTCATTCACTTTAATCGTTTTTTGAGGTCTTGTAATATTCAGTAGATTTTTAGGGTAAAAACGCTTACATTTACAACTATAATATTCAAACTGCAGAAAACAAAAGACAAAGAGAAAATCCTGAAAGAAGTCTGCGGGGTGGAAGGGGGAGAACACTTTACCTATAGAGGAAAAAGAAGAGCAGCATGTTTCTTGCCAAAAACTATTCATGCTAAAAGAGATTGAAGTAAAATATTTAAAGTGTTAAAAGACAAGACGGCTGGATGCGGTGGCTCACGCCTGTAATCATAGCACTTTGGGAGGTCAAGGCAGGTGGATCACAAGGTCAGGAGATCGAGATCATTCTGGCTAACGTGGTGAAACCCTGTCTCTACTAAAAATACAAAAAATTAGCCAGGTGTGGTGGTATGTGCCTGTAGTCCCAGTTACTCGGGAGGCTGAGGCAGGAGAATCACTTGAACCCAGGAGGTGGAAGTTGCAGTGAGCCAAGATTGTGCCATTGCACCCCAGCCTGGGTGACAGATCAAGACTCTGTCTCAAAAAAAAAAAAAAAAAAATTGACACACACACACACACACACCCACACACACACACACACGGAGCTATATGTTCAGCACAATTAAGCTTCAAAAGTGAAGAAGAAATAAGGACTTTCCCAGACAAAAAGAAAAACTAAGGGAATCCGTTGCCCACAGATCTGTTCTACAAGAAGTATTAAGACAAATTCTTCAGGAAAAAGAAAAAGGATACAGGTAAGAAACTCAGATCTATGTAAAGAAAGGAAATGTCAGGGAAGAAATAAATAAAAGTGAAATGCATATTCTTATTAATCGATGTGAAAGATAACTGTTTAAAGTTATAATAGTAACAATTGGGTAGTTAAAATATAGATATAAGTGAAATTAATGGCAGTGATGTCATAGTGGATGGGAAGAAGGACTTAGGAATGCTCTGTTATAAGGTAACTGCACTACATGTAAAGTGATATAGTGTAATTTGAAGGTGGGCTTAAATTAGTGATAAATGCATATTGCAAACTCCAGAGGCACAACTAAAAGTATTCGTAAGAAACATGATGGATATATTGAATGGAGATAAAATGAAATCACATAAAATGCCTGGTTAAAGTGAGAAAAGACAAAAATAAAAGTCAAAGAGAAAAATGCAATAAATAGTAAACAGTTGACAAACATGGTAGATATTAACCTAATTTTATCAATAATTACTCTAAATATAAATGATATGGGTAGATAATTTAAAAGTAGTGATTGCCAAAGTGGATTAAAAACAAACAAAAACAAATAAATAAGACCCAACCATATCATGTTTCCAAAAATCCACTTTAAATAAAAAGACTCATATAGGCTAAAAGTGAAGGGATGGAGAAAGATATACCCTGCCAAAATCAATCAGCAGAAATCTGCTGTAGTTACATAAATTTCAGACAAAGTCAACTTCAGAACAACAACAACAACAATCAGGGATAAAGTTGAGCATTAAATAATGATAAAAGAGTCAACTTTCCAAGGATGTATAATAATTTTAAATGTGTATGCGCTTAGGAGAATATCAAAATATATGAGGCAAAAACTGATAAAATACATAGTTCACTGCACGGTTTTTTTTTTTTCCCTTGGTTTTCTCCTGGTCAATCGATACTCCAGAAAGCAGATGGACTGTTTTTAAGGAAGTAACTGATGTGAGTTGGGAGAGGAAGAGCAGATGCTTAGTGACCCTGAGTAGGACTGTGTTAGAGTTGGGGAAGACAGGGGATGAATTTCATTAATAAGTCTATGTAGAACAGAGAACTCTCCAGGGGAGCTCCTGGGCTGTTTGAGTGGAAGAATCTTGAGGGAATGGTATCTGCCACTTTTCCTGTGGCCAAGTCTGCTGCTATGGGGAAACAAGTACTAGATAAAGGCAACCAATGGGAGATGAGAACAGCTTCTCTCCTGGGCTCCTTGCCTGGACCACCAGTTTCTGAAATTACAGATGGCTCTTCATACTTTCCCAAAACATAAAGCATCAGGCTTGAAATGGGGTTTCAACAAATGTGCCAAAATGCCATTTGCTGATTATGAAGACTGACACTTGTTTAGATTCGAGGAATTTACAGTTGGCACAACATTTCATTGTGCAGGAGCCCAAGTGGAAAAATAAAACCATGCCACTTTAAAACTGTAGTTGTCTTATTTTAAAGAGGACAAAAGACAGGTTGATAATTTTTTTTTGTTTCTTTTGGTTCATTTTGTTTTTTGTTTTAGAAGGCCCTGCACTAAGTCGTCAAGCCCCAGTCTGGAAGCTGAAGGGTGAGAAAAAAGGAGATAAACAATAAATGCTCTGCATAATAAATGTAAAGTTGCAGCACTGTGTGCACAGAGGTTAACTATACAAGTTTCATGGTCCTTAGAAAACTATTTTCTGAGATTACATAGGTAGGGTCTATCTAGATGGCAGACTTGGATACAAGCCTATTTCATGAAAACACTAAGCCTTTACTTCTCAAACTTCAATGTGCATGCATGCTACCTGGGAGCCTTGTTAAATAAAGTAGTTCCTGGTATTGAGTAAAATTCTGCATTTCTAACAAGCTTCTAGGTAGTGCTACAACCCTGTTCCACAGATCACATTCAGCATAATCAAACTTGAAGAAAGACTGAGAGATTAGATTCCACTGTGCAAGTCACACAAGTCTTCCTAATACCAGGTAACTCAACAACTTAAAGAAACTCAGGCCTAGTCTACCCATTTTCTGAGTGAAACGGCACTGATGTTCCTCTAGGAATTCTGAGTGGAATTCAAAAGTGTTAATAAAGTTCAAGTTTAATCCCTTGGTTTTACAGATGAGGATATTAAGTGCCTGAGGGTGAAATCATTTGCCCATCATCACATAACTATTTAAGGGTATGGTCAGGATTCTACAGTGGTTTTCTCATTAGTATCCTTTACTTGCTTCATGTAAGAGAAGTCAGCCTACAACAGAAGAATAGAGGGACAGGATACCATGGGAACAGTGGAGGCATCAGAAAAGCTGGGACAGAAAACAAGGGATAATAAAACCAATATAAGTTCAATAAATGAATCTATGGAAGAGTAGACCTCTTACTAAGCTTTTTTTCCCGACTCTTTAAAGTTGTATTTCACTAACTTCAGGTGAAATTTCCACGACTGTGTTCTGGTCAATTTACTATCCTAGCTTAGCTTCCCAAAATGGCAGTAGCAAAAGATTTGTGGGGTAGGGAGACGAGACCACTTTAAGAACCACTGCATTTACTCATCAAAGGGTAGAAATAGTCGTTTTAATATTGATACAAGTTATTTTAAGGGACAGCATTGATATGAGTTATTTTAAGGGATAGCATATCAAACAGGATCATTTCCACTAGGATAGGGTACATGAGACACAAGGGTCAGGAGCGATCATGGGGAGTTCCTTTCTTCCTAATGTGGTAAGTCCTCCAGGTTCAGGTCCCAGGCAAAGCTCCCATTAAGCCCACCCTTCCCTTTACTGCACTAGATCAGGGCCTGACTTAGAGGACTCATAGGTTCAGGGTAGGACTAAGGATTGCATTATAGACTTCTTCCTAAGGTGTTTCATGATTAAGGAGGAACATCTCTCTCCAACAATTAGAGTTCAACCCAAGTCTTTCAGGCAGTGGAAGAAAAGGCATGTAGGTTGTGCAGGCTAGCAAAGCCCAGGCAGAATGAATCAGGAAGGTCCCCAACAGTGCCACCTCTCATAGAGGACCCCTGGAGTCTCTCTTTTTGTGATCTTGACATTACATTGATCCAGATGTTGGCTTTCAACTTCCCTCTAACTCCTCCTACACACGGAAAACTTCAAAGCTTACCAGTATAGTCCTGACAAGTATATAAGATAGAAAGTGAACAGACAAAGATAATGCAGAAAATTCTCTAGTTCAGGCATTCCCTAACATCAAGGCTGCAATCTTTAGTCTGTAGTTCATGTCACCTGTTTTTCATGTTGTTTCCCTGGAAACCCTGGGAGGAACATTACAAGCCTACGCATGGTTTGAACTCCTTCAAGAAAGGGAATAGGTTCTGGGACCACTGTCACTTTTCTGAGGGGATATGTTGGGAAAAGAAAGATCATATCCAAAGTGAACCTGGAGCAGAGAAGCAAAGTGGAGTAAGCATCCTTTACTTTCATGGCAAAAAATAAAGAGTTATAAAACACAAGAACACATTATCACAGAAGAAGTGATAATAGAGGAAATGACAGTAGCAAATTAAAGGCACTTCTTTTTCTGGATGGTATCTTCAAAAGGCAAAGATAGCAGGATCCACAGATGACTTCAGGAAAGTAATAGCAGCTTTCACAACCAAAGGCATGGTGGAGCCTGTGGTGAGGAAAAACAAGAATCAGGGATGAAGGATCGCAATGAAAGGCTCCTCCAAACCTCCCAGATCATCTAGGAGTTGTGCTTTTCTCTGTCCTCAATATCCCTGCTTTTTCTCCTCTTACTGCCCAGATTCTCCTTGAATCTTCTCTGGCCCCAGATACACTCAGCTGCAGTGAGATAACAAACAGCCAGGAGAATACACTCCAACTCTAGTCTTCTACTCAGCTTGGTACTGAGACAGTAAGGAGAATCAATGCCACTTGTCCTTCTCACAGTTCACACTCCCCATTCGTGTCCCTCTCCCTCCCTACTCACCCGCCTACCTTGTCCCCAATTTAAGATTTCACCCTTGTCCCCCCAAGAAAAGAACTAGCAGGCAGATTAGTAAAGATCTGAAGCAGGATGGTGGAGACAGGTGACAATGGGACTCTCTTGTGGTAACCTTCTGCCAGGCCAGGGAAGGGGAAGGAGACAGGCCTTAAGATTGTGCTCCTACCTGCATGGACACGCATCCAGGCCATGGCCTTCCTTTCCAGAAGCTCCCATTCACACTTCAAGTCCTTACCATTGCCATGCAGCCAGATCACAGCCAGGATGGTGGCCCAGCCTGAGGAATCCACAAGCTGCACAATAGATAGAGAGCTCCAGTTGGCGCAGGAAGTCCCTCAAAAGGATGCAAAAAGATTCGCTCCCTCCTCACTTAGCATCCTTCTAAATGCTACTAGATGGAGTTACCTGGTCTCTCTGTACCTCCAGATACTACTTGCAAGGCATAATGCCAGGCCTTAAACCTCAGGGCAGCAATCCACTGAGTCTCGAAATAGAAAATCCTAAGTTTTAAATCCAGTGTAACCACCAGGACAGTTCTGGAAACCCCTAAGACAAGGCTTACCCAGCTCTAGTAAGAGAAACATAGGCAAAATTACTTTATAGTTTATAAAGTACCTTCATGAGTCTTTTTAATTGTAACCCTTATACCCCCCCAAAAAAACATGAAAAAATATCAATAAACATTTTTAAGAAAGAAAACTGATTTCATATAGAAGTATTAACAAAATGATTTGCCCAAACTTAGCCATCTAGCAAATGACAGAAGTGAGACTAAAGGCCAAATATTCTGATTCTAGTTGTATTGCTCTTATTTCTCAATAGAAAATCTCAGCCATACAGCAGAAAATTGTCTCCCATGAGTTTACACCCACTGCTCCCAGCTTCAGTTTTTAGAGTCAGGAGATCAAGGGAAATTCCTATTTTATATCATGACCTTTAAAACTTGGAAATGGGGCCGGGCGCGGTGGCTCACACCGGTAATCCCAGCACTCTGGGAGGCCGAAGCGGGCGGATCACTAGGTCAGGAGATGGAGATCATCCTGGCTAACACGGTGAAACCCTGCCTCTACTAAAACACAAATACAAAAAATTAGCCGGGCTTGGTGGCAGGTGCCTGTAGTCCCAGCTACTTGGGAGGCTGAGGCAGGAGAATGGTGAGAACCCGGGAGGTGGAGCTTGCAGTGAGCGGAGATCGTGCCACTGCACTCCAGCCTGGGCGACAGAGCGAGACTCTATCTCGAAAATAAATAAATAAATAAACAAACTTGGAAATGGTTATCATGTCCTCTCTGAGTGGTCTTATTTCACATTAGAATTCTCAATTCCTCCATTTCTTCCTTAAGAGGACTGCTTAAGTCAAAGCAGCAAACATCCCCATGCTTGTTCTCCTAGTCTAAAAACAAACAGCATAATGATTCCAAAAATACAGCTCCTTAAATAGTCTATCTGGAGGTAAATGCACTTACAAAATTCTACAATCACAGCCCAAGAATACGGTAGCATTTCAGGTAACCCTGTTGTCCTCCATTACTTAGTTAAATATTCTGACTCATACAGTTGTAGTCATCTAAAACCTCTGATTTTCATGTGCAAATGCTCTCTTCTCTACCTGTAGAGATGGGAATTTGCAACTCAAAACAGTACTTAGCTTTTATTCCTACTATATTGTTTTTCTTTTTTTTTTTAATGAAAAATTGTAACTCATTATTCAGAGGTTTTTTGGGATCCTGATTCTTTTGACTGATAGTTTATCTCCCAGTTTTGTCATCTACAAATAGGAAAGCCTTGGTCTTTATCTTCATCTAAATCTTTATTGAAACTGTGAATCTCCAGAGAATTCAGAGCCTGGTGGGTCTAAAAATCTGTTTCAAGTTTGAAATCAATTCATCATTCAGTGCCATGGGTTTTCAACTAGTTTGTACTTGGTCCATGTTCTCATCATTAAAAAAAATGTATATCAAATTCCTTACTGAAATTCAGACATACCAGGTCTGTTGGTTCACTTGATTCCATTGGCCTGGATACCATTCCAAAGAAGGAAATGTCAATCTGATGTTTTTTGTTCCCAGTGCATCTAAATAATCCCTGTATCCTCTTCCAAGTGTGTATGAATTATCATCTTAATTACTTTTTCTATAACAGCATTTTCCAATAAAAATATAATGCTAGACACATATGTAATTTTAAATTTTCTAGTAGCCAAATTTTAAAAAGTAAAAATAAAAAGGTATAATTACTTTACTGATATATTTTATTTAACCCAATCTATTAAAAAGTCACCATTTTAACATGCAATCAATATACAAATAATTATTGATGAAATGTTTTATTCCTTTTTATATAAAGTCTTTGCAATTAGTATGGATTTCCCACCATAGCACTCCTCTATTCAATTAAAAATTTAGTTCCTCATTGGTATTAGCCACGTTTCAAAGGCACAATAGCCACATGTGACTAGTGGACACTGCATTGGACAGTGGAATTGCAGAATATCTTAAATTTATTTGATCTCTTTCCACATTTTGAAAGTTTAGAATGATATTTGTCCTTCAGGCTTTTTGCACCTGTCTCATGCCTGACAATTTCTCAATGAGTGTTAGAAGATTTTGCAAGTTACCTTGAAATTCTGGAATGCAATTTATCCTCATCAGTATATTTAAATACATCTGAAGCAACTAGGTGGTTCCTATTAACAACACTTCATGTATCCTGACTTCAGTTAACTTTGCCAATGTCTGGACCACTTTCATCAGTATGAAGAGGAGCAACAACGAGGTTATTATTGGGAGTTCTCAAGATAGTCTTAGAACTGAATCTGGCTCTGCTACTGATGGGCTAGGTAAACTCAAGACACCTTTTTAGACCTCCCTAGACTTCAGTTTCTTCATCTATAAACAGCAACACAAATGGGATCTACCTTATTAAATTAATGTGTGAAATAAATAAGCTCACGAATATTAATTGCTTAGTACAGTGCTTGGCACAGAGTAATTGCTCACTAAATATTAGTTATATAACCAAGACCATTGGCAGGGAATACGATTAAAGTGGAGGAGAATGTTGCTTTTCCTTTATCATCCACCAACAAAAAAACCATCAATTCCTACTAGCTTCCCCATTAATCCCTTGCTCTTTCTGCTCTAACATGACCAGAAAAACCTTCAGCCTCTATTTATTACAAATTAATTTACTCTATGGCTCCCTATATTTTCCTTCCTCAGATAGGTCCTGAATCACCTCCATTCTCAATGATGACCTTTCTCTCTCAAAAACATACATACTCCTTTTTCCACTGAATCTTACCTCAGCAGGGTGTGCAGCCGTTATTTCTTCCAAACTCACACCTAGGACCTTGGCTAGATCTTCATTCAGATCCCAGGAACCATTTGCATTTTGGTGGTAAATCAGCTGCACAAGATGATTCTCTCCAAAGCCTTTGAGGAGAAAGAAAAGGGGAGGACGAGAAATTATGGAGCTATTGGCCCCTCAGCATACTTGAATTTAGGGCTGCTAAATTCAGAGACAGGCCATAGCAAGAATGCCATAGAAAGAAAGTCATCAGACAACATCCAGAAGATCAGTCTTCAAACCCTACTTGTGAAAGGATGACCAGTGGAACAGGGGCTCACAGGGGGTGGCAGTAGGGCTCTGCCGGGGGGCGGGGGGAGCCCGCAGGCAAGCCGTGTGAGCTGAGATCGTCAAGGGAGTTTGTTCAACTAGGGGTCACCCTAGACTCCACTGAGATAGCAGGTTTCAGGGTCCTATATGATACACTAATGAAGCTACTTGGGCTGACCCTGGGAAACATAGGGGTGGAACAGATCTGACCATCTGCCCGCTGCTTTTCAAACAGATGACCTCCTGGGTAAAGAAAGCCAGAGGCAGCAGAACATTGAAGGTTAGTTTCTCAGTCCCGATAGATTGGAGGGGTGAACCAAGGCCTGCCTCACCTGCATGGTAAGTTTCCAAGTTGGTTCTGTGGGTGGAGGAATGAGTCCTTTCCAACAGACAGGGGAACTTTTCGAGAGACATCCATGTCTTGTCATAGCTGTAACTACAAGCTTTTAGCTTGCCTAGTCCTATATGTGTGACAGAAAAACACTGTTGAGAAAATGTTCCTATTAAGGTACTCACCTGGACTGTGCCGGTCCTTGTGATTTATCAACCCACAGAGACTGTAATTGTCCACCTGGAATGAGACGGCCTCACAACACATAACTCTCCTTATGGGCTGAGATGCAGAAGGAGGACGGTCGGAGGGTAAGGCCTTTCGAAAACCTGAAAAAATCCATACAAACATTAAGACGGTGGCACTCCCTGCTCTCTGCAGTGGACGAAGGACCCTGACAATTCGAGATACCCTCCCGTCCACATGGGCTTCAGTCACCACCCTTACTGTGCTATTTTTCTCTCATATGCCCACCTCCTGTACAAACCCTCGCCCTCCTTCTAGTGTGTCCTCTGGAACTCCTGACACACGCTAAACAATTTTTCCTGCATCTTTAGTTTGACTACAGGAGGCTTCTGCCAGCTAAGTCTCAACTTAAAACTGAATTTATCCTCCCAAAAGACTATTCTCCTTCCATCACTCTCAAATGGTTGTTGCTCAATGTACCACACTTCAAGTAGGGAGGTAGGGTTGGCAACCTCTTCAGTCCCTCATGCTGCATCCAGATCATTAAATGTGGCTTACCTTCCACATGTCGTCACTATTGTCTACTTCTAATCCCTTTGTTACTTCCAATCATTCACTAAAGTATCTGAAAACTAGACCATAGACTTCCACTCCATTGAAAGGCCTACCATCATCTTGAGAGATTTCATCACCCATGTTGATACCCTACCCGACACCCTAATGCAAAGCTTCTTTGACTTCATCAAATCCAATGACTTCCACTTCATTCTACTGCTGCCACTTCCTCCCGAGCCATGAAGACCTTGTTATTAGAATTGTCCCACTCATAAAAAATAAACTGAAAAATTGAAGCTGGGTACAGTGGTTCACGCTTGTAATTCTGACCCTTTGGGAGGCTGAGGTGGCAGGATCACTTGTGCCTACAAGCTTGATACCAGCCTGGACAAAGTAGCAAGGTCCCATATTTGTAAAAAGTTTTAAGAATTATCTGGGCATGGTGACATATGCCTACAGTCCCAGGCAGAAGGATCATGCAAGGTCAAAAGTTTGAGACCAGTCTAGGCAATGTAGTGAGACCTCATCTCTAAACAATATAAAAATTAAAAATTAGCCAGGCATAGTGGTGCATGTCTAGAGTCCTACCAACATGGGAGGCTGATGTGGGAGAATCACTTTAGCCCAAGAGATCGCAGCTGCAGTGAACTACAATCACACCACTGCACTCCAACCTGAGCAGCAGAGTGAGATCCTGACTCAAAAAAAAAAAATTTTTTTTAAATTCCTAGTTTTAAAATACAATATCTGATTTTTCTAGTTTTCTAACTTAGAGATTTCTGTTTTACCTGATCTTTGACCTCATCTGGACTACTAAGTTCTTGACTTCTCTACTTTTTTTCCTATATGTCAGCTTGCTTCCATCAAGCTGTCTAGTGTTACCCTAAAGACAAGCTTCCTAGCATTACCCTGATACCAAAACCAGATAAAACAACAAAAGTAAAATTATAGGCCAATATCCTTGATTAACACAGACGCACAATCCTCAAAAAAAATACTAGCAAACCACATTCAGCAGTACATTAAAATGATCATGCATCATTATCAAATGGGATTCATCCAAGAGATGAAAAGTTGGTTCAATAAACATAAATTGATAAACATGGATTGCACTAACAGAAAAAAGGACAAAAACATATGATCATTTCAATAGATGCAGAAAAAGTATTAAACAAATTCAACATCCCTTCATGATAAAAACTCTCAGCAAATTAGGTACAGATGAAATGTACCTCAACATAATAAAGACAATTATGGCAAACTCACAACTAATATATTGAAGAGGGAAAAGTTGAAAGCGTTTCCTCTAAAATCAGAAACAAGACAAGGATGCCCACTTTCACCACTTCTATTCAACATAGTACTTGAAGTGCTAGCCAGCACAATGAGGCAAGAGAAATAAATAAAAAGAATCTAGATTGGAAAAGAGGAAGTTGCCGGGCGCGGTGGCTCAAGCCTGTAATCCCAGCACTTTGGGAGGCCGAGACTGGCGGATCACAAGGTCAGGAGATCGAGACCATCCTGGCTAACCCAGTGAAACCCCGTCTCTACTAAAAAATACAAAAAACTAGCCGGGCGTGGTGGCGGGCGCCTACAGTCCCAGCTACTTGGGAGGCTGAGACAGGAGAATGGCGTGAATCTGAAAGGCGGAGCTTGCAGTGAGCTGAGATCCGGCCACTGCACTCCAGCCTGGGTGACAGAGCAAGACTCTGTCTCAAAAAAAAAAAAAAAAAAAAAGAGGAAGTTAAACTACCCCTGTTTGCAGATGACACGATCTTATACATAGAAAACCCTGAAGACTCTATAAAAAAAAAAAACTGTTAAATATAATAAACAAACTCAGCAAAGTTGAAGGATATAAAATCAACATACAAAAGTCATTAGTGTTTCTATACACAAATAGCAAGCTCTCTGAAACAGAAATCAAGAAAACAATCTCATTTGCAATGGCTACAAAATAATTAAAACATTTAGGAATAAATTTAACTGAGGAGGTAAAACACCTCTATACTGAAAATCGTAAGATATTGATGAAGGAAATTGAAGAAGACACAAATAAATGTAAAGATATCTCACATTCATGGACTGGCAGAAAAAATATTGCTAAAATGGCCATAATACCCAAATCTATTTACAGATTCAATGCAATCCCTATGAAAATATCAAAGACATTCTTCACAGAATTAAAAAATCATAAATTTGTATGGAATTATAAAAAAAAAGTCAAAGTAACCTTGAGAAAACACACACACACACACACACACACACACACAAATAAAATGCTGGACGCATTGCACCATCTGACTTTAAAATATACTACAAAGCTATAGTAATCAAAACAGCATAGTACTTGCATAAAAACAGACACAGACCAATGGAACAGAAATGGAGAGCCAGAAATAAATCCACACATGTACAGCCAACTAATTTTTGACAAAAGTGCTAAGAACACAATAGGTGAAAGACAGTCTCTTCAATAAATGACATCGAGAAAACTGGATATGCACATATGAAAGAATAATATTAGACCCTTATCTCTCATCACATAGAAAAACCAACTCAAATGAACTAAAGGCTTAAATGTAAGAGGTGAAACTATGAAACAACTAGAAGAAAACATAAAGGAAAATATCTTTGACATTGGTCTGGGCAATTATTTTTGGATATGAGCTCAAAAGCATGGGTGACAAAAGCAAAAATAGATAAATGAGGTTACCTCTTGTGTATAGCAAAGAAAACAATCAACAGGGTGAAGAGACAACCTACGGAATGGGAGAAAATATTTGCAAACCAAACATCTGATAAGAGTTTAATATATGCAAAATACACAAGGAATTTAACTCAAAACCAAGAAAGCAAATAACCCTATTTAAAAACGGACAAAAGATTTGAATAGACCATTTCTCAAAAGAAGACACACAAATGGCCAATAGGTATATGAAAAAATGTTCAGCATTACCAATCATCAGGAAATTGCAAATCAAAACCACAATGAGCTATCACCTCACACCTGTCAGAATGACTACCACCAAAAAGACAAAAAATAACAAGTACTGGTGAGGACATGGGGAAAAGGGAATGCTTGTACACCGTTGGTGAGAATGTAAATTAGTATAGCCATTGTGGAAAACTGTGGCTCCTTAAAACGTTAAAAATGGAACTACTATATGATCCAGCAATCCCACTGCTGGATATACAGCCAAAAGAAAGGAAATCAGTAATATCAAAGAGATATCAGCACTATTCACAACAGTCAAGTCATGGAATCAACCTAGGTATCCATCAGTGGATGAATGAATGATGAAAATGTACTATATATACACAATGTCACATTATTCAGCCATAACAAAGAACAAAATTCTGTTATTTGCGACAACATAGATGAACTTGGAGAACATTATGTTAAGTGAAATAAGCCAGCCACAGCCTGGGTAAAATGGCAAAACCCCATCTCTACGAAAAATACAAAAAATTAGCTGGGCATGGTGGCATGGTAGTCCCAGCCACTCAGGAGGCTGAGGTGGGAGGATTGCTTGAGCCTGGGAGGTTGAGGCTACAGTAAGCCATAGCAACAGTAAGCCAGTAAACCATGATTGTGCCACTGCACTCCAGCCTGGGCAACAGAGCAAGACCCTGTCTCAAAAACAAAGAAAGAAAATAAGTCCAGAACAAATATATAAAGACAGGATAGGCAAATATATAGAGATAGAAAGTAGGTAAGTGATTACTGGGACTGGTGGGGAGGGGAGTGGAGAAGAAGATAGGTGGGGTCAGGGAGAGAAATGGGAAATGTCTGTTAATAGTTATGAAGTTTATTTCTTGGTGATGAAAATGCTCTAAAATTGATTGTGGCAATCAACGGTTGCACAACTCTGTGAACATACTAAAACACATTGTATTATACATTTTAAATGGGTGAATTGTATGATATTTGAATTATATCTAAATAAAAAAGGTATCTATACATATAAAACTCAAAACCAAGAAAGCAAATAATCTTATTTAAAAATGGACAAAAGACTTGAATAGACACTTCTCAAAAGAAGACACACAGATTAGGCAGTTTGGTTACTCAGTGTTTACCTGCACTTTCTACATTTTAATGTTTGTTTTTTTGTTTTCTCTTGGATTATTTTAAATCTCCTTGCCAATGTGATGCATTCTAGTTCCCTGGGACAGAAAAGTTTAACACTAACCAGAAATCCTAGATGTGGAGGTAGAAGGAAAACAAAGCAACTTAAGAACATTTCACAGCCTTTTCCTTTAAATAATGTGCTCAGATAGTCAGAACCTTTTATTATATACGAGTCTGAATAGAATAAAACTCATTACCTGATCGGCATCTTATCTTCAATGGGGTAGAAGCACCCAACAGCATTGGCCTTGGGATGTCCCTATGAGCCAGAGGCCCCTGAACTGGCTTGTTGAGCTCCTTATTGATAGCAATGAAAGCTGTGAAGGAGCTTATGACACCAGACTCAAGGCTGAGGTTCAATGCATCTTTTTTATCACTTGCTGGAGTCTCCCTGAGGCCCATGTCCTTGGTCTGGAGCAAGGACTTGGCAGCAAGGCGGTGAATGGTGAAGCTAAAAGGAAAAAATTAAAAAGTACTGAAATGTAGGGAAAGACACCCATATACCAGTTTCTCAGGGCTCCTAAAAGTTAGGAATAGAAGAGTTAAGATAAAGTCAGATAAGGGGAGAGATAAGACTTGGGTGGTTTAGAAATAAAAAATGATTGTAGGAAAACAATTACAATGAAGCCCAAAATTAAGAGAAGAAATCTAATCCCCAAAGATGGCAGAGGAAAGAAGGAAGGAAGGAGGGAGGGAGAGAGGGAGGAAAGGAAGGAAGGAAGGAAGGAAGGAAGGAAGGAAGGAAGGAAGGAAGGAAGGAAGGAAGGAAGGAAGGAAGGAAGGAAGGGAAAACTGAATTCTCACTTGACATCAGGCTTGGGTTGTAGAAGAAATGTCGCTTTATCCTCAAAAGTCTTGCCCTGGAGTGTGTATTTGAGGCATACTTTTCCTGTTGTCTCTGCTGCCTGCAAATTAGAGATGAGTAGAAATGATGGAAGAAGGAGATCATCCATGGAAGGATCAGAACAGGGGCAGGTACCCAAAACAATGTATTAAAATATCTGATGAAGAATCGGGTAGCCTAGGAAACCAGAGACCTGAAACGATGGGAAGGAAGTAGGCTAGCTCTACTTGGCAAGTGCCATCATCTCTGGTTGAGATTGAAATCCACCTACCAGCTTTAGTGAAATGGTCAAGTGTGGTAGCTCTGTGACTAGAGGAACAAACAAGAATGGGAACTCACTGGCATCCTCCCGGTCAGTTGGGCATAGATGATTAATCTCTGACCCCTAAAGATGACGGTCTGTTCTGGGGAAAGCATTTTAGCAGACAGACCAGGAGGCAAATGCCAGCTCAGAGAGACATCCTCTACCACAGGCTGCAGAGAGCGTTTCAGAGTCCTGAGAGCCTAATGGAGGGAAGAGAACAGAATAAACACAAATGATATGGACAATGGCAGCTACCATTAACTGAACATTTATTTATGTATCAGATATGGTACAATATAATACATGTCATGCCTACTCCTCAATACTATTCCAGGAGATGGGCTTTATGTATGAAGAAGCTTTACATATGAATAAGCCAAAGCTGAAATATTTAGTACCATAAATGTAAATAAAGAAAACGTTTGAGTAACGAGACCCTTGGAGAAGGGGATTAGATAACAGGTGGCACCAACTGGGAAAGAGGAGCTTAGAAATACCACCAGAGGGGTCTTCTCCTTGTGCAGAAAGATGAAATGGAATAGCAATTTACTACCTCTTCCAATCCATTAGATCTATCACGATTATTCCTTCTCCTTTTCTTTGTATAGTTTGCATGCAGGATGCGTGTAGTACAAAAAGAGGTTCTAAAGCGCAGACCTAGAATCTTAGTCATGAATGACAGTCAAAGCTCTTAGTTTGTCCATGTCTGGTCTTAAATGCAAAGGCCCCGATCCCTTTCAGCATCTTGTCTCTGCGCTTGCAGCTATTGGGACCAGATGTCATATTTCCAGATACTACAGAGGGCTTCTATTACATGAGGCCAAAAGTAGCCTGACGAAGTATACAGCCTAAGGCCTTGGGGATATAGGAACAGGTATCCTGGAGGAAAGTTGCTACCCCTGCCCTTGCACAGTGTCCCCACCCCATTCCACTTTGGTCTGGATTGCCACCTCCGGACAGACACAGCCAGTCTGTCCCTCACCTTGGACTGCATCCTGTCTTTGCCTGTGATAAATTCTGAGGTGCCGCCTGATGCCCGGGCAATACCTTTTATTAGGCTGGTGGAGGCACCTTCTCCGATACCGAATGAGAAACACCTGCAATTGTAAAAGGACAGAGGTTAGACGCAAGTATTAAAGAATAAACATATAAAATTAATACATATGGCCAAAAATACATAAGGAAATAGTCTACTTTCTTGACCAAAAGTGTAATAGCTACCATTTACTGAGTATATTCTATATTTTAGGAGGTATAAAAATGCCTTAAATCAATGATTCAATTTAATCATCACAAAACCCCTAAAAAGCAGGCTTCTGCTTCACTTTGCAGATAAGACACTGAGGCCCAGAAAGTTTAAGAAATCTTTCCAAGATCATGCAACTACTAAATGATAGCAACGTCACTGGAGCACTGATCTACCTTACTGCAAGATCCCTCTGGCAAACTAACAGAAAGATAGAAACTAACACCAGTTCCTACCTAATGATGTGCTGGTACCGTATCTCCCCTAGCAAGATTATTCTTAGGGAAAGGAAGTGTGCCTCCTGCTCTTCTAACTGGAGAGTTCTTGCCCTGCCTTAGTCCATGTGCACCAAGTAACTTCTTAAACATAATGTGATTTCCCAAATAGAATTATATATAAACAAAGAATATATTGGTAGTACTAGCACAGGTGCTTTTGGAAGGCATGTCAGACAGAGTTTTCATTGCAAATTAATACCCTGCAATTTTGGTTTATGTATCAGTCTCTCTTCGATTAGTGTGAGTCATCATCTCCAAGTCTAGTGGCATCAGCATTAGGATCAATGCTCTACACTTGTTAGACTCAGGAACAGACTTCTAACTGGACCTACCTGTAACGAGACTTCCTAAATACTACGACCTGACAGCATCTTCATATCACAACCTTTAAATTTCTAACATGATCTTTGAATTGTAGCCTATGTTATAAAGTGCTGTTATTTTTTTAAGGTCTTTTGTATAAAATCAAAACTAAACAATTTTGGCTGGGTGTGGTGGCTCACAATTTGGGAGGCCAGTGCCAAGAGTTCAAGAGCAGCCTAGGCAACAAAGTGACAGACCCTATCTCTAAACAATCAAACAACAAAAAATTGATGACTGACTAGAACTCACGACAGTGCTACATGTGGATGATAATAAAAATCAAAATATTACAATAATAGCAAAAGTTTATATAGCATTTACTTTTTATCTAGCGCAGTTCCTAATACATTCCCTAGGTATACTCTTTTAACCATAACAATAAATCTGTAAAGTGAGTACTATTAGGATCCTAATTTTCATGTGAGGAAACTAAGGCATAGAGAGATTAGTTGATTTATGTTCTGCAGGCAAGCAGAAGAACTGTAACTTAAATCAATGACTTCTGACTTAAAATATAACACCCTAGGAAAGTTCTGCTCACAGCAATGCCACTGTAAATTGTTTCAGGCCAGCAGAGAACTAGGAAAGCCATATACAATATTTACAACAACTTGTTTGAAAACATCAAAGGTCTACCAAGACAAAAATCTATGGGCCAAGACCTGGGAGAGGAGAGAAGCCAAGAGAAATGAGCCCAGCATCTGATGTTCCTTGACCCTTCGAAGCAAGTGCCAAGTACAAAGACAGATGACTCAAAACCCAAGCGGTTACACGCAGGCGGGAGGAACAAAATAGCAATTCGCGCTTTTCATAGCAAAGGTGTTCTTGTAAACACCTAAGAACTGAGGATACAACCCTAAAGGACTACATCCCAGAGGTAGAGGTGAATCCGAAATAGACCAGCCATCACCGTGCCTGAAGTTCATCAGACCCTCACTGGATTAAGATTATCTGTTCCCAGTCTATCCAGTGACCATTCAGAAGCAAAGAATGAAAAGAATGCATCCTCTCAGAGGGAAGATGTCATCTAGAGGATCATCTAATTTCTATAATTTTTTATTTGACAACTAACAAAAATAGAATATCCTCAAATATTGGGAAATTAGGCACTGTACTTATAAATTATACAAGCTTAAAAATCATAATGATAATTGGAAAATATTCTTAAGTGGATGACAATGGCAAATGGCATATCCACATTTAAAATTCAGCTACAGATGTGCTTAGATCTATGGCTCTCAATATGCAATTAGAAAAGAAAGTCTAAAACTCAACTATCAAGCATCTTTCTCAAGATGTTAAAAAAGGATGGCCAATAAACCCAAGGAATGTAAAAGAAAGAAAATAATAAAGATAGATAGGAGTAGATATTAATGAAATAGAAAACACTTATATAATAGAAAGTACCAACAAACACAAAGGTGCTGGTGTTTTGAAATTATTATTAAAACTGATAAATATCCAGTGCAAGGAAAGAAATATTAATAGAAAAGGCACAAATAACCAACATTAGAAAAGAAAAGGTAATATCACTACATATTCTACAAAATTTAATAATATTATTAGGCAATATAATAGACAATTTAATGCAAATAAGTTCAGTAAAATATACAAACTTTTATAAAAAATAACACATAAAATATGAATAGTTCAAAACAAATACTTTCTCAAAAAAATATCCAGGCCAAGAGAGCTTTGCTGGCAAATTATAATAAATAGTTATGAAAGAAAATCTTTTGGAGCAAGGAAAAAAGGCAACCTTCACAGCTCATTTTATGATACTAGCATAAAATTGATATCAAAACCTGACAAGATAAGACAATATATGTCAATATTTCCCACGAAAATAGATTCAAACTCCTAAAAAATGTATTATCCAAAGGAATCAAAAAATATATGAAAGAGATTAATATATCACAACTACTTTGGGTTTATTCCAGAAATTCAAGGTTGGTCTAACATTTAAGAATTATCATTAGAATTCAGACTTTAAAAGAAGAAAGGATAAAATCATACATTAATCTAAACAGATACATAAAATACATTTGATGAAATTCAACAATCATTCATTATTCAAAACGAAAGAAAAGAGAGAAAAGAACCCTGAAAACAGAAATAAAAGGGAATTTCCTTAATCGTAGAAAGGATAACTACAAAAAAAAAACAAAAAACAAAAAACCCTTATGGCAAACACCATACTTAATTGTGCAAAGTTGAAATGTTCCCGTTGAAGTCCAAAATGAAATAAGGATATGATCATTTTGATTCAGATTTCTACTAGAGGTTCTCTCCAGGCTAATCCAGAAGGGAAGAAAAAATTTTAAAAAAATAAGAAAAAGAGAATATTTTTAAAAATACGAAAAATAAAACTGATATTTTTTGCAAATGTGATTCTTCATGGAATATCTAAAAGAGCCTGCAAATATATTATATTTGCAGACTCTTAAATTAAAATATAATTTAATTAATATCTAAATTAATTAACATCATTAAATACAAGTCAAGGTAAAACAAGCTATAGAAATTCATTTCTAAATAGAAATAAACAACCAGTAAATAAAATTATTAAAAAATACTATTTAAAATAGCATCAAACACCTAGGGAAACAATTTAATAAAAAAATGCACGAAGCCCTCTACACAGAGAATTATAAAATATTACAGAGAGATTTTGTGTGTACAGGCTTCCCTTATCTGCAGTTTTATATTCTATAGTTTCAGTTACCTGCGGTCCACTGCAGTCCAAGCATATTAAATAAAAAATTCCCAAAATAGACAATTCATACATTTTAAATTGTATCCCATTCTGAGTCGTATGATGAAATATTGTGCCATGCTGTCCAATGCCACCCTGGACATGAATCCTCTATGTCCAGTGTCTCCATGCTGTCTATATGACCGTTAGTCACTTAGCAGCAGTCTCAGGTAACAGACAGATACATGTGGTATTGCAGTACTTATGCTCAAGTGACCTTTATTTTACTTAACTGTTCATTTTATTATTAGTTATTGCTAATCTCTTCCTGTGCGTAATTTATAAGTCAAATTTTATCATAGGTATGTATGTATAGACAAAAAACATAGCTGAAACAAATGTGGTAAAAGGTTGACAACTGGTAGACCCAGGTGAAGGGTATATGGTGTCCATTGTACTTTTTTTTTTTTTTCAAGATGGATTCTCGCTCTGTCACCCAGGCTGGAGTGCAGTGGTGCGATCTCAGCTCACTGCAACCTCCATCTCCCGGGTTCAAGCAATTCTCCCACTTCAGCCTCCTGAGTAGCTGGGATTACAGGCACACACTACCATGCCCTGGCTAATTTTTGTATTTTTAGTAGAGATAGGGTTTCACCATGTTGGCCAGGCTGGTCTCAAACTCCTGACCTCGTGGTCTGCCCGCCTCGGCCTCCCAAAGTGCTGGGATTACAGGCACGAATCACTGCGGCCAGCCCATGCCATTGTTCTCCATTGTTCTATTTTTGCAACACCTCTATATGTTTAAGGTTTCTTAATAAAATGTTGGAAACAAACACTTCGAGAAATCAGAGACCAAAGTGAATGAAAGGATATACTATGTGAATAGATTGGAATGCTCAATATAGTAAATAGTCAATACTGCTTAAATAGATCTAGTCAATGCAATTCTGGCCCATATACCAATACGTTTCCTTTTCTGGTAAAAACCGACAAGCTAATGCTAAAATACAATTACTAACAGTCAAGTGTAACCAAGACAGTCTTGGTTATGAAATGAACAAAACTGAGGGCTTATCACTATTGGAAATCAAGATTTATCATGAACCTGTACTAATTTATATGGTGTAGTTCTAGCACACATCTAGATGAATAGACCAATGCAATGGAACAGAGGATCCAGAAACAATGTACATGTGCATAGATGCTTATTGATGACAGAGATGACACTGTGGAAAGGACCAACATTTCCATAAATGGAATAGGGTCAATTTGATATCCACATTACAAAAATACAAAACCTTGGATAGGGAAAGACTTTTTAACAGGACACAGAAAACACTAACCATAAGGGAAAAGATTAGAAAGTATCGAACTACATTAAAATTAACAACTATTACTTGAATACATTTTGAAGCTAAGAGCAAACTATAGAGTATTTCTAGAACATACAATCAACAAAGAGCTTGTATCCAGACTACAGAATGAACTATAGATCAATAAGAAAATCAACCTAATAGGAATAAATAAGTAATAGGAAAAAGACTTGAAAACACATCATGAAAGAGGACATACAACTGGTGAACAAATATGAAGTAGTGCTAAACTTCATTCATCGGCAGGAAAATGTAAATTAAAACTATAATAAGACACCACGACACACACACAAAACTAAAATTTAAAGACAGTATCATGTTTTGGATAGGAAATGAGGCGATTGGAACACTCCTACAATAAATAATTAAATTAGTACAACCATTTGGAAAAATGTTTGGCGTTCCCTAGAAACTCCACAACTCTTGTCTACTCAGAGAAAAATCTACGTATATAAATATGTATGTATGCATATACACGCGTGTGCAAAACAATAATGTACAAGAATACAAAACTGTTCACAGCAGCATCATTTTTAACAGCCAAATCAAAGTCCTACAGCATTAAAATCAATAGATAAATTATGGTATAGTCATTTTATGGAATACCATACATCAGTGAAAATTAACTATGGCTATACTTAAAGTATATATGAATTTCTCAACATATTGCTGAAAGAAAAGAAACAATATACACAGAAACAAAAACATATTGTATAACTCATTTATTTTCACTCAAAAACAAGCACAAATAACCCATGATGTTGTAAGTCAGGAAAGTTTTAGTGTGTAGTGATAGGGAATAGGACATGATGGAAAAGGGTACAGATGGAGAGGCCTACTACCATTCCAGGTTTTACCTATGTGGTGATGACACAGTGCATTCACTGTGATAATTTATCCAGTTGTATACTTATAATTTTTGTAGTTTTCTGCATGTTTTACTTCCCTAAAAATGTTTATAGTAAAAAAAAAAATTAACATCTTACTATTCAATTCTCATGTCCATTGTAGTTTAGAAAGAATAAGAAACAATGGTTTTGCTGTGTTGTTGATGTTATTTGGAAAACTGTTTTTAATTTTTATAGGAAAAAATAAATTTTCAGCTGCTAAAACTAAATTCTGAAATCATTTGGTCCTCTTTAAGGAATGTCAACAGTGGCATCATGTAGCACTACAGTCTGTATGCCACTACTTGGCTCCAATTACCCAGAAATCACATTTTCTTCATACCTGTGTTTCTGTCTGTTGATCCTAACTTCTTTAATTACACTAAACGTGTCTGTAACTTCTCCATCTGTAAAGACAAAAAGCTGTACAAAGAAAGAAAATGTTCATCAGGTCTTTGTCAAGTTCATTTTAAGAAACCAGAATTTGCCCTTGAAAAATCCACCTGTTTCATTGCAGAGGCTCTGGTACCTCTTCAAAGAGGCATGAAATCCCTAACGTTTCAGTCGCTAGCACCACATTCGCACATGATCTGTTCAGAACCCAGGGAATTTTTAGCATCTCCCCTCCTAGCTGCATCTAAGTTATTGTGGCACTCCATAAAAGGCCTTCCAGTGTCCATTGCAAGGAGTTAAGGAAGAAGAAAAATGCATCGTCTTTTTTTTTTCTATTTACTATATGATAGAAGACTGCGAATTACAAACCATATTTCAACACACTGCATGAAGCTCAGGGGCACAGATTCTTAGGGATTTCACATTTGCAGTCTCTTCTGTGAGCTCTGTTCCACTTCTTACCTGTAGGGGGTGGCCTGGGATGGAGGGTCCTCTGTAAATGTTCTGGAGTGGTGCCAAGATTTCAGTGCCCCCTAGGTCGGCCTGCATAAGCTTAACTCTCCCCAGAGCCTCCTCCATTGTTTGCTGAGTGTACTTCACACTCTTCCTGAGAAAAACAAACACACCCAGTTACATGAGGGCTACTTAACTTTGCCCAGTATAGAGTCCCTGAATTGAATTGAAAAACCCCCATGAAAAGACAGTCTTATCCGAAACCCCCAATGCCAAAGTCAACTCCGCAGTAACCCCTTTAACAATTTGGTCGCTTTCTTTAAAGTCTCATTCTGTACTCCCTATTGTCTTTCCAGAAACTTACGGAAAGTATGCCTCATAGGAAGAGCCAAATCCATAGATGTTGAAATAACAGCCCATAGGTAAACTCTTCAGCAGCAAAATCAGTGTTTCCTGAAGGTAAGAGAGCATGAGGAGACAGAGCGAGAGAGGCTCGTCAAAATACACGGGCCCTGCCAATCGACTCTGGAGGATGTAGGCCATCACCCACCTTGTGCCTTCTTACATTCCAAAGCTAACCTCGGGGTCGTCATGCTGCTGTCTCAGGCTCCAGATAGACCCTAATTTAACCCCTCAGATTCATCCTCACTTGAGCATATGACCCAGAAGAGGAAAGAAGCTTTACCTTGGCTGCCTGGATGCGCAGCTGAGATGTATCCTGGCTACTCATGGGGCTCTGCATACTTCCTGAGCGGTCCATGAGGAAGACAAACTCTCCACAGGTATTTGATGGTTGATCTTCCGGGATATTTGGATAGAAACTCACCATTGCGGATGGATCTCCCATCAAACGACCTGTTCAGAAAGGATACAGCCATTGTAAGACAAAAAGGAACTCAAGAATCCTAGTACCTAAGAATCAATGGTAATGAATTCAATTAAGAGCTAAGAAAACTGAAATCTAAAACACTATGATGATTCGTATACCATAACTGCTTGCAACGGGGTCGAGGTGAGTTATAAATATATAAGACAGACAAAAGCAGAACAGATATGAAAAAGAAGAAAGAGGATAGAAGTTAGTAGACACAAGCAATAGTTAAAACATTATCACTGATTACCAGTTTCCTGGCAGCTAGGCAAATGAATGAAACACATTAGGTTAAAATGTTCCAGCATTTGCCAAAAGAATCAGACAAGTTTATCTACAGAATCAAACCTTTTCTTCAAATCAAATAAACAGGAAATGTATCACATGGGCCTTAAGTCTTTAATCACAGCTTTGAAAAAAGTGATACTCACATGGACAATTTTTCAGTTGACAATTTACAAGAGTTGAGAGTATAAGTATCACACCCACTGAGGTAAGTCTGTCTGCTTTGGCTATGAATAACTCGCTGATAGTCCCCAGAAGAAAGGGAAACACTGAGATACGTGTTGGATTCTATGAGCATCATCCAAACAATGGTGTGGGGGTGACCACAGGATCCCAGTCTATCTGGCCACATTGTCAAAGCCATAGCTGTGACTATTTTTAGAAGCAAGTGAGGGCTGATACAGGAACTGAAATGCTAGTATTGAGATAGTGATGCAATGAGAATGGCTGGGTTAACTCCAACTTTACAGAAAATATAAGAGGCTATATAATTAAATTCCATTATCCCGTTTTTACAAAGTGGTTCCAGGATCATAGGTTTATAATCTCAGTAGACCCGGGATTTGGTATGACAAGAGAATGTGGCTCAGTTTAATTTCTTTCCCATAGGATATGTCAATCACCAAACTGGCTTCTGAATAAGATGGATGTTGCCCATCAAATATATGATAGGACACTGGTTCAAAAATAACATTTATACAATCCAGATGTCTGGATATATGACAGAGGAGGAGCTTTTTTGGTGAGCAAGGTTCCTTTCCATTCTCAGAGACAGCTGTTTTAAATGGAGCTGGTGCTATACTGAGGAGTCAGAAAGGGTGGCATGAGTATGATATGGGGTAACACATTTAACCTGTTTACAACAATGCCAGATGAATTGTAAGCGTTATATGTGGATTATCTACTATAATTTTAGCCTGGCTCAAATTATTTTCACCTCCATGAGTCTCAGCTTCTTTGTTTTCAAATGAGGCATTTCAAACTTCAGCTCCTCTGCTTGCTAGCCTCATGTCTTCCTCTAGCCTCATGTCTTCCTCTGAAAAACCAAGGTAGTACCACCTACGTCAAGATTATTTTAAGCAGGGGTATCCAATCTTTTGGCTTCCCTGGGCCATATAAGAAGAAGAAGAATTGTCTTGGGCCACACATAAAATACACTAACACTAAATATAACTGATGAGCTTAAAAAAAAATCACAAAATAATTTCATAATGTTTTAAGAAAGTTTACAGATCTGTGTTGGGCTCCATTCAAAGCTGTCCTGGGCCCCGTGCGGCCCCCAGACTCTGAGTTGAACAAGCTTGATTTTAAGAGTTAAGTAATATAATATACTTAAGGAACTCAGTTTAGGGCTCAACTCAGATTAAACCCGTAATAACAATATTATTAAATTATTTCTAAATTGTATTTTTACACACTTTTAAAATTAAATTATAAATTTAATTTTAGGAAGACATTATGTTCTTAATATCGTAAGTACATCTGTTCTAAGTTTGTAAAAAAATAACATACTGTGTTTTTGTCATATAGCTGTAGGTTTCATTTGGCAGAACTCTAAATGGTTTTAGTGAGCCAAGCTGCCGCTTAAAGTTGTCATTTGCTTCCTTGTGTGGATGAGAACAGCAAGTCGTTTTGACTAAATATATGACCTGGGAAGCAAAACTTGAGCAGTCCTGCTGGAAGGGATTCACAAGACTGTAAAGACTGTCCCTGATGTCCCCCCTTGGCCTTCAGAACTGGTCATGGGGACTAGATGAGAAAATCTACATAGGGACCAAGGGAACTTCTTAGAAAAACAGGGACTGAGATCTCAATGCTTACCTTTTGAGATCCAACGTCATGGAACTTTCTCTGGTGAAGACAGTCCTTTAAAATAATCTTAACTGACAAGTAGGTCACTGTTGTGGGAGTATTTCATGGACACCCAAGGAAACAGTCACCATAAGGAAAGGAAAAAGCAGAACACTAATGTACAAAGACAGAGCATGGAGCTTCATGGAAGAGGAGCTGGTTACAGCAAATCTGGTGGAAACTGGGAGCCCCTTGAATGACCTTAGCATGGAGAGCTGGCCCTGAGGAAGAGTGGTTGAACAAGTGAGGGAAAACTAAAAAGTTCAATTTGTGAGCTCAAGTATGAAGCTACTTTGGAAGCAAACATTAATAATGAGAGAGTAGGGTACTCTGCAGAAAAACAACTATAGGGTATTTTCTTGATAACAGTTATAATTATAAAAGCAAGAGCCTAACTCAAGTCATCTCACTTTGAATATGATTGTCACCAAGGACATGTCCATTCCACCACGTGTAAATGCTTCAGAAGTCGCAATAGCACTCCAGTCCTGCGTCATTGAAACCCAGGAGCATGGCAGCCCAGGAAGCCCCCAAGAACACAGCAAACTGACATGGGTTATACCAATTTAAATTCCAAGAAAGAGTGTGTATACATAAAGGAAAATTTCAAAAGCAAGAAACATTAAAAGAAAACAAGAAACTAAAGTTATTAAGAAGCTAAACTTAGTCTTAGGAATTAAAAAGCTGGGGCAAAACAAAAAGTTTTGGAGATGAAGGGTGGTGATGGTTGTACAAAGTGAATGTCCTGAAGACCACAGAATTGTACACTTAAAAATAGTTAAAATGGTCAATTTTGTTATGTATATTTTATTTCAAAAAAGAGAGAAAAAAAACTTCAGTTGAGACTGCATGTAGCTGTGATGAATCAATCAATAAAAATTATTTATTAGATAAAAAAGAAATTAAGAACTAAACTTAGTCAATCTAATCACAATTACTGCTTGCATTCTTCCCGTGTTTTAAAATGTTTTTCCTAAAGCACAGATTATTTTATAGTGGTAATCTGTCTATAACTTACTTTTCTTTTACTTAACATTCTTTGGAGGTCATTTTTCCAATTACTTCAATCTGTCAGTGTACATTATTTTAGGAGCTGCATAATAACTCATGAAGTATACCTAGCATAGGAAATTTAGCCACTAAGAGACATTTTGATTGCTTACTAATACTTGATATTATTAAAATGGTGGGGGACATCTCAATGCATATTTTTACTTATATCTAGATTTATTTCCTTAGGCAAGATTTCTAAACGTGAAATTATGAAAGTTAACATTTATTTAACATATATGGCCAAATTTATCCTCAAAAGGTTAATTCACCACACCTTTTAAAGCATGAAGCATCAGATTTGGAAATCATTGATAATTTGAAAGGTGAAAATGTCACATGATTATTTGGATTTCTGTCAATACTGATCATTGCCACATGTTTATAAACTGGCCATGTTTTCTCTTGTAAATTATCTGTTCCTGGCTTTTGCCCAATTATCTACTGATCTACTTAAATTTGCCTACAAGACGTATCACATGACAGTCATTAAACCTAACCATTTTGGCATGACATAGTGTAAACTATTTCAGTTTTCACACGTATTAACCACCACTGGAGGGAAGGAAAGAAAAGAGAGTAATTTGACAGTAATTCTAAGACAGGGAGGTGCCCCTTAGAGGATTACTACAAAGGAAGAAAGAAAATACCTGGCTTCATTTTAGGCATCCCCATCTCCAAAACCACGCTGGGGGTATGCACCTCACTGTAGTAAATCAGGAGTTCCACGTCCCGATCAAACTTGTGTCCAGCAGCCAGGGAAACCTGAGTTGGGGACAGGTAAAGGAGCCACATTAGAATCATCACTGCTTGCTACTTGGGGCTGAGGTCAGAGCTACAGTCCTCCTCCATGAGAGACATGACCAGGAACAGAGGTGAGGCTGGAGAGAAGGCTCTGGAGATTAAACGAGGATATGGAAGGAGCATGTGGGACCCCCTCTGGGTTATCATTTGGGAAGAACTGGGTGGGGACTAAGTCAAGACTCAAGCAACAGAGGAACTGACAACAGCAGTATTCTCTCATTAACTACCTGAGCGGAAGTCTTGTCTTCTCCTAGGTACTCAGTGGGACTCAAGGGGCAGTTGGATTGGACCTTCTCAATGCCATGCTTGGAATCTATGGTGGCGACCATGCTGAGTGTGTAGGGCAGGTCCTCCACAGGGACTATAGGAGTCTTCACATTAAGGCAACTGTCCTTCGACGACCCTATAAAAAGTGAACTAGTTCTGTTTTCCTTGCCAACACTTTTTAAGACACTCTCAACCTTAAGAAAATTTCCCCATTTATGTCACCCACCACTAGTATTCAAAGGGGAGAGATACTCACCAGAGAATTGGTATCTAGGATTCAGGACAGCTGGGAGGACAAAGCGCAGAGCCCCATCTGTTTCCAGAGGCAGCTCCTGCACATACTTCAGGGTGACTGAGGCCTTCGACCCAGGTTGGAGGTTACCCACATTGCAAGAGAAGATATCCCTGGAGCTGCTGTCCTCCTCCAATAAGAAGGCCTGGTGGCCCTGGGAGATGGCTTTCTCGTAGTTGGTGCGGGCCTGAGAAGAACAGGGCGAGGGATGGGAAAGAAAGGGAACATCCAAGGTGACATGGCTGAAAAAGAGACGAGTAGTGCAGAGTGGCTGTGATTGGTCTTGTCTAATCACAGCTATACTTTGAATGCCTCTGATTGATTTTTCCCCCCAAATGATTTTAGAAAAATGGCGGTTAGAAAAGAGTGGAAGAAAGAGCTTTCAACATCAGCATGTTTTGTGAAAGTATATTTAGTAGAGATCATAAAGAGTATGCATTAAGGAAATAAGAAGGGAGGAGGTAATGTAATAAGAAGGGAGGAGGTAATTTCTACTACCTTCATCTTGTCTTGTAATTCTGCTACAATTTTCTTCCCATCCACCAAGGCCTCAAAGCTGTAAACAGCAGAGTCTTCATCCATGGGGAACAGAAAGACGGCCTCCAAAGGAACTTTCTCCGCGTTCTCATAGTTCAAAGTTGCAGACACATCAGCCACAAACTCGTAAATGGACACGCTCACAGAGATACTCTTCAGTGGCACTGCAGATAGACCAGAATTCAAGTTCATCAAGCTTCAGTAGGATGCTTCCTTGTAGATCAAGCCTTGTGCTAAGTGCCGAAGATTCAATGGCGAGTAAGAGTCACAAAGTAAGCTTACCTGGCTCCCGTTGGAGGGTGAGTAGGCCATAGAAGTGCACCATGGTGATGCAAGATTTCTGCAGAAAAGACATATCACAAACAGGGAGACAAGTTGGAAGTTATCTGTTCAAACACCAGTACTTTATGTGCTTTTCTCTGGCATAAGAATACAGTCAAAGGGTTAATGTTGGAGTTAGGAAGTTGGAACCTTTAAAAAAAGGAGACAAAGATTTCCATCAAAAGGCTCCCTTTAAATGGCAGTTCTAGGTGGGGAAGGTATAAGATTCACTGGTATCTACTAAACAGGAAATCTCTGAAACACCCTGAGGCTGTTTCAAATACCAATTCCACTTTCTCAAAAGTGTGTTTAATTCACCACTCCTTAGGCATATGGAACAGGTGTCACTAACCCCTCTGAGTCTCAGTATTTTCTTTCTAAAATGAGTAGCATCATATCCACACATCATATATGAATTAATACATGTGAAGTCCCTAGAATAGCACATGGCCCATAGGAGGCATTTATTCAATGATGACAGACATCACTATTGTCCCTATTATTGTTGTAACTGTTAATCAATAAACCTCTGCCGTCATTCACTTTGGATCATGGCATTCAGGGACATGCTGCATGTGAGAAGCTGTGTGATCCAAGATGGACTCCTGCCACAGGCCATTTATCTTGTGGCTTTTCTTTGGGACTCAAAATTAAAAGATACCAGTATACTTGTTTGTATCCATCCAAGATATTCTAATATATATAAATATTATATATGCACATAGCCTACACTGGCACCCCAACTAAACAGCACCAGTAAATCAGGCTTTTCATTCCATATCTGTTATTTTGAGAAATTGGATAAAAACTGAGTGTGGCAAAATGACTCACAATTTGACAGCAATGCAGAGGACAGCGGCAGGTGTGAGGAGAGAAGAGGATGCTCAGAAAAGGGCTTCTACGCAGACCTCTGACCTGGGCAAGTTGTCTGGTAGAACAGGCTGGGCTGGGGGAGGGAAGAATTTCCAATAACTCATTAAGCAGACAGCCTAAAGCAGGAGACTCACACAGGAGTGAAACAGCTGAAAGAGAAGCTCTCAGGCTAGGCAATACTCACCAACGGTGGCTTGAGTAAAAGAGAGAGACGCAGAGGGTGTCCCCTACAAGGAAATAGCCTTCACTTCCTGATTCTAAGCTCAGAAAAAAATCCTCCGTTGAGGAAAACTTGCTATTCTGCACCCTTGCCCCCACTCTTCCGAGTACAAACAAAATTAGTTTGGGTCAGAATTAGTTCTGTCTTTCAGGATGGCACTTCAGAAAGGCAACTTGCAAGGCTTAGGTAGAGACCGGCCACCAAGCTGAAAGCCACGAATCTGAGGCAGCTGGGAGAATACAAGTCTTCTGGCCTAGCCAGGTAGCCGCTTGGGGAATGCAGTCCCAGCAGGGGCTGCTCAGCGGCTAGAAGGGAGGGAGCAGAGCTGGGTGGCACCACAGGCCACACACACCCCTGCGACCTGTGGCAGGGGTTGAAGTGGAGAACCCGGAACCAGACAAGAAGGAGATTTGGGGTAAGAAGTGGGGCTTGGATAAAATCAGAGATTGATTTAACCTTTCCATTTCAGTCCCAGATTTCCAATGTCCGCGTATTTACAGAAGGGACTGCGTCAGTCTCTTACATTTCTATATAGAAGGGCTTAGAGGCTGCAGTTGATTGGAGTAGATGGAGGCTTACAGCCTCATTTCCTCAGCTTACACTATCTTGAAATTCAGAAAACATCAATTGTCTATATCAAAGAAAGAAAGGGGGTGAAAAAGTAAAGTAAAAGAGAAGGAAAGTAGGAAGAAGGGCCTTCAGATTAGGAGATGCCTAAATCCCTCCTTCAGCCTCCAAAAGATTTCCCTAAACTACCAAACTTGCAGGAAACCTTCCTGGGGTTCATACATCAGGATGAAATCCTCCACCCGTGGGGCGTGCAGTTCAAGGAGCCCCTACAAATTTGGGCACTGGGGAAAGGGAGCTAGAATGCGCAGCTCTCAGTCTTCCAGAGCAGGGGATGGAGCCAGGCCCTGCACCGACAGCTTGGTCCCCTACCTTTTTCTCCTGCAATCCAGAGTGCTCTGAGTCACAGCGGAGTGAAAACAGCTGCGGTCACAATTTCCGGAAAGAACCGCCCCTTTCTAGGGACCGTTTATAAAGTAGGGACTACAAGACTAAGGGATCAACGGAAAATTATTAAACAAATAATCGAACTTTCGCTTGTTTGTATCAAAGGAAAAGTCTTCGACTTTGGAACGTTTGCTTTTTTTATTTGCTCTTTGCCAAGGAACAATCAGAGAACCGGCAAAGAGAGAAAGGGAAAATGCTGCAACAGGAACAACATCAACAATGACATGAAAAACTGCATATTTCTGTAAAAGCT
Source organism: Macaca thibetana thibetana (assembly GCF_024542745.1). Taxonomy (NCBI): domain Eukaryota; kingdom Metazoa; phylum Chordata; class Mammalia; order Primates; family Cercopithecidae; genus Macaca; species Macaca thibetana. The sequence goes on along the minus strand of NC_065591.1, from coordinate 115,641,279 downwards.
TAATTGCCAAGGGCTTACTGTGTCCTGGGCCCTGTTAATCAAAACTTTATGGACATTATATCATTGACACCTTATCTCTAATGTGAGTCATTTTTCCGCAAGTTGCACCTTCCCTAAAGCACGGGGAAAGATAAGGAGATAGTGCAAGGCACACACATCTGCTCTAATGAGAGACGCTCTAGCCAGGGAATCCCTAGTCTTCCTGTCATGGGTCACTTATGGGATCCTGAAACCAAATGTTTGGGTTAACAATGTAAGTAACTGAGAATGTCTATGCTCATTTACCTGGCTAAAGCACATTAGAAGTTATCAAGGTCCCCATGACTTCCCTATTTCAAAACAACCTATTAAATCTGGGACTTAAAGTGTCATATTGCTGTAGAGAATCTATAGGGAAAGAATACATGATACATATGGAAAACACAGCTTGATTTTGGTCTCTGTGGTGTATTTTTTGTGGATATGTTACTTTTCCCAAGTTATTTGTTCTCTCGTCTGAAACATGGGGATAATGACATACCTCCACTGATTGTTTTTTTGAGATCTAATGAATCTTAGTGGCCATAAAAGTTATATATATATATATATACACACACACCCGCATTTATATACATGCATGTGCATGCATAGATGTATATATGTGTATGTATGTACACCACACATGTATATACAGTTACATGCATGTAATATATGCATATATAGTAAAGCATAACATAAGTAAAAATTCTATTTTATCAGTACTGGGCCCTACAACCATGTTTTTTAGATGTACTAAACTAATTATGAGAGGAAATTATCCTTTTCTCTGGAGAGAAATCATGTCTGGTATTGTTCCTTGTGACTGTGCCTTCTTTCCATTGACTGAAACATCTGAGCAACAAAAGGGAGGAGCTGGAAACATGGGCAGAGTTCATCATCTGATCCTGCTGGGCTTAGAGCTTAGCACTAAAAGTCTGCCACAGACCAGGCATGCAGCATGGTTAGAGGGCACTGAATCAGGAAACACACAGAAGATGCTGGTTGTTGAAAAGACAACTATGTGAAAATTCCCGTAACCGAGTACAATATACACAATTAAACCGACATAGATGAGGTATCTTCACTTAAAAGTCTGTCCTTGTGCCTTAGTGTTGCCAGGCATTCCTCAAGATTGATTCTCACCTTCTTTTTTATACTAATAGGGACCCCAAGTTTCACAATGTCTATGACCATTCAGAATGAAAACATTGCCCAGCCTCCCTTAAAGCTGGTATGGCCTTGTAACTAAGCTCTGGCCAATAGGGTACAAGAAATAATTGCAACACCATGTCATGCCCTTTCAAAGAAAAGAGGATGGCCTCCCATTCACTTTACCCTCTCCCTGCTCACTGGTGTGAATGCAGGTATATCCTGAGCCAGCTTGAACCATAAAGACTAGACCATAAAGCCTAGAGTATTTCCCCTAAAACTGGAGAAGCAACAAGATAGAAAGATCCTGAGTCCCTGACACTCTCATAGAGCAAGTCACCGTATCGTCACAGAATTTTACAGGATAAAGTAATGAATGTCTCCATGGTTTATTACAGCTCTTTGGGTCCTTATCCTACCCTAATACATTTAATTATGATTAATTAAAAAGTAGGCTTTTAAGGAAACCGTCTTCTTCGGAATATGAAAAGCACATTTGCTTATAATGGAAATAGAAATCTGTATATTATGAGAACAATATCCAATTTACTTTAGCACCCACCACTGTAACACATGTGTCCTGAATTATGCTGGTGTGTGTTGATTATGTTTATCATAGTTTGCTATTTATTTTTCTTTACTTCTTCTGAGAGCCATTTCCCTTCCTGAAATAAAAAGGCTGTCATAGAGTTCTTAACACTCTATGACACTCTGTTCTGGTTCAGAACAGGCTTTCAATAAACTGTTTTGCTCATTGTCTCATTTCTGTTATTCTCTTTCTTCGATGTTCTATATCTTTATCATCACGGAGAGTTTTAAGTGTACGGTTCTGCTTGTTGTCTCTCCTCTGATGTTTCCATAGCAATTCATCTAAAACTTCCTGCTGTTCTTATCAAACCTGAGCCCTTTATGTGCTCTTAAAATTGTAAACCTTTAAGAAAATAAGTTCTTAAAATGCATGAAGTTATTTGATTAATTTATAAATACGTATAAATTCCGGTGGTTGAATATACGCTTAGGCCTTGTAATTGCAATCTACTATCGATATTGGAGAATAGATTTCAAAAGATCAAATAACAAATGCTCAGACATGTGCACAAATCTTATAAGCATTTATTACATATTGGTGATAACAATTATAATAATAGGTATAATTTTCATAAGATCACTGATAACTTGGAAATTTCATGTTTGAAGATATCACATACAACCTGGGCTCAGCAGAAACTTATAAATGAATGGATAGGTAGGGTGGATTTACAAATATGTATAGTACTATGTATTGAGTTCCTACTTGAAACCAGTGCTAATTATTTTACATAGTATGTCAAATTACATTAATTACAGACAGGAATAAAGCCGTGTCATCACAAATCACTTAGTTGTTTGTCAGAAATTTCTTGGATAATGGTGACCATTGCTTAAGAGGAGCAATTTTCATTGATTACAAGCAAATATGCTCCTGACAAACCCAAAGCATAGATAAATGCCAAAGGAGATAGGCAGGATGCAGCTCAAGGGTCTAAAAATCTATGAGGGCTTGTAAAGAACATACGTTGCTCATCCAGAGGTTCAGAAAATTGTAGAGAAAACAAGAAACCAGGTTCTAATTTATCAGGATCAACTTGGCTCTGTCACAGAATTGAGTCTGTGAGCTTCAGATTCAGTCTGGGGCTTAATTCCCACCTCTAGTACTTAATAGTTGTATAATCATGAGAAAGCAATTTAACTACTCTGAGTTCATGTCATCATTTGTCATAGAATGTAATACTATCCTTATTTTAAAGATAAGCAAATTGAAGGCACGGCAGAGTCACAGAATTAGTAAGTAAGAGCCTAGATGTTAAACAAAATCTGCCAGGCTTAAACTCTTGTCTTCCCTTATTGGCTCCTCTCATCCAAGCAGAGAACAATAGAATTCTCTATCTTTTTCAAGGTTATGTCAGGAATATCATCATATGTAATCCTTACACAATTGTGTGAGGTAAGTATTATCTCAGTTCGTCAAAAACAAACATTAGTGGATACTCACTATATACCAAGCACAATATAAGAACATCCCACATTTTGGCAATATTTTTCCATTCACTGGATCTTGATTTCCAACATCTAACTACTTTTGTCATTTATCCCCTACATTTTCTTAGTTTAAAAGTCACATAGTACACTCCACTTTTCTGTACTGAGTTATTAAACCTCTTTTTCTAGGAATATGTTAAAATAACTACACAGCAGTTAACTCTATTTGCCCTCTGTTCATTAAGCCTAACTGAAATTGTTCAGAAACCTCCCAAGATACCTACGTGAAGAGATGACTAATCCGGATCTTGGAGGCCACCCAGTGGCCATGCACTTGTTCTTTAACAACTAAGGCAAACATACAAACTCATTTCAGGTCCAGATGATCCCCCAGAGAAAGCAGACGAAAGGATCCTGGGGTGGGGAGTTGGGATACTGGGGAGAATGAAGAATAGTAGCTTTCCCCCAACAAGAAACCCCAAAGGACCCCAAAATTCAAAGAACTCGATACAATAAACAGAATCTCTATAGACTTGAGGCCTTAAGACAATAATAGAGTACATCAATTTCATTAAGATCTTGTGATAACACTTTTCCAGGTTTGATTATCACATGATCTAAGACATGTGATCTAAATCTGGTACCTAAGATTGTGTGAATAATTTTGTCCTATTTAAGATATTTTTTACAATAATTCCTTTTCACATTCTTTAGTTGTTGCTGTGACAGAACTTTCCACTAATCATAATTTTGTTCTTTTCCTTCTCTTCAGAAAGGTCCATTTGCCTTCCTTAACTCTCCTCCAGCAAGAGGTAATTATGAGTTACAGCAATTTTGAAGATATTCAAAGCTCATCCTCTCTCTCCTAGCTCAGCAATTAGGTACTCTACATTTCAATGAATATCTAAATTCCTTTTACTAGGCATGGTATCTGAAGCCTAAAGTAGGCTGACTACAACCATTGTTGGCTGGGGTTAAGAGGAAAGACTTAAAATAGTTGAAGGCCCAAAGGAATAATTCTAGAGAATTTAAAAAGTTGATCGAAATAAACACACTTGTTGGATGCTGCTATTTCTTAAATCCTAGTGATACAATGATGAGCAAGAATAAACATGGTCTCTTCATAGAACTCACAGTCAGATAATATCCATAAATTCATTTCCAACTTTTCATTCATTCATTCCTCTAACAAATATTTAAATTCCAGCTATTCAGAAGTACTATGGTACGTGCTGCAGATTCAATGACAAATTACAGCCACTACTTTCAGGGATCTAACAGTCTAACAGAACCTGAACTACATTCCTTCAGTATTTCCTGTGTATATGTGGATTATATTCATCTATCTTACCACTTCCATATTTTTAGAGGCTAAAATTATCAATCAATAACTATTACTTATAAAGAGAATCAGAGAAATTGACCAGGAATTGTAAGTGGAAATAAGGGCAATTATTAGTTTTCATATTTGGGAGTATCAAAAATAAATACATCAAAAAAGTAAAAACTGGAAATGAAAATATCCTTCTTGAATGATTCACAAGAGCCTTTATATTCAAGCATTGTCATACCCCAGCGGCAGTTACATGTTCTCAGCATATACAGTTAACTCTTTCCCTTAAAATAAAACAGTCAAATTCATAGAAGCAGTGAGCAAAATGATGGTTGTCATGGGCAGGGAAGAGAGGAAAATGGAGAGTTACTAATCAATGACTCTAAAGTTTTAGTAATGCAAGATGAGTCTAGAGATCTGTTGTACAATATTGACCCTATATTGTTAATAATAATATTGTATTGTATTCTATACTGAAAATCTGGTAAGAGAGTACCTCTCATGTTAAGTGCTCTTACACAACAAAATAATAAAAAAATTTTAAAAGACAAAAACACACAAAAACTTCAGAATTGAAATATTTATATTCTAAGGATTCAAAAATTCCAATTGTTAGCAAAGATGAAATATTTCATATCTGCGTCTTTATAGATGATGTGACTTCACTCAAACCTAAAACTAGGATATGATAATACATCTCAGCTGCTAATCTCTAAGCAATTTAAAACCCTAGAGTAACAACAAAATTAGTCACTGCTAGTGTCTTTTCAGACAAACGAATATTTCCAAATAAGAACGTGCCAAAACTAAAAAACTAAAAAGTTTATCTATAATTAGAATGATATTAACACAATCCAAATCTTAATGCTCATTGCATTGTATCTCAGTCCATCATTCTTATTAGAAATGTCAATGACAAAATTGACTTTTGGTGAATAATTAGGGCATCTGATCACATCTTCGAGTAACTGTAGAAATATTGTGAAGAGGAATCAGGAGGATCTGACTTACGAGTTGGTCTTTTTAGGGCATTCATTATTGTATCATTAGTTGCGGACATTAATTATGTTCTCTGTTCTCTTAGCCCATCCAACATTTCACCATATTAATGTTTCATTTTGTTTGCTGTCTATAATCACGAACAAATATATCTCAAGATGTGAAGGCATATGCATGCTTTACTAATCTCTAAATGTCTGCGGAAGAATCTCTAATTCTTAATTTCAACATCAACTTAATGTTTAAACAAAAATTGGTGCCAATGAATGTATTGGTATTGTACTTATCCCAATCTGCCTCCACATTCATATTTTCACATATTTTGTGAAAACCCAGACTACCCTTCCATGAACATGAAGAATCACACATTGCTGAATGAGTTCATTCTACGGGGAATACCTCAGACAGAGGGACTGGAGGCTGTACGCTGTGCTGTCTTCTCATTCATCTACCTCTTCAACCTACTTGGAAACTTACTCATCCTTGTAGCAATTGTTTCTTCCTCTACCCTTCACATGCCTATGTATTTCTTCTTGGGACTCCTGTCTCTTTTTGACATATTGTTCCCATCTGTAACATGTCCCAAGATGCTATTGTATCTCTCTGGCCAGAGCCCAGTCATTTCTTACAAGGGATGTGCTTCACAGCTCTACTTCTATCACTTATTGGGTTCTGCTGAAGGCTGCCTCTATTCTGTAATGTCCTGTGATCGCTTTGTTGCCATATGTCACCCACTGAGGTATATGCTCATCATGAAGCCTGGAGTCTGTGTCAGCCTGGTCGTGGTAGCCGGGTTGGTGGGTTGTCTTCACGCCACCATTCTGACCTCCTTTACCTTTCAGTTGTCCTACTGTGGCCCCAATCAGGTGGACTACTTCTGTGACATTCCTGCTGTTTTACCCCTGGCTTGCACTGACAGTGCCCTGGCCCAGAGGGTGGGTTCCATAAATGTTGGCTTTCTGGCTTTAACACTTTTGATCAGTATCTGTGTCTGCTACACTCGCACTGGGATTACCATATTGAGAATCCGTTCAGCAGAGGGCAGGCAGAAAGCCTTCTCCACCTGCAGTGCTCACCTCATTGCAATCCTCTGTGCCTATGGACCTGTAATCATCATCTATCTGAAGTCCACACCCAACCCCTTGCTTGGTGCCATGGTGCAAATATTAAATAATATTGTCTCACCCATGCTGAACTCGTTAATCTATTCCTTAAGGAACAAGGAAGTGAAAAGGTCCCTGAAAAGAGTATTCCGAAATGTTTTACTTACTGTCTGTGAATAAATTATGAGATATTATTGGGAATAAATGTTATAATTAACATTATTCTTTGTCTCTTAATTCTGGATAAGGAATCCAAAGGGCATAGCAAGCACTTGGAGACAGATTTCTTGTCTCTATAATGGGTAGCCAACTTTTCCTGGTTGAGGACAGAGAGGATCTGTAGCAGTCCAAGAAGTACCCTTCAATAGTTCCTCTCTGTATAAATCAACATTCAATTTTACCTTATTTTTTTGCTCCAATTAAAATGTAATTGTTCCTCTTTTCTGTGTATAAGCATTTCAGTTCTTCCATCTTGCGAAGAAGAAGGTTAGCTAACATTCATAGAGCATGATCTGTCTTCTGGGCATTGTGATGAGCATTTCACATACATCATCTTATTAAATCTTCACCCCTATAAAGTAGATTTTATGTAACGTAGAAAAGAGTTTTGAGGATTAAAGTCTTCAAATAGTGAACCCAATGTTACACATTAAGCATCAAATCAGACCTCAAACTCAGCTCCAGTTAACTCCAAATCACCTCCCTGCTATAGATTCCTGTACCACATAGCTACCCTAAGTGACCTGCATGGCAATTTACTCATCCTAATTACTTCTCTCATGATACAAATAAGTTGTTCGATAAATAACTGGTAAAGTAAGTACTGACAGAGGTTACATCTATATACAGTCAACCCTCAATATTCATGGGTTCTGCCTTTATGAATTCAACCACTGCGATTCAAAAATATTCAGAAAATAAATTTTACAAAGTTCCAAAAAGCAAAACTTGAATTTGCCTCATGTGAGTACTACATTGAATTCATGTGCATGAAATGGTGGTAGGCATTGTACTAAGTATTACAAGTAATCTAGAGATGATTTAAGGCATACAGGAGGATGTGCATAGGTTATATGCAAATACTACACCATTTTAAATAAGGGACATGAGCATATTTGGATTGTGGTATTTATGGGGGTCCTAAAACAAATCTCCTGAGGATACTGAAGGACGACTGATTTGACTTTATTATTATCTCCACTTACTCTATTCTATTACCAATTGTTCCCACCTGTAGATGGTGGCACTGAGATACAGCAATAAGTGTCTTCCTTGTGTACTACATCTAGTTATGCTAAAGCCAGCCCTAGATCCAAGTCCTCTTAAGTCCTGCTGTGTCATCATTTTCCTATTGCACCACACTGCCAATATATCAAAATACTCTTTAGTGTAAAAGCAAGGGGAAAGTCTTTCCATCCAGTGTTGTTGAAGAGAAGATGGTCTAATTATGGGGCTTAATTAGCATGCTCATTTGATTCTCCCAGCAAGTTACATTTTGTAACTTAACTTCCAACAAGACTGAAGTTGATAACTGTTTCTCAATTTTCTCAGAATCTAAAGTGAAAGAACGGGTACTATTAACTGGGGATCCCACAGACACGCCAGCTCCTAGTTTCCATGACATTTTAGTTATTTGTAGTTCTTCTATTCCATTTGTAGTCTCCAAAGTTCCCTTCCTATTTGAAACCAGTAAACAAAAACAAGTAAAAATCTCTAATAACAATGCTTACTTTACAAATAGCATGAAGCTAAAAGGATAAAATGATAAAGTGAAGCTCCTTCAAGCATAGTTAAATGGTTTTAGTGCACTAGGAGGATTCTAGGGCTCCTCCTAACTTGATTGGCAAAAATCCAAGATGCCACAGCATCTTATTCCCACACATTGGGGATGCCTATTAGAGACAATATGCTGAATTCAAATAACCCTAGTGTTAGTTTGCTGTTCTACTAATGCAGGATATTTGTAGAAGAATCTACATGTCATGATATCTGGTAAAGCCTGACTAGTGTTTAGGGACAGATATTCAACACACTGATACTTCTATAATAGATTTGTTTTCTAGACAATGGAAAGTTTCATAAAAGTAGAGATTATGTGTGTCTTGCTCATCACTGTATCCATAAGACATAGCCCAGTGACATAGTAAGCTTCCAGTGTAGGTTTGTTGAATTAATGAATGGATACCTCTTTACCCATTAAATTATGATGCAATTGTATATTTATTGATACAGAGGAATATGTGTGAAATAATTAAGGTACGGAATAATATTATGTCTGAATTTAAATATACATTCATGTTTAGGTAAAATTGATGATATATGAAAAACAAAATCTGAATGACCAACTTTTTGGCTTTTTCTAAATTAATGTTGCAATGGCTGGCACTGAAAACAAACACCAACCATTTAAATCTTTCCTGGATCTAAAAGCACACAACATGAGATTTTATTTAAAACACAAATGCACACATACAAGAACACACACAGACACACACAATCACTTTTTAAAATCTTACCTCATTAACAACTACAGCAGCAAAACCAAATCACCTGATTGAAAAATGGGTAAGGGACTTAAATAGACATTTATCCAAAGAAGGTACACAAACGGCAAATAAGCACATGGAAAGATGTTCAATACCACTAAGCACTAAGGAAATGCAAAATAAAGCCACAATGACATATCACTTCAATAAGGATGGCTACTATTTTTAAAATTACCGTAGTAATAAGCTTTGGCTATGATGTCAGAAATTGGAACCCTTGTACTCTAATGATGAGAATGTAAAATGGTGCAGCTGGTATGAAAAACAGTATTGTATTTTCTTAAAATAGTAAAAATAGAATTACCATATGATCCAGCAATTCCAGCTCTTGGTATATATACAAAAGAAATAAAAGTAGGGTCTTGAAGACACATTTGAACACCCACATTCCTAGCAGCGTTAATCACAATAGGCAAGGGCTGAAAGCAACCCAGCATTCACTCAATGAATGGATACACTAAACGTGGTATATACACACAACAAAACATTATTCAGACTTAGAAAGAAAGGAAGTTCTGACACATGCCACAACATGGATGAGCCTCAATGTTGACATTATGACATTATGCTAAGTGAAATAAGCGAGTCACAAAAAGACTGTATAAATCCAGTAATATGAGGTATCCAGAATAGTCACATTCATGGAAAAAGAAACTAGAATGTTGGTTCCCAGGAGCCACTGATGTTGGAAGGAAATGGAGAAGTTGTTTAATGGTTATAGAGTTTCAGTTCTGCAAGATGAAAAAGTCCAGGAGATTAGTTGGGCAACGATGTAAACAGTTGATCATCAATGGAAATATACTTAACATTACTGTACCATATATTTCAAAATGGTTAAGACGTTAAATTTTATGCTTTGTGTATTTTACCACAATTTTCTTTTTCTGAGACAGGATCTTGCTCTGTTACCCAGGCTGGAGTGCAGTGGTGCAATCATGGTTCACTATAGCCTGGACTTCCGCGCTCAAGAGATCCTCCCACCTCAGCCTCCAGAGTAGCTGGGACTACAGGTGCACACCCAACACCCAGCCAATTTTTGAAATGTCTTTTAGAAATGAGATCTCATTATGTTGCCCCCAGGCTGGTCTCAAATTCCTGGGCTAAAGGGATCCTCCCATATTGGCCTTTCAAAGTACGGGGCTTACAGGCATGAGCCACCACACCTGGCCTACATTTTTTTTTTAAAGGTTGCTTATGCAGTTTTCACACATTCTGTGATTTATTAGTTGTCTCCTTTTTCCTATAACTACATCTACTTTAGTTGAACCCTCCCAAATCACTGTTTCTTTATATTTTATACCTCCACTTGGTGTGGGGAGAGAGTTTGAGAAATGTAGTCAAAGGTAGCTTTTCAGAAGATCTGCCTAGAGTAATAATCATAAGTTACCATTAATTGAGTCCTTACTCCTTACCAGGCACTGTGTAATTGCTTTTTATGTATTATCTACTGTAATCTACATATGAGTTCTGTAAGATCATTTTACAGAAGATGAAATGAGATTTAGGGATGTTAGGTAATTTTCTTCAAGCCACACAATTAGTTTGTGGATGTAAATGGGCATCTGTCTCAGATCTTCATGCAGCTATGCACAATACAGCAAATTTGTTGAAACTTTAGAATAAACATTTGGCCTTCCACATCCCCCCCAAAAAACTTATCCTAACTTTTTTTTTTGCCATTCAATCTCTCAGATGCGTATTGAAGGTATTTAACTCGGAAGCTTTAATAGATGTCAGGAACTATAAGGACAGATACTTCAAGTGCTAGCTTAACATTATTTTTGAACTCCCAGCATATTTCTTCCGTCTTTCTTTTTTTTAGGATGTTTTCTTTTTTTTTTTTTTTAATTATACTTTAAGTTCTAGGGTACATGTGTACAACGTGCAGGTTTGTTACATATGTGTACATGTGCCATGTTGGTGTGCTGTACCCATTAACTTGTCATTTACATTAGGTATATCTCCTAATGCTATCCCTCCCCTCTCCCCCCTCCCCACAATAGGCCCCGGTGTGTGATGTTCCCCTTCCTGTGTCCAAGTGATCTCATTGTTCAATTCCCACCTATGAGTGAGAACATGCGGTGTTTGGTTTTCTGTTCTTGCGAGAGTTTGCTGAGAATGATGATTTCCAGCTGCATTTCTTCTGGCAACAGCCTCTTTCACTCCCTGCTGGAGAACTGCCCATCTCCATCCCACCGTTTAGCCTGTACCCTGCTCACAGAGATCGGCATGTGACTCAGCCAAGGAAGTCAGAGTCCAATCTTGGGGTGAGGCACACAGAAGCAAAGGTAGCTGAGGTAGAACTGGCTGATGGCGATGCCCTGAGGCTGCTCCATGAATTCTAACAGCTAAGGTCCCTCCAGCTGCCCTACTTCCCACCCTTCCTGGGCCTAGTTTTCCATTAGTTTCTTTAGTTCTCTAAGCTACCCCAGTTACTGTTGCTCACAATAGTCAATCCTGTCAATACTAGGTAGGAAAATAAGGTATAATTTATTTATTAAAAAAGTATGCACACATGAAACGCAGTAAATATAAAAACACACAACAAATATGTGTGATATATGTGTCAAAGGAATGTTTAAAAATATTCTTCCACAGAAGTATATTTTACAAAGGAAATGATACTAATCAGGCTCTCTTTCTCTCTCCCTTTCTCTCTTCTCTTCTCTCATTCATTTCTAAGGTGTAATTATACCAAGTAGTTAATTGCTCCCTTGCTCAAAAAGTTCCCTGAGTTGAGGGATTAATACCCCAGGGAAGACCAAGGTTATTTAAAATGTCCTGTATTGAGGAATGATTGCAGTTCCTAGAGTTAGACAGGAAATTAGTGTAAGGCAGCTGATGCATATTTAGATTTGTGGCATTCTATTTGAAAGTGGTTGAAAAGTAAAAGAATTCAAATCACCTACTTGTAGACTCTAGGCTGATTGGGATTTCGGCACAAACTTCTTCCTTCTGCTGGGGAAGGAAAGGAAGACAACGCTCACAAGCAGCAGACAATTATGTTCCCTGTTTCCCACGTAAGTGCACACATTTTGTCCTTCACTTTTTATCTTGGCTTTCACTCTCTTTCTCCCTTCACAATCTCCAGGAAAAAAGAGAGAGAGAGAGAGAAAGGGAATCATCTTAGGTAATAGAATATATGAGTTGATCTATAATCTGTAGATCTCACTGCTGAAAAAAATTAAAACAAGTAGAAAAATATATTCGCTTTTTTTAAAGTAGGAAACTGGGAAAGGAAAGGAGTCTTTACTACTGCTACCCTGTACCTTCTGCTGCCACAAAATTAGGATGTGGCTTAACTTGGGTCTGGTTAGACAATTACAGACTTTGGAGACAGAAATGAAGTCTATCGGTTACTCACGTGCACTGAATTCAGGTGACTGCAGAGGATAAGGAACTTGTGATTGCAATTTTCTGTTCATTAAGAGCTATCTGAGATCCTTCTTTTGAATAATTTCTCACTGTCGACCCTCATGGCCAGGGAGACAATGAGGGAAAGATACTCTACATTTTGTATATGTCTTACTGAATTATAACTGTAAGCAAATTGTTTTAGATGAATATAAGAAATTTGGATGAGACCTTGTTTGTTATAAAGACATTAAGTATTTACATTTGTCCTTTTAGAGCATGTATAATTTATGCTATTTAATGGTAAATATGAAGAATGGCAGCTACGAGACATCGTGCAAGGCTTCTTGGTGAAATTATTAAGTGAGAGGCATCTGCAATTAGAAACTGCATTGCAGTCTTCTCACTTATAAGTGGGAGCTAAACAATGGGCACACGTGGACGTACAGAGTGGAATAACTCTAAAAGTTGAGTTATTGGGTGGGAGGGGGTGGTGAGGGAAGAAAAATTACCTATCGGGTGCGATGTACACCATTTGGGTGATGGGTGTGCTATAAACCCAGACTTCAGTACTTGGCAATATATCCGTGTAACAAAATATATCCATGTAACAAAAATGCGCTTGTACCTCTGAAATCTGTAAAAATAAGAAGTTACAAACAAGAAAAGAAACCACGGCAGAATGATATCCAGTACTGAGCAAAACAGGCAGATCAAGATGATTCTACCAGGAAGCATTCCTCTGTAACTATCTAGATCTCTTGCTTCTTTTCCATTTCATTGATCTAAACACAGGTAATTTACATGCATATTAAATTTAATCACATATTTCTTTTCACAGACACCCAAGAGTTGATTCCTCCCTAGGAATGAGTAATCACACAATGGTGACTGAATTCATCCTTCTGGGAATCCCTGAGACAGAGGGCCTAGAGACAGCCCTTTTATTCCTGTTCTCCTCATTTTATTTCTGCACCCTCTTGGGAAATGTGCTTATCCTTACAGCTATCGTCTCCTCCACTCGGCTTCACACTCCTATGTATTTTTTCTTGGGAAACCTCTCCATCTTTGACCTGGGTTTCTCTTCGACAACTGTTCCCAAGATGCTGCTCTGCCTTTCGGGGAACAGCCGTGCTATCTCATATGCGGGCTGCGTGTCCCAGCTTTTCTTCTACCATTTCCTAGGCTGTACCGAGTGTTTCCTCTACACAGTGATGGCCTGTGACCGCTTTGTTGCCGTATGTTTTCCTTTGAGATACATGGTCATTATGAACCACAAGGTGTGCTTTACGTTGGCCACAGGGACCTGGATGAGTGGCTGTGTCCATGCCACGATCCTAACCTCCCTCACCTTCCAGTTACCTTACTGTGGTTCTGACAAGGTGGGCTATTACTTCTGTGATATTCCTGCAGTGTTACCGCTAGCCTGTAAGGACACATCCTTAGCCCAGAGGGTAGGTTTTACAAATGTTGGTCTTTTGGCTCTTATATGCTTTTTTCTCATCCTTGTTTCCTATACTTGCATTGGGATTTCCATATCAAAAATCCGCTCAGCAGGGGGCAGGCAACGAGCCTTCTCCACCTGCAGCGCCCACCTCACTGCAATCGTTTGTGCTTACGGGCCAGTCATCGTTAACTATCTACAACCCAATCCCAGTGCCTTGCTTGGTGCCATAATTCAGATATTGAATAATCTGGTAACCCCAATGTTGAATCCACTAATCTATAGCCTTAGGAATAAGGATGTAAAATCAGCCCTGAGGAATGTATTTCCCAAGAAAAGCTTTGCTCTGGGAAATAAATGAGACAATTTAAAGCTTTGCCGGATTTAAGATTTTGATTACATTTTAAAGTTTGATTCTCCATTCCCTAAGGATATTTCCCATCTACTGCCGCCAAGGCATGTTGAAATGAAATGTACTCCGAATCAATCTACTACTCAACCTCGTTGTTTTAAAATATATGCCTGTTGGTATATTTCCCTATACTTTGGAATTATTATTATTATTATTTTTACTTTTGGAGGGCTTCAAGATAGGAATAAGAAATAATGTGTAACTGCCGCTCTCCAGGATGGAGTGCAGTTGTGTGATCTCAGCTCACTGCAACCTCCACCTCCCAGGCTCAAGCGGTTCTCCTGCCTCATATTCCTGAGTATCGGGGACCACACCCGGCTAATTTTTGTATTTTTAGTAGGGCCGGGGTTTCACTGTTCAAACTCCTGGCTTCAAGTGATCTGCCCACCTTGGCCTTCCAAAGTACTGGGATTACAGGCATGAGCCACTAAGCCCAGCCTAGAATTAAATATAATTAATAGAGTAATTTAGCCGACATTGCACATCTTTCTTTCTTTCTTTCTTTCTCTTTCTTTCTTTCTTTCTTTTTCTTTCTTTCTTTCTTCTTTCTCTTTCTTTCTTTTCCTTCCTTCCTTCCTTCCTTCCTTCCTTGGCTTGCTTGCTTGCTTGCTTGCTTTCTTTCTTTCTTTCTTTCTTTCTTTCTTTCTTTCTTTCTTTCTTTCTTTCTTTCTTTCTTTCTTTCTTTCTTTCTTTTTCTTTCTTTCTTTCTTTCTTTCTTTCTTTCTTTCTTTCTTTCTTTCTTTCTTTCTTCCTTCCTTCCTTCCTTCCTTCCTTCCTTCTTTCTCTCTCTCTCTTTCTTTCTTTCCTTTCTTTCCTTCCTTCCTTTTCTCTTTCTTTCTTTCTTTCATTCTTTCTTTCGTTCTTTCTTTCTTTTTCTTTTTTGTCAGGGTCTTGCTCTGTAACCCAGTCTGGATCGCAGTGGTGCAACAGTAGCTCACTGCAACCCGCATGGGCTCAATTCTTTTGTGGTAAGGATTCTGTTAACACCATGGACACACACCTTCACCTCAAACATTTCTTTGTTCTTTAAACCTTTTAAAGAGTTAAGAGAACACATTTGCTTTCTCCTATCATAGTCCCAGTTAAAAGTACATATATATATATATATATATATATAAAGGAAGGGGAGAATGAAAGAAAAGAAATCAGAAAATCCTACTTTACTGCAGATTATGATCTTTAATTTTCTGCCAATCAATATTAAAACTCAAAGTAACTTAAGTACTGTTTTCCTGTACTTAAATTTAAATTTTCATTGAAATCCAGGTAACAATAATAAATTTGTACACCTGAGAAAAAGCACATTTCTTTTTTTCTCGTAATACAGCCTATATAGTTTATTTTTCTTCTTCTAATCTCTGTGTTCCATAATGCTGGGAAAAAGTAGGTAAATTTTGCTTATGGAAATAATGTTACATTTTATAATGAATGTATTCTTGTTTCTCTTTTCCTGATTTTGTTTTCTGTTTCTTTTTATATTTTACTTCCAAGTTGTCTGCCTTTTCTTTTAAGCTATATTAAGTCCTTTTTGTAAACAAGCAGACAAAAAGAAAGATGGAGGGAGGGAGGGAGGAAGGAAGGAAGGGAGAGAGAGAGGGTGGGGGGAGAGAGAGAGACAGAGAGAGAGAAAGAGGAAGGAAAGAAAGAAAGAAGGAAAGAAAGAAAAGAAAGAAAGAATGAAGAAAGGAAGGAAGGAGGGAAGAAAGGAAGGAAGAAAGGAGGGAAGAAAAGAAGGAAGAAAGGAGAGAAGAAAGGAAGGAAGGAAGGAAGGAGGGGGACGCAGGGTGGAGGGAGGAAAGAAAGAAAAGAAAGAGAAAGAAAGAAAGGAAGGAAGGAAGGAGGGAGAGAAGAAAGGAAGGAGGGAAGGAGGAAAGGAAGGAAGGAAGGAAGGAAGGAAGGAAAAAGGGGGACACAGGGTAGAGGGAAGAAAGAAAGAAAGAAAGAAAGAAAGAAAGAAAGAAAGAAAGAAAGAAAGAAAGAAAGAAAGAAAGAAAATAAGGGAGATAGAAAGCAAGCTTATTTAGAGCTCAAATAGTACTTCATGACGGAATGATTATTACCTTCCTTCTCTTATCTTCAATTCCTGTCAACACAGGTGATTGAACATCAGCTCTCCAAGTGGAAACTATAAGCCATCACACTGAGCATGCAGTGAGCTATTAAAAGATATTAAATGAGCTCCACTGAAGGCACATTGGTGGCCGGTGACTTGTGATGTGCTATGTAACAGTCTCTAAGATGAGTTAACCATAAGTGTACCTCACAAGCAATCAGGTAGTCAGTGACTCTATCTAGAAATAAAATAGACACTAATTCAATTTCAAGAAGTCTTTGTAACACTGATGTTCCTTCCAGATAAGTAATAATTGGATTGTAATATTAAACATGTCACACATTAAAAGATAAAATGTAAATAATGGCTTTATTTCCCTTTATCTCGAATATAAACATCGAAACAGGCAATAACCGTCCATTACAGCAAGGTTGTTGTAATTTTAAATGTTCTGTTAACCAAGACACATAATAGTCACTCCTATCTTCAATGTCCATGTTTTCTTTCCTGGCCTTCTCTTTTTGGCAGGCAAGTGCTGAAACAGCCATATGCTTCACAACCTCCACTCTTCTGTCTTTTAACACGCACATGTGCACGCACGCACACTTCTGTTTTAAGCATGTCACCACTTGTCACTACAAAGAAACAGATGGCAATACTAAAAAATAATAATCACTTGTAAAGTTACAATGGTTTAGAAAATCTCTTTGAATTTTTCCCTGACAGTTTCCTCTAATGAACATCAAAATGTCATTCCAGCTCTTCTCTCCAGTTACTTCACTTTTCATCCAAGGATCTGGTTTGCAGGCTAAGCACCTGGATTCAGAAATTTCTTTAGTTAATCGAAGAACCACAAGTAGAATCCCGGTCTCCTGATTTTCAGTTCAGTTCTCATTTTACTTCACAAACTTATAATGCCAAGTGAGAAATTTATGGATAACCTTGATGCAACATAAGTTTAATTAATCTTTGCACAAGTTATAACAGCAATAAATATACTAAATAAAAATAAATATTTTATTGTAAGAAGGTAACTTTATTGAATCAGAATGTTTATTTCTTCTAATATAAAACATTGAAAGGTTTTAAAAAAAAATTTGACACAAATAATTTCTAGTTCTTCTGTTCTGAAAAAAGCATTCCTAGAAGTTTCATCAAATTGACTTTTAAAGAGTTAAACAATTTCAGACTTACGGAAAAGTTGAAAAAGTAATATAAAGTCCATATATATTTGTTACTCAGATTCCCAATGTTATCAGCATATTGTATTTGTTTTATTTCTTCTCTTTCTCATTCTCTCTCTGCCCCTCCAATATTTTGTGTGTGTGTGTGTGTGTGTGTGTGTGTGTACATTTTATTCTGAACGAGTTGCAATCATGTGGTCCTTTTCCCCGTGTCTTACTTAAAGTGTATTTCCTAAAACAAAGGGTGTCCCCTTATATAACTATAATATAGTTATCAAAACCAGGAAATGAATATGGATACAATACTATCATCCAATCTACAGGTATTCTTTAGCTTTTCCCAATTATTCTAATAATGTTCTTTATAGCACAAAATGTCCAGGATTATATATTGCATAATGTTATTTATCTTTTTTTAAAATCTGGAATAGTTCCTGAGTCCTTTGTATTCCAGGACATTACTGTTTTTGAATATTTTAGGATGCGTACTTTGTAGAACATATATCAGTTTAAGTTTGTCTAATGTTTTCTCCTGATTAGATTCGGGTAATGTGCTTTTTTTTTTTTTTTTTTGCCAGTTCTTCCTTTATTTTATTTTATTATTATTATTATTATTATACTTCCTGTTCTAGGGTACATGTACACAACATGCAGGTTTGTTACATATGTAATGTGTTTTCGATGGAGCCAACTCCGAAATGATACTGTGTTCTTTCTAGTATATTATATCAGGAGGTACTTGCTGTGAATTTGTTCCATTAGTAGTGAGGTTAATTTTGATCATTTGGTTAAGGTAGTGTCTGTCAGACTACTCAACCATAAAAATTATTATTTTACCTTCCCAATTAATAGTGATTTTTTGGAGGGATAGAAACTTTGCAATTATGTACATATCCTATTACTTCTCAATTTTACCTGCTAGTTTTAGCATCCATAGATGATTCTTGTCTGAACTGATTATTGTTATAATTGCCAAATAATAACTTTCCAAATTAATTATTCTTACCACATTAGGTAATTGGTTTTCTATTATAAAGAAATCTTTATCGCTCCCTCTATTTGTATGAAAATGCCACTGTAACTAACTGAATAAAGCATGCGATACCAATCTTTTTGTTCTGTCAGCTGGAATCATGGGAAAAGATGATTACACTAGGACATTATCTCTCATCGGAGGAAAAACATCCCCTTTTAAGAGAGGAGATGTAAAAAAATATTAAAGGGAGATCCTTCCACTAAACTAGATGACTTTTAAGTTACCTTCCAACTCTGAAATACTAATTCTGTGATTCCATATGGCTGTCTCATAACTGTAAAATCACTTACGTCGTTGGAAAAATGGAAATATAGACAGAGGAAGAAATGGCATATGGGAAGCCTGGGAGGGAGGGGTGTTAGGAAGCCTTTGTAAATCAGCCAACAAATAAAAAAATTCTTCTTTCAGTTGCTTGGCACCCACCAGTTGTAAACATTAAATATTAAATACTAGGCAATAACGGCAGTCAAACAAATAACAGGATTTATTTGTTTTAAGAAGAGACATGATCAGAATATATTATAGACAGATCAACAACATTTTTGAAGACAGGAGATGCAAGTTCCCTGGACCCAAATCTCGCCATTGAACACAGGGCTGTTCATGAGAATAAAGGAATGAATAAGTTTACATTAGAGCCTCTGGAAACACCATTCACTCCCTTCAGAGTGTACATTAGAATATAAGGCTTGACTATTCCTGTATGTATGTGTTGCCGACTACCTCAGCCAGGAGCAGTTATACCTCATTAACCTCAGCATTATACAAGTACACAATACGATTATAGAATAGTGTGCACAGTAAACTCAGATCGTGACAAAGTCCTAAACCACTGCTTTCAGTCTCTGAAATGCGGTCTACAGCATTTGCTATGAAAACATTTCTGAGTTAGGTGCTGCAGAATTAGAAAATGAACCTGTTTCCCAGAGTTCTTGGGAAATCACATCAAGAATTCCATCGTCCATCTCAATCAGGACTTTATTTCTATCTATACTTTTACATCATCCAAAGCTGTTTAAAATTTCACAGTTTCTACAAAATATAATTGTCTTGCACGCTATACTAATCAAAAGGCCTAAGTCAAGTGCACTGGGAATAGAACACTTTTTTTTAATTTTTGTTTTTTGATGGAGTCTCACTCTGTCGCCCAGGCTGGAGTGCAGTGGCGCAATCTCAGCTCACTGCAAGCTCTGCCTCCCGGGTTCACGCTATTCTCCTGCCTCAGCTTCCCAAGTAGCTGTGACTACAGGCGCCCACCACCAAGTCTGGCTAATATTTTGTATTTTTAATAGAGACAGGGTTTCACCATATTGGCCAGGATGGTCTGGATCTCCTGACCTTGTGGTCCGCCCACTTCGGTCTCCCAAAGTGCTGGGATTGCAGGCGTGAGCCACCGCGCCCGGCCCAGAACACTTTAAAAACGTGATTTCTTTGTCCATTAAAATCTTAATAAACCTTTATGGTTTTCTGTAAATTATCACCTTCAGCACATGATATGAAATAACTTTGTCTAAAACCCACTTACGTGGGCAATAAGTTAAATGGCAGACCCCTACACGGTTTTTGGACATTTGTAAGGGATGGGCACTGAGAAGCCTGTGATACAACCGAACGTAGAGCAAATCACCTCTGTAGAATGAAGGAGATTTTGTCTGGAGAGAATGCAAAACCATAAACATGGCTTGCAGAGTTATAAATGTAGGGTCCCCTGATTATAAGATGAGTTAGAATAACTGTACTTCATTTATAATTGGTGTGTCAGAAACACAAGGCTCAAAAGGAATGGAAATTAATAGGTTAAGCATATACTGAATTGCGTGTTATTATTCAGCACTTATTTGTTGACATACTCTGTGCAATAGTTAGGATCTTCAGGTACAGAGGTGAATAAAACTAACATGGGCCCTACCTTTAAGAAACTTACATTAAAGGAAGAAGAGAGCCTTAAGTAAAACTTGGAGACTATGATGTCACCACTGTAAATTTCTAAATATCTCATGAAAACAGGAATACCTGACATTTCTTTACCAAAGAGAGAAAGAAATATCTATTGGCAAATTATTTCCCAGGATATGGCAGGCTAATAGCCTATGAATCTCTCAATAAGATATTACTGGCAGTTGAATTCTAAATCCAGACTCACTGTTTATGGGTTCCAGGCAACCTGCACAGACTGTACCCTGACAGGATGACATCAGGATTTTTCTCCTTTCTCTCACATTGTCTCTGTTTACACTCCTAACTTCCAGACCACTAGTTCTCTCATATAATTTTTGCAGCAGCAGTTGGTTGAAATTATACCATATACTGGGTCCTGGGAATATTATTTTGCTTGAAGCTTGAAATGTTACTAGGATTTTTTTTTATTGGTTTTTACTATTTTAGGTACTGAGTTGGTACTGCGAAATTCATATATTTCCACTTGGAAAAGCAGAAACTAACAAACAGCCTCCTCGTTGGAGCATTCAAATTTGGAAGTACTAAAAGGAGCCTCACCCTATTTCATCAAGAGAAAGCCCAGAGGTTAGCCACAGAAGAAGGACCTTTGGCCTCAAATAAGGCACTCAGCCTTAGAGTAACATGAATATAAAATTGTGGAGGGAGAAATGTCGGACTTGTCATTCTTTGGACTTTAATATACAACAAAAGGATATTTCATATTTGTATTTTAATTTCTTTCTGAAAATTTAATAAGAAAAATTCATATTCAGAATTGATATTTGTGTGCAGTTTAATTTTGTTGGCATTATATTATTTGGCATATTTTAATGCTTGTGAATGTTCGTTTTACAGTTTTTTCTTTGGGGCTATATTGAATGCCATGACTAGACAATTTGTGATGAGAAATAGATCAGAGAATGCATTTTTGGCTGAGAGTGAAGCGTGTCCTTGATATTAAATCAATGTACACTGTGTTCTGAAGAGAGCCAAGCAGGGCATCCTGCTAGCTGATTCCTGCAGCTCTCCCTGGGTTGCCTGGCAACAAGCTGGCTGAAGTCAGAGTCGTGCTTCCCCTCCAGCAATGGAGAAGGCAATCTGAGATGCTGCTGGTTCCAAGGCTTTAGAAGAAGAGAGATAGGATTTTGCCTTGCATTCTTAATCGAGTTTTATCATTAATGATACTAACATTTGCTCCAATTGGATCTTCATTTCTATTTATCAATGTTTGGTACACAGAGACAAGGAAGTAGGCAGAAAGGTGACTGATTAGGCTCCCTCGGCATACGCTATCACATCATTCTATTCCCAGGTCGCTATGGCGCTTCCTACAATCCAAGTTGCTTATAGGCAAGCGAATGGATTTATGAACCAGAATTCAATAACCATGTTTAAATTTCTTCCTAACCTTAGCCTAATATGTATAATGAAGCATCACAAATACTTTCTAAAGTGCATACCAAGCTAAGCTTCATGCTGAACACACTACAAAGAAGGTGATCTATCAGTTGTCAGAGCCTCTTAATGAGGCTCAAGATGTGATAGTGCCTGTGATAAATTAGCATTTTCTTCTCTCTTCCATCTTTAGAGTAATGACTTTACATCATGCTGAGATGCCCGAGTCAGAAACTAAGAGCACACCTCTACCTTTTCACACTCCCACTCGGCTGATCATCCATTCAGTTCCATATCTCTATTTTCAAATCTTTTTTGTATTATCATCCACGGTCCCTATCAATTGGTTCCACTTTGTTTCATACCTTGACCACACCCTGACGTCCTCTTAAAATGAATCTTAGCCACTACACTGGCCCCTGTCCAGCTGCCTGTCCACACTGATTCATATTTTAACACATTTTCAAAACACCGTCTGATTACATTGCTCACTGGTGACTCTTCACAGCCCGGAGGATGAAGTACAAACATCATAGCACTTCGGGTAAGAATCTTTATCGCCAGATCCTGCAGGCCTTTCTGTTCACATGTCCATGTATGAAACTGAGTTGTGGCTTCTCAGACACACTCTGCTGTGGGACCAAGAGTGTTTGATAAACCTCTACTAAACTCTTCAATCTAGACTGCTCTCAAATGGTGTCTCTTCCATAATCCCAACTCTGGAGAAGTTCATTTCTCCTTCATTTCTCTCTAGTTTGTAGGTTACTGATGGACTTCCTTCAGCAGCATACTTTAGAGACTGTGGGGAATGCAAACCCGAGTTGAATTCCCAGAATCTCTGTGTGGCATTGGGCCTATTATGTGAACTCCCTGAGCCTTGGTTTCCTCCCTTTTGGTTCTGAATAATACAGCTCCTACCTCCTCTCATGTGGATATTGGCAGGATGATGTAATATCTATTAAGTACATCACAATGCTGGCTCATAGAGCTGAAGCAGTAATTTTTAATTATTTTATTTAATTCCCTCTCCTTCTTAGCTAGGTTATGAGATTCTTAATGAAATTGTAAATCTTAAACATCTAGTACAATGCCTTAAGCACCTAGTACAATGCCAAGTACAATAATAAGCAGTCAATAAAGTAATGAAATATTACTAATAGATACATTCATAAGCCAATGTCAATTAACAAACATTTATTGATTAACTATGATGCTAAAGAAAATTAATCGATATGCTGTCAGAGATACAAAGCAACTTGAAATTAGCCTTGGAAGAACAAGAAAGAATTATATAAAATGATCATAACTATTATACTATGACACAGGCCAACTAAATAGCTCTGACAACAGCAATCATGGTCTCCAGTTAAAACTGATTTTACAAAGACATCATAACTATGTTTCATTCCAAAATTAAGAGTCTTATTATCACCAATAATAAGACTTATATATATATGTAATATATATATATAAGAGATCAATAATCTTATAATAAGAACTACTTAATTAATCTTTCCATAATAGAAACTATGACTACAGAGGGAAAATAAATCTCCAAAAGAAGACCAAATTTATTTAAACTCTCAAATACTTGGAGAGATTTGTTTCCTTTAAAGCAAAAGTAAGTAGAAACTAGGGTATCTATAAAAATCTGATGAGATGTTTTGCGAGTGATTTTCTTTTTCTGTAGATCTTAATAAAGGCACTTGCTAGTCATTGTGTGTTCTCACTGAAACAGTGTTCTCATCTTCTCCATAGTCCTTTCAAATTTATTTATTTTATTTTTAATTATCAAATAGTAATCCTACGTACTTACGGGGTACAATGTGATAGTCACGATATCACTCCATTATGAAAATTTATTCCTCTTATCTAACTGAAACGTTGTATACTTTAACCAACGCCTTTCCTTTCTCCATCCACCCTCCCCATCCCCAGCCCCGTCACTCCAGCCCCAGTAACCACTATTCTAAGCTCTACTTCACGAGTTTGACTTTTTAAGATTCCATTTATAAGTGAGATCTAGGACTATTTGTCTTTTTGTGCTTGACTTATTTTACTTTGCATAATGTCCCCCAGGTTCATCCATGCTGTTGCAAAGGACAGGATTTCCCCCCTTTTTGAGGTTGAACAATATTCCATTGTGTACATACACCACATTTTCTTTATCTACTCATCCATCAATGGATACTTAGTTTGTTTCTATATCTCGGCTATTGTGAATGATGCTGCAAGGTACATGAGCATGCAGATATCTCTTCAACATACTGATTTCAGTTCTGTTGGACACATACCCAGAGGTAGAATTGCTGGATCATATGATAACTCTATTTTTCCCATAATGGCTGCATGAATTTACATTCCCAGCAGTAGTGCAGTACGCAAGGGTTCCCTTTTCTCCACATCCTTGCTAACACTGGTTACATTTCATTTTTTTGATGATAGCCATTCTAATCTGTTGATGCTCCCATATGATGAGGTGAGTTTAGAGGTAGGAAAAATGTACATCTTCTTCTTATGCATTTTTCTTCATCTCATGAAAGAGTCTGTAGTTTAATAAAATCAGATCAGCACAGAGGTCAGCATGGTTCGTAGAGGGAGACAGAAGCTAAGGGTGGAGAATAGGAAAGAGCATGATTTGCTGGTTTTATGAAGATTTATAAGGTGAAAACATATGGAAAAAATAATGACTCTATTCAAAGAGTTTCCTCTGGGGAGGGTGCTAATGAGGATTATCTGAAATTAGAAAGCTCAGTTTAGAGACAGATACTATTAAAAAAAGAATGCCTGCCAATCCAAGTTACAAATTAGCAACAGTTTTTTATGGTTTTTCTACTTGTTGTACGTAAAGGCTATTTGTTTAGAAAGATTTTTATCATAAGCAAAATATTCCTTTCATTGATATCCTGTGTCGATTCTTCTTTAAAATGAAAAATCACACAGTGATGTCTGAGTTTGTTACTGTGAATGGCTGAGGGCTGGAAATTGTATTTCATTATCCTGATTACATCATGTAAATTTTGTACCCTTTTGGGAAATGTTAATTCAGGACCCTTGTTTGTTCCTTGGGATTTCACACGTCATGCATGTATTTTTTTTCCTCAAAAAATATTGTTGTGATTGGCATGAGTTTTTCTTCAACAATCGCTTTACCTTCAACGCAGAAACGGGCCATCCATGTTCAGGGCTGTCCTATCCAAGTTTTCTCCTTTCCTTGCCTACACTGCCCCGAGATCTTCTTGCATTCACTGACACAGTGCCACTCTTTTATTGCCATTGGTTATCCACTGCAAGATATGTGCACCATTATGCACAAACTGTATATACTGTTCACCACAGAGGCCTGGAGAGGCTGCTAGCTACACGTCAATTGCCTGATGCTTTATTAGGCAGCTACCCTAATCCTGTGCCAAAGAAGTTATAGCTGTTATTCCCATCACATTCCTGAAGTCAAACTGTGACCTATGCAAGCATATACTAAGCCCAGAGGGCAGGCGTTCCTATGCGTCTCTCTCTCTTTGTCCTCTCTCTTTTTCTCTCCCTCTGTCTTCCATTATTTCCATATCTTATATCTGCAATGAAATTGACACACCAAAAATTATCTCTGCAGACAGTGTGCATGGCACTTTCTCAACCTGCAGCGCTCACCAGTCTGCAACTCTTTGTGACCACGGACAGAAGAAGCTCAGACCAAGAGCTCTTCGCGATTCTGTGATTCAGAGACCAAATTTGTGTGACCCTCTCCTTGAACTCCTTGATCGCTAGCCTGAGAAACGAAAGTGTGAAACAAGCTTCAAATAAAATATTTAAAGAACAAATTTTATTCATGAAAATAAATGAGAAGATGATGAACTTCTAAAGGAATTTTGAATATTCTTTTCTTAGCAGCTTTCAAAAAAACTTTGCATTAAATAGTACTGTGTCTTTAACGTCATTCCTAAACCCTATATGCTAGTGTGAAAATTTGCTAGTACCCATGCTTTTAAAGTAAATATAGCTTATGCGCATAGCAGCTATATAGCAGATATTCAATTGCTATTTATCATTGGATTTGCCTGCAAAGTAAACAATTTTTGGTTCTTTTCTGATTTCTATGGAAGAAGCCTTGGAAGGCAGCCTATACTGCAAAAACATCCACTAAAAATAATAATTTCCCCTATGTCA
Organism: Macaca thibetana thibetana; assembly: GCF_024542745.1. Taxonomy (NCBI): domain Eukaryota; kingdom Metazoa; phylum Chordata; class Mammalia; order Primates; family Cercopithecidae; genus Macaca; species Macaca thibetana. The sequence goes on along the minus strand of NC_065591.1, from coordinate 115,615,132 downwards.
GAACACTGAATTCTAAACATGTTTTCGAAGAAAGCTTACTCAAAATTAAACATTTTTCAATTTCTGTACATGAACAAAAAATTAAGAAGATTTTCTGGATAATGCAGGATTTTTTTTGGAATAAAGTTAAGCTATATAGAGAAAAGAAAAATTCACCTCAATTATCATAATGATATTGCAACTCTTTGTGTTTATATGGTGAGAATTGTCTTAGGTTATCTTTGATTCAGCTTTTTTTTCTATTAATAAGGGGAAAATGCAAAGAATGTTGTTTACATAAAATGTTATTTTGTTTTTTTTTTAATGCATGTTGACTTCTGTTACTGAAATGCTGGCCTGAGGACTTAATCAAAATGTCAAAGCATCCAGTAGGAGGCAATTGAAAAATGTATGACTCACTCTTAAGCCTGTTGCTTATTTTTATGTACAATAAGGAGGCAGAATTGAAAGACAAAATGTAGAAAAGAAATTGATAGTGCTCTGCCCAATAGTGTGAGACGGTAATTCCATTGAGAGAGAGGCAATCTTGCAAATTATCACAGCTTAAACTATACGTTTCTTCTCATCAACATAGCTTTACTGGTTCTGAAAATTAATGTTTTCCCGTGGGAGATTTGTAAGGCTAAGCAGGTAGCTCCTAGGTAGCAAAGAGGAATATTGAAACAAACTGGTGGAAGTCAGTACTGCTGGATGCAGCGTGATGAAGGTCAGGGTGAAATTCGGTCTCATGGTTAGGGATTAGGCTTTCTAGAAATTTGATTACTAGATATAGAAAAGGGTTAGAAGAATAATTTTCAGAGCGATGTGAGCATGAAGGGAACGAAGCAAGATTAAAAACTGGGCCTATCTGATTCTGCAAAGGGTTTAACATCTTGGGTGAATTTTTCTTGTTCATGAAAAAACCAATATTGCAGTGTATATCTTATAGAATTCTCTGTATCGCACCTATTAAAACATCTGGTATATATTCACAACCCATGGGTGATATTGTGAAGAATAAAGAAAAATAAACATGAAGGGGAAGTGTGGTCCATTTCACTAAAAGGAGAGGCCTTATCAGCTGGAATGTCAAACTCATCTACAGACCCAGAGATGTCCAAATGGATCACACTACTTAGATGAAGAACCTGCTGAACTGATCATAAATGAGGCATATTTTAAATGTTGCCAAGTTCTGTGCAATGTTCTGAGGATACTGAGAGCAACAGAACCTGGTTGTTGAGATTCCTTACCATATGATGTAATTAATATGATGGGCTGCAGTGAAACAGGGCGGGTCACATGCCCAGGAAGGATCCACATGATTAATATCCAATGCCAGCTTCCTTGTACTGAAGAATCCACACGTATTTGACTCACCTTTTACAAACAAGCATGGTCCATGCAGTGGTGGGGTCCTTAAGCTGTGCCTGGGATATTTTATGAATTCTCACTAGAAGTACATATGCTGTGCAGTTGTTCTTCTCATCTGCATCAGTGTCTTAAACTATATCAGCTCTGTATTGGATTGAGAGTATCCTGTGAGTTCGTTTATCAGGCTGTTATGACCTCAGAGCTCCACTGGTGGCAGCTACCCACATTCTCTCCTCCATAGCCTCTCCAGGGGTGCCAGGTATTGAAATGATCAGAGAGCCAGACGGTGCTCAGCAGCAGCAGGAAGGGCACACAGTACTGAGGGGGCACCCTCCAGGAGGTAAATGAGAACATTAGATAAAGCCTTTCCCGTTATGTCCCTGGGGAAGATGACCCAACAACAGGGAGGGAAGGCTAAAGCTTAGGTGACCCTGTGGCCTTAGGAATGCGCAGTTACATGGTGAAAGAACTTCAGGATTCGATTTCCCATGCCATCAGTTCTCTGTCTCTTCCTAGGACCCAATCAGAAGACTCTCAGTAGGGTTTCTCAGTGGAAACTAGATTGCATCTACCTAGGGAAGGGTAAAATAGAAGATCCTGTTAATGAGAGTTATTGGGTCAATGGTAGCAAATCTCCAAAGAACTCTGAATTATTCTAGTAAAACCTATATAGGAATGAAATAACCAGAGAAATGGTCAGAAATGAAAATGTACTAATCTTAAGTGGCATTAAGGGCACTGAAAGTCCTCAGTGATAAGTGATAATAAGATGGAAAGTGAGATACCTTGTCAAATATCGAATGTTAAATTGAGATGCGGGCCAGTTTCCTCTTATCTCCTTAAGACACACATCACATTATCTCACAGCTGCACGACAGAGCGCGGTTGTTATGTTTTCCAACGGTCTGTTCCTGAAGACCCGTGCTGGCCTCCAGCTCATTCATACTCTTGTGTTTACTTGTTCCCGACATTGCTTGCCTTGCATCTGTTTTAATTATTCACAGGGTCTATAGAATCAGTCCGTTATCTACTTTTATCCCCAACTACCACTTTTTCACTTTTCCTCACCTAGGCTTTGTTCTCTTTGGGCAGAGAATGTGAAAAAGACACATAATTCCCCATGTAGTTACGTTCAGATGAGTCACACCTGCCACCTCCTTTTAATTCCAAAGGTTGCCACGTGTCATTGCAGAGTGTTAGAAAAATAAAAGTATCAAAATCTTAGGAAATCATAATGAAAAAAATGGGGCTTTTGATTTTAGTAGAAAGAGTAAATGTGCCCTAAAACTTTGATCTCTTTCTCTAACCATAGAGAAATTACAGTGAAAATGGAATAAATACTAACTACAATTGAAAACAAGAAAAAATAATTCTCTATTGTGATATCTTCTTTTTTTTTTTTTTTTTTTTTTTTTTTGAGACTCAGTCTGACTCTGTCACCCAGGCTGGAGTGCAGTGGCACGATCTCTGCTTGTTGCAACCTCTGCTTCCTGGGTTCAAGTAATTCTCCTGCCTAAGCCTCCCGAGTAGCTGGAATTACAGATGCCTGCCACCACACCTGGGTAATTTTTTTTTGTTTTTAGTAGAGTCTGGATTTCACCATGTTGGCCAGGCTGTTCTTGAACTCCTGACCTCAGATGATCCACCCGCCTTGACCTCCCCAAGTGCTGGGATTACAGGTGTAAGCCACTGCACCCAGCCTGTGATACCTTATATATAAAAAATATATAAGTTTTCATTCATGGTTCCTGGCTTATAACTCCCATAGCTCTAGTTACGGTCTTTTGTTGTAATGTTGGGGCACTTAGGCCTCAGAAAACAGAATCTCTCTGGCCTTTTCCTGCCCTCTTCTCACCAGCCCAAGTGGGACTCTAATCTTCTCCTGCCTTTCTGATCTGGGGTCATGTAACTCTCATTCCAAAGAGGGTCCTGCCCTGTACCAGGAGGATGGAATGCTGCACAGAAAGGCCAAAAAGAATCTTAACAGGCAGGCCTTGCTTGGTTTCCCCACTCAGTCTATTAGTGTTAGATCATACCCTTGTTTTCCAATCATATTTCTATATGGTTGCCCCTACTTTGATCTTGCCTATCCAATGAAGCCTCTATAAAAGGCCCCAGAAAACAGGGTTCGGAGAGCTTCTGGATAGCTGAGCACATGGAGTTTCCTGGAGGGTGTTGTACCTGGGAAGGGCAGGGAAGCTCCTCACCCTTTCCCTGATACCTCACCCTACACATCTCTTCATCTGTATCCTTTGTAGAATCCTTTAAAATAAACTGGTAAGTATAAAAAGTGTTTTCCTGAGTTCTGTGAGCCACTAGCAAAATAATTGAGCCCAAAAAGGGCGTTGAAGGAACCCCAACCCTACGCCAGAATTTCCAGAGGCCCTGACTTGTGACTGGAGCCTAAGTAGTGGGGGGGTTGGGAGGGCAGTCTTTCCTGGGGACTGAGCCCTCAACCTGTGATGCTACTCTAGGCTGATAGTGTCAGAACTGAACTGGAGGACACCCAACTAGTGTCTGCAGCAGAATTGATTGGTCACTTGGTGTGTGGGGAACCCTCTCCCCACGGCAGAAGTCCCCCATGTGGATTATTACTGTTGAGTGAGACAATAGGAAATAGGCACACTGAGTGTTGTTTATGCCACTCTCAAACAAACAAACCCAGACGATCCTGAATCAGGGCACCAACACCACCCATCTGAGACTGAAGACCAAAGCTGCTCCAGCAAGACTGGAGCCAGAAATCCACTAGCCAAGCAGGCTGTTAGGCCAGTGCCACACCTTACCAGGGCCAGGGGTTGTGCTGGAGAATAATCCAGGAGGGACTCGCAAATGAGAACTGTACAGGAGTTGTTATCAAAAGATGTATGGAAACCAACACTCTTAAAATACACACAACAAACTCAAAAATCAGAACAATTTACAGTTTAAGAGATAGAAATACTCTGGGAGGTCAAGGCAGGTGGATTGACTGAGCCAGAAGTTTGAGACCAGACTGTGCAACATGGCAAAACCCCACCTCTACAAAAAATACAAAAGTTAGTTGTGTGGTGGAGATGCCTGTAGTCCCAGCTACTGGGGATACTGAGGTTAGAGAATGACCTGATCCCAGGGAGGTTGACGCTGCAGTGAGCTGTGCCAACGTGCTGCCTGGGCAACAGAGTGAGATCCTGTCTCAAAAAAAGAAGGAAAGAAGGAAAAGAAGAAAGAAAGAAAAAGAAAGAAAGAAAGAAAGAAAGAAAGAAAGAAAGAAAGAAAGAAAGAAAGAAAGAAAGAAAGAAAGAAAGAAAGGAAGGAAGGAAGGAAGGAAGGGAAGGAAAAGAAAAGAAAAAGAGAAAAAGAGAGAGAAAAAGAAGGAAAGAAAGGAGAGAAAGAAAGAGAGAGAAAAAGAAAGAAGATGGACTACAGCATCTAAAAGAATTTAAAATATAAGTGTTAAAGAAGCCATAAAAGGAAACATATTATTTTGAAACAAAAATAGAAAATACTGAAACAAGGCAAGCTAAAGTTATGACAAGATGCCCATAGAAATCATATAAAATTAATATATTATAGTAAAAATTTTAACATGATAACAATATCAGACTAACAAAAATAAATTACTAAACCAGAAGATTTAGTTCTGAAAATTACCCAGAGGTAACACACAAAGATTTTTTTTAAATAAAGGAAATTAAAAATTGATAATTTTCAGCATTTTCTCTTGGTATTATATCCCAGTTTTGTGAAATTCTAGAGGTAGGTGTGCTATTGTTTTTCCATCCTCCAATTCCTATTTTATATCACCCCTTGGACAACTTTCTTTTTGTTCTCTAATTTTTATTTTTGAAATGATTTTGAGAGCTCATAGAGTTCCCCTCTCTTTCATCCACCTCCATCTAGTAGGCTCAGTAGATTCCAATCACACTAGGTGAGAATTATCAGAAGATTCATTCAAGAGGATTATTTTTTTCTTTTCAAAACTGTCAGAGGTGTTGGAACCAGAGAGACTCCCTCTTGAATAGGGGCTGGGTAAAATGAGGAAGCTACTGGGATGCGTTCCCAAGAGGCTAGGCACTGCAAGTCACAGGATGTTTATAGTGAAGGGAACCGGTTAACAGTGTTTACCAAACAGACCCAGGAAATAACAGACCCAGAAAACAACAAACCCAGGAAACGTCCTGATATCCCAATGGATTAGGAACAAAAGCATTTTTAGTTTAAGAATAAGTTTCACTTTAAAGATAATCATAGAGATTCTTGTGGCAGACAGTAGTTACACAACGGTGAATCCCTTGTAGTGATGGCAGCCGGCGCGTGGTCCGGAGCAGCAGCTGTCATCACGCTGGCTGCGGCACGGAGGCGTGGGTGGTGGCGGCAGGAGCCGCTGCGGGAGCGGCAGTGGCGGTGGTGGGTCCCGTCTGTCCTGTGTCCTCAAGGCGACCGACTGTGCCACCCCTATCCTGCCGTAGCCGGCAGAACCCGCTCCCAGGCACGGAGCCTCCGTTGCTCTGGACCCTGGTCCCATCGCCGCTCTCACCTGCAGCAGCTGCTGGGAGGGTGCAGGGAGGAGGTGGAGCTGGGCCTGAGGCAGTGCCATCCTCCACGGAGCCGGTGGGAGCCAGGGACAAAGAAGGAGCACTATACTCTAATTTTCCTATTCCCTAAAGTTTTTTCCCACATCAGTAAGTAACAGATAGCTGTCTCAATTTGAATGACTATAAAAATTCATTTTATGAAAAAGTCAAATTATTCTTAACCCATTAATAGAAATATTTTTCCTTAAGAGTTTACAATAATGAACAATCACTTTAAACTATCATCTCAACTAAGACACTTATTTCATATGCATAGTTCATTCATATGTGTATAATCTTGGTTAATTCCCTGCTTTATAAAGGCAAAGGAACATAGTTATATTCTTGTCTTTTCCCATATTATTTTTACAACACTGTGAAGGGAAAGCTGTTTTACATTACTTGTTAAAAATTTTTCTGATGGTCATAAGTTTGGGATTAAGCTTTCAATTTTGGGGCTCTCTTGCCCTGCATCAGGTTGATTAGATCAGACGTATTCCACTGCCATAATTTACTCTTTTTCTTTTTCTTTTTTTTTTTTTTTTTTTCTTTTTGAGACAGAGTCTCACTCTGTCACCAGGCTGGAGTCTAGTGGTGCGATCTTGGCTCACTGCAATCTCTGGCTCCCGGTTCAAGCAATTCTCCTGTTCAATCTCCTGAGTAGCTGGGGCTAGTGTTATAATCTTTGCAAAAATGCAGTTCCAAGAAGAGGAAAATAATTCTGCCTAAAAGAATTCCTTGGAGTATTTATACTTTCAGAAAAATAGAAATTTATGTGTAAAAACTGAAACTAAGGTAACCTATTACTAACTAAAACAACCAGATAGCAAAACATATTTTAGAGATGAAGCATTACATTTTAGAAGACATGGAACAATTTTTCCAGCCAAGGCGAGTGACCTAAAAGTTTGTATTATTAAGGAAAGTTTAAGGGGATGATTTTATAAAAATTATGAAGAAGTGCAACACCATACATTTTCTCAAGGCCCATAGTTTTGTGAATGTTTTCCTATACCATTTTATCAAAAAGGGTCTGACAATTCTAAATGCTATTTCTTGCTATGGTTTTATGGGAAGGGGAAATCTTTTCTCATTCATTTTCTGAGATTTCTAATTGGTAGCAATTGTTAATAAAAAAGGCAAAAATTTTTAAGACTAAGATCTGGAGATTAGCAAGTTTTCACAGAAAGAAACTTAAAACTTTGAAAATAGACAGTGAAAAGGGCAGGAAGAATTTTAACAAATGCAAAATGAGGAATATAATAGGATGCTTTACTTGCAACCAGGAACTAAAATGGAGGAGAAAGTAAGTTGTTTCTTACCTCTATCAGTTTCAAGTTTACTTAGAGTTTTTGATTAGGAAGAGAAAGGAAAAGATATATGTCAGAGATCTTTTAGGAAAAGCAAAATGAAACAAAAATATGTATGAGTTATGGGAAAATAGAAGAAAGAAAAAGGAGGCCAGGAGCAGTGGCTCACACCTGTAATCCCAGCATTTTGGGAGGCCGAGGAGGGTGAATCATGAGGTCTGGAGATCAAGATGAGCCTGGCCAATATGGTGAAACCCTATCTCTCCTAAAAATACAAAAAATAATTAGCTGGGCATGGTGGCGTACACCTGTAATCCTGGCTGCTCGGGAGGCTGAGGTAGGAGACTTGCTTGAACCCCGGAGGCAGAGGTTGCAGTTAGCAGAGATCGCACCACTGCACTCCAACCTGGGTGACAAAAGCGAGACTCCATCTCAAAAAAAAAAGAAAAAAAAGAAAAAAAAAAGAAAAACAGAAAGAAAAGGAAAGAACAAGAAAGAAAAAAAAAAAAGGAAACGGTGTGGAAAAGGTAGAAATAAGTCAGTTTATTCCTGTGGGACTACATAAGACAAAAGGACAAGCACTTCTCTCTTTCCTTCTCCATCACAAACCTTTCCTTGAGATTTAGCGTAAGTTTTATCAAACTGTATGTCACAGAATAGTCAGAATATCCTGTAGTTGGGAAATTCCCTTTATTCTGTTTTCTTTTGTTGAAAGTAAAACACGTGTGATGTTATTAATGCACAATTTCCTGGGCTAAAATTAATTTTGGGGACTTCCTGCCAAAGGAATTCAAGCCCCTTTCTATGGATGGGAAAAAAAAAAAAACCCTCAAATTCCCTTCTCTGCTAGCTCAAAAGAGGAATGATGGGGGTATGGGCTGAAGCCGATCTGTTGGCCACATGCTTTAGCACCAAGTGGTTCTTGTGCAGTCCGTAAACATAGGCAGGGTCCTGTGACCTTTGCCAGCTGTATTTCCATCGAGACTTTCTCTATTCTTACCTGAAATACCTTGTCAACCCAATGGCTGCTTACACACAAAGAGCCGTGCATCTACTGACACCAATTTGTAAAAATTGTAGCAATTGACTGGTTATTTAACTGGCTATCTAGAAAGATTATAGCACAGGGTGGTGCCATCAGAAATCATAAGCATCACAGACCTCCCTAACACAGTTCTAATAATCATTTCAACCATTCTTTGTCATATTGATTCAACTCCAGGGTCTTTATTGCAAGCCACTGGTTAGTGAAGAGGAGTCTGGTTGTCAGTGCCCCAATAGTGCCATCTGCCGGCCAATATTAGGTATTTCACTTTAATTTGGAGTCCTGTTTCAAGGGTGGAATTTCAAAATCAAGAGTACTACTGGAAATGGAAATCATTGCCCTACCAAAATCAGAAATTAGAAGACCTCTGGACGCTTTTCCCCCCCAAAGTCATAAGGGTCTCCCTCTAAATGAAAATTCCTATAATGGTACACAATTTGTAGATGTGAAAGAATCATCTAAAATGATCTAATTAAACCTCTTCATTTTATAAATGTTAGAACTAAAGCCATAGGGACAAAATAATTTATTCAGGACCACACAGGCTATTATTAGTGGAACCACTGTTAGAACTCTGGTATTTTGCTGATTCACACATAAGTGCTTTTTAACATACTGTAAGCAGGAATGATATTTCTAGCTTTTCCCACTTCCTCATCTCAGGCCACTATGAAAGAACACTATTACTATTACTTTCCTACGCTTCCACCATAGGAACAGTCACACACACACACACGCGTGTGCTCATAGTCACAAAAGGATGTTCTACTTATAATCAGAAATCCTCTTGAAACAAGAATATTCTAAAATGTGAAAACCTACAAAAACAAAATTATTAAAAATAATTATAGTCTTTTGTTAAACTTTATTCTGACAAGAGCATTCCAAAACCTTCAGCAAACAGATATGTCAATAAGTAAACGGTTTTAAAAATGGAACTAGGCCAGGTGTGGTGGCTCACACCTGTAATCCAAGCACGTTGGGAGGCCAAGGCAGGAGGATCACTTGAGCCCAGGAGTTTGAGACCAGCCTGGGCAACATGGTAAAACCTTGTCTCTACAGAAAATATAAAACTTAGCTGGACATGGTGTCACATGTCTGTAGTTTCAGCTGCTCGAAGGCTGAGGTGGGAGGATCGATTGAGCCCAGAAGGTTGAGGCTGCAGTGAGCTAGGATTGTATCTCTGCAGTCTAGCCCGAGAGACAGAGGAGTAAGACCCTCAAAAAAGTAACTGAACTTTATTTTTGTATAATTAAATACATTTGGTTAGGGCTCCATTTTATTCCATAACATGAAGTAGCATGTGTGAATATGGTAACTGTGCACAAACTAGGCTGGCCATCTAAGACTTCTGCTCTACAGAAGGTAGCTAAATAGGCCTCAGGGACCAAACAGAGTGGGTTCTCCACTGGGAGAAAATGTGAACTGGATAACATTTAATGACCTTTTCACTATAAGTTTCATAATTCAATTTTTCTGCATAGTACTGATATGGGAGGGAGGCAAGGAAGGGCTGGGAGGAGAACGGCGGGCCCCTGGCGAGGGCTCCACCTCTGGACCTGTGCACATGGAACTAGGTGAGAACAGGCACTCCTGCCTTCAGGTCCAAATATTGCATTTCCCAAGACCACCCTGGCCCACCATGTCCCCATCCTGTGCCTATAAAAACCCTGAGACCCTAGTGGGCACAGACACAGCAGCTGGACATCGTGAGACACACATCAGCAGAAGACAGAAGCAGCTAGACAGCAAGAGGAACACTTCGGTTGAAGAGCACAACGACCGCCCGGCACCTGCAGGCCATCGACCCGTGGAATGAAGCAGAGTTTAGCTGGAGCAGTCAGAGGAGAGTCACGCCGCGGAGAGTCACGCCGCTGAGCTGACTCCACGGGAAAACCACCTTCCCGCTCCCCTTCTGGCTTCCCACCCATCTACCGAGAGCTGCTTCCAACATTCAGTAAAACTTGGCGCTCATTCTCCAAGCCCACATGTGATCTGATTCTTCCGGTACACCAAGGCAAGAACCCCGGGATGCAGAAAGTCCTCTGCCCTTGCGATAAGGCAAGGTGTAATTGAGCTGACCAACACCAGCTGCCAACGGACGGCTAAACTGAAAGAGCACCCTGTAACACACGCCCACTGGGGCTTCAGCTGGAAACATCCACCCTTAGACGCTGCCTGAGGTCGGAGCCCCACAACCTGCCGGTCTGCACGCTTCCCCAAGAGGTTTGAGCGGCGGGGCGGAGCACCGAAGAAGCGAGACACACCCCCATCGCACGCCCTGCGAGGGGGCTAAGGGAACTTTTCCCATTTCAACACATAATCTACTTTGGATATAATTTAAATCAGTTCATTAAATGGGGAAGCAGGATCTGAACAAAGAGTGCCATATAGGAAGTCACAATAGATAGAATGAAATTGTTCTGGGAGGGGGGAGGGATTGCATTGGGAGTTATACCTGATGTAAATGACGAGTTGATGGGTGCTGACGAGTTGATGGGTGCAGCACAGCAACATGGCACAAGTATACATATGTAAGAAACCTGCACGTTATGCACCTGTACCCTAGAACTTAAAGTATAATAATAATAATAAAATAAATAAAAAAAGGAAAAAAAAGAGTTGATTAATAAAATTATAAATATCACCAAAAAAAAAAGAAATTGTTCCATGATGTTTTTAATGCCCTGAAATATTTGATATCATTTCTGTAAGATTTTTATCAGTACGTGCATCCATTTCTCCTTTCCTCTTACTCAAAGCCACCGTGTTATACCATCCTGTCTCACTGTGGAAATATTCCTTTTCTATGACTTAATAAAAATTGATTTAGCACTCAACTTTCCATTCTTTTTGCCCACATTTCATTTCATAATTTTTCCTTATATTTAGGTAAGATTGGAAAGAATGAGTCAGAAAGTTAGACGCCGAGAATGGATTGCTTACAACTCCTCCCTTTAAGTCCTTTATCTTTGCCTTTATTGTATTCTAACCACTCATCTCTTTGTCCTATATGCTAGAGATCCATAGCTCATTTCCTATGCCATGATTCCTGGTCTCCATGTTATTTCTCTTCTTGCAAACCATCAGATGATTCCCTTCTTCTCTGCTCCCAAATCAAATTAGATAGTCTGACATGTAGCTAGTTCTTTTAGCAGGTAGCCCCACCACCACTCAGGGTATCTGAGCTAGGGTCAAGGAATAGGGAAGAGCTACTCAACATAGCCTCAGATGATAGTGATGACACAGACCTAAATGTGTATGTGGGAACCAATGAGTTCTAGACCTGGAAATACAACCCTAGAATTGGGTGAATGTGGCTAGACAGGGTTTTCTTTGCTCCCACAGTTGCACATAAAATCTAAGACCTTACTTAGTCTGTTAAAGGAATGAATTGTTTGAATGTATGTGTTGTGTAATTTGGCTCATTAAGCAATTCAATTTATTAAGTATAACACTGATGCTGAGATTATTGGACCTAAAAGATGTAAAATGAATTGAATGGTTATGTACAGAATTGAATGGTTATGTACAGAATTGAATGGTTATGTACAGACACAATGCATTTCACTTAATTAAAAAATGTACTTGGCAACCTAGATGCCTGAAATACAGAACTAATAATGCAGATTTCTGTCCACAGGAGTTCACAGTATGGTGTTTACGTGAATGTGGGCTGGGTAGGGTTACACGAACAAATTCCAAATCACTATTTTAAGCTAAATAATAATTATGTTCTAGACACAGTGATAGGAAACAAGAAGAAACCAGTGCAGTTAGGCTGGATTAGGGAGAATGTCCCAGAATAGGGGATAACAGAACTACGCTGGTAAGAATGGAATGATACAAAGTTGTCTTTTTCTGAGAGCCTATCACAGACCTGACAGTAAGACACTTTGTGCAAATTATCTCATTTAATTCTTATAACAACCAGAAGTCTATGAATTATTATAAATAATACAACTGAGACTCTGATAATGATGAGATCAGAACAGTCACAGACTCTTGTCTCCAAAAATCATATGATTGTCCCACCATCATCTCTCAATGAGAGATTAGAAGAGAAAGTGAAGGATGCTTATGCAAAGATATAGAAACATGAATCATAAAATAGCTCTTTCAGCATTTCAGTGTTATGAAATGGCTGAAGTTTGACTGTGTATGAAAGGAGTGATGATGCATGAGAACAGATAAAAAGACAGGAGGCTGGTCTTTTAAGGACTTTGAACATGTTGTCTTAGGTCAGAGTTTCCTTTGTGCTAAGTGTGTGAATAGCCAGCATGGAGCATGCTCTAGAAAAACATTAGGCTGAGGACATGGAAGTGATGGGACTGGGCACCCATAAACCTATGCTTAATACATAGAAAGTAGAACCAAGGGTGTTACATATTCAAAGCTGAATAGAGAAGAAGGCAAAGCCAGTAGAAAACGGTGAAGAAATGGATGCAATTCTAATGAAGTGGAAGAGAAAGTCTAGTGAGAGAATGAAATGACAGACCTAAAAGTAAACATTATATTCAGAGTGAGATATTCATGTTTGAATGTTCAGAACTGGGCAGGTAAGGGTGAAGGCAGGATCCAAGAGATGGTCCTGGGTGGTGAATCTGAAATTAAATGAAGGTGAACCATATGCATGAGAGCTTTGAGACTTGGGTGATACATGGCTCATTGCCAAAGACTTTAAGCTCACCGAACGTTGTAGTAGGCTTGGGTTGCAGGAAAAATGTACCCTTTCTACCAAATATTTCAGTGAATATTCATGCATGATTGTAAGAATAGATGATTTAAAGTGACTAGGATAAGAGCTGCTTGGACTTCATCAGGAGAGAAGTTTTGGAAGACTAAAAGTAATGAACTAAAGAAGCTCGAACTTGGTTCTCTACAGGTGGGTTTTGGAAGATAGATTTACTTTTCCTATTAATTTCAATATTTTTAAAATGGTAAACTTACAAAAACATCTGCATTTCTGGGTTATTTGAAAAGTCAGAGGCATTATCAACAATTAACTTGACAACCAGTATGTAATAACATACCTAGTTTTTTGAACATACAGAATTTTAAGATGAAAAAAATACAAATTCTGTTTAAAGAAAAAACCTTTTTTTTTTTTCAGTAAAGACAGAAAGTGGAAGTAACATTCTAAAAAGGTAAGGTTGTATGAATCTTTATTTACAACAAAATACAGGGAGAGTTATATTAGTCAGTATAGAATAGACTATGCCGTGATAACAAGTAAACCCAAAGCTGCAGTGGATAAACACAACAAAGATTTATTTCTCAGTCGTGAAAAGTTTTAGATGGAATGGGAGACTCCCTCAGTAGCTTTTGGAGTCCCCACGTCAGGGGGAGAGAGGACAGGAAGGTCACTCGGGTTGATTTTGTGAGTCATCCTCCAGAGTGATTTGCATCACTTCACTATGTAATTTGCATCACTCCATATCCCTTTGGCCAGAACCCAGTAGTGTGATCCCAAAGCAACTATTAAGGAATCAAAAATACTCTATTTGTTTTCAGGGAAATAAAATAAAACATAATTTGGTTTACATATAGCATTGCCTTTGTCCAAGGGTTTTTACAAAAGACAATAGGAAGAGCTGGGAAATGGATCATCAGAGCATGGGAGAATCATTGTGGAAACAGCACAGAGCAGTTTGAGTGTGCAATTATGGAAGGTACAGAACTTAGGGATGGAGTTAGGGAAGGATTTCCGTCATTCACTCATGATGATGATTGAGAATAACCAGGACAAGAGCCATGGTAAAATTAAATAAAATTAAGGCTTTATGCAGATGCAAAAAGGTGATATTGGAGTCTTGGTAAGACTAGGAGAAAACAGCATGATCTGGGAAGTACTGAGATTAATAGAAGCTAAAAACATCTGCAGTATCTGATCTAGGTGATTCTAAAGGTAGAAACTTTCTATTTCATGCATAAATACTATGAGGTTTTGAATACTATTGGTTTCAGAACACTTACATGTTTTTATATTCAGCAACTGTTTTTGCTTATGATTATAAAAAAGGAAGAAAATAAGAAGAAACTTGCTATAATATGGCTGAAGGGTGACAAGCGGTGGAGGATGACACAGACAAACCTGTGTTTTAAATTTGTAGTATCTCACTCTTCACAGACACAAGGTAATTTAATATAACTAAAGTATGAAAGCCACTGATCTATATAAAATGGACTTTTTAATTAGAAACGTATTAATCACAAGAACAACCCAAGAAAAAAATTAAAATCTAAATAGATTAAGGCTCATGAAACAATTAAAAACCATTTTCCAAGAATTAAGTATAAAAATTATATTAGAATCAAATGACCTTGTAGTCTATTTCAAGAAACAGCTGTTCCTCCTGTGTTTTTCTTTCTAGAGCATAGAATGTTTATCCAATTCATTTTATAAGAGTAACAAATCTGAAACTAAAATTAATTCCAAAAACATGCCACTAAATCCTTAATTAAAATAGATGTGATCTCTGAAAAAATTTCAAGCAAATGAAATATAAGAAATACTAAATGCCCCATCCCAATGACTATTCAGTTTATTCTAGCAACCTACAGGTAATTTAATATTGGTAATGCATTAAATATTGAATAATGAAGTTGAGCATAGTGGCTCATGCCTTTAATCCCAGCACTTTGGGAAGGTGAGGTGGGAGGATCACTTCAGGCCAGGAGTTCAAGGTTACAGTGAGCTATGATCATGCTACTGCACTCCAGGCTGAACAACAGAGCAAGACCTTGTCTTTAAAATATAAAAAATTGAAAAAACGATAAAACAACAGTTTAGTTTTATGAGATAAGCAGAAATTACATTTCCACCTGTAATCCAGTAAATATCAGGTATATTAAAGAGTTTATTAAAACAAAAAAAAACCTAAAACTCATTTTTTAAAATTATACTTTAATTTCTAGGGTACATATGCACAACGTGCAGGTTTGTCACATATACATACATGTGCCATGTTGGTATGCTGCACCCATTAACTCATCATTTACATTAGGTATATCTCCTAATGCTATCCCTTCCCCCTACCCCCTCCCCACAATAGGACCCGGTGTGTGATGCTCCCCTTCCTGTGTCCAAGTGATCTCATTGTTCAATTCCCACCTATGAGTCAGAACAGGTGGTGTTTGGTTTTCTGTTCCTGCGATAGTTTTCTGAGAATGATGGTTTCCAGCTGCATCCAAGTTTTATCAGGTTTGTCAAAGATCAGATGGCTGTAGATGTGTGGTATTATTTCTCAGGGCTCTGTTCTGTTCCATTGGTCTATATCTCTGTTTTGGTACCAGTACCATGCTGTTTTGGTTACTGTAGCCTTGTAGTATAGTTTGAAGTCAGGTAGCGTGATGCCCCCAGCTTTGTTCTTTTGACTTAGGATTGTCTTGGCAATGCGGTGTCTTTTTTCATTCCATATGAACTTTAAAGCAGTTTTTTCCAATTCTGTGAAGAAAGTCATTGGTAGCTTAATGGGGATGGCATTGAATCTATAAATTACTTTGAGCAGTATGGCCATTTTCACAATATTGATTCTTCCTATCCATGAGCATGGTATGTTCTTCCATTTGTTTGCATCCTCTTTTATTTCACTGAGCAGTGGTTTGTAGTTCTCCTTGAAGAGGTCCATTACATCCCTTGTAAGTTGGATTCCTAGGTATTTTATTCTCTTTGAAGCTATTGTGAATGGGAGTTCATTCATGATTTGGCTCTCTGTCCGTTACCGGTGTATAAGAATGCTTGTGATTTTTGCACATTGATTTTGTATCCTGAGACTTTGCTGAAGTTGCTTATCAGCTTAAGGAGATTTTGGGCTGAGATAATGGGGTTTTCTAAATATACAATCATGTCATCAGCAAACAGGGACAATTTGACTTCTTCTTTTCCTAACTGAATACCCTTTATTTCTTTCTCTTGCCTGATTGCCCTAGCCAGAACTTCCAACACTGTGTTGAATAGGAGTGGTGAGAGAGGGCATCCCTGTCTTGTGCCAGTTTTCAAAGGAAATGCTTCCAGTTTTTGCCCATTCAGTATGATATTGGCTATGGGTTTGTCATAAATAGCTCTTATTATTTTGAGATACGTTCCATCAATACCGAATTTATTGAGAGTTTTTAGCATGAAGGGCTGTTGAATTTTGTCAAAGGCCTTTTCTGCATCTATTGAGATAATCATGTGGTTTTTGTCTTTGGTTCTGTTTATATGCTGGATTACGTTTATTGATTTGCATATGTTGAACCAGCCTTGCATCCCAGGGATGAAGCCCACTTGATCATGGTGGATAAGCTTTTTGATGTGCTGCTGGATTCGGTTTGCCAGTATTTTATTGAGGATTTTTGCATCGATGTTCATCAGGGATATTGGTCTAAAATTCTCTTTTTTGGTTGTATCTCTGTCAGGTTTTGGTATCAGGATGATGTTGGCCTCGTAAAATGAGTTAGGGAGGATTCCCTCTTTTTCCATTGATTGGAATAGTTTCAGAAGGAATGGTACCAACTCCTCCTTGTACCTCTGGTAGAATTCGCCTGTGAATCTGTCAGGTCCTGGACTTTTTTTGGTTGGTAGGCTATTAATTATTGCCTCAATTTCAGAGCCTGCTATTGGTCTATTCAGGGATTCAACTTCTTCCTGGTTTAGTCTTTGGAGAGTGTAAGTGTCCAGGAAATTGTCCATTTCTTCTAGATTTTCTAGTTTATTTGCGTAGAGGTGTTTATAATATTCTCTGATGGTAGTTTGTGTTTCTGTGGGGTTGGTGGTGATATCCCCTTTATCATTTTTTATTGCATCTATTTGATTCTTCTCTCTTTTCTTCTTTATTAGTCTTGCTAGTGGTCTGTCAATTTTGTTGATCTTTTCAAAAAAACAACTCCTGGATTCATTGATTTTTTGGAGGGTTTTTTTGTGTCTCTATCTCCTTCAGTTCTGCTCTGATCTTAGTTATTTCTTGCCTTCGGCTAGCTTTTGAATGTGTTTGCTCTTGCTTCTCTAGTTCTTTTAATTGTGATGTTAGGGTGTCAATTTTAGATCTTTCCAGCTTTCTCTTGTGGGCATTTAGTGCTATAAATTTCCCTGTACACACTGCTTTAAATGTGTCCCAGAGATTCTGATATGTTGTAATTTTATTCTCATTGGTTTCAAAGAACATCTTTATTTCTGCCTTCATTTCATTATGTTCCCAGTAGTCATTCAGGAGCAGGTTGTTCAGTTTCCACGTAGTTGAGTGGTTTTGATTGAGTTTCTTAGTTCTGAGTTCTAGTTTAATTGCACTGTGGTCTGAGAGACAGTTTGTTGTAATTTCTGTTCTTTTACATTTGCTGAGGAGTGCTTTACTTCCATCTATGTGGTCAATTTTGGAATAAGTACCATGTGGTGCTGAGAAGAATGTCTATTCTGTTGATTTGGGTTGGAGAGTTTGTAGATGTCTATTAGGTTCGCTTGGTGCAGAGTTGAGTTCAATTCCTGGATAGCCTTGTTAACTTTCTGTCTCATTGATCTGTCTAATGTTGACAGTGGAGTGTTAAAGCCTCCTATTATTATTATATGGGAGTCTAAGTCTCTTTGTAAGTCTCTAAGGACTTGCTTTATGAATCTGGGTGCTCCTGTATTGGGTGCATATATATTTAGAATAGTTAGCTCTTCCTGATGAATTAATCCCTTTACCATTATGTAATGGCCTTCTTTGTCTCTTTTGATTTTGATGGTTTAAAGGCTGTTTTATCAAAGACTAGGATTGCAGCCCCTGCTTTTTTTTGTTTTCCATTGCATGGTAGATCTCCCTCCATCCCTTTATTTTAAGCCTATGTGTATCTCTGCATGTGAGATGGGTCTCCTGAATACAGCAGACTGATGGGTCTTGACTCTTTATCCAATTTGCCAATCTGTGTCTTTTAATTGAACCATTTAGTCCCTTTACATTTAAGGTTAATATCGTTATGTGTGAACTTGATCCTGTCATTATGATATTAGCTGGTTATTTTGCTTGCTAGTTGATGCAGTTTCTTCCTAGCATCGATGGACTTTACATTTTGACATGTCTTTGCAATGGCTGGTACCTGTTGTTCCTTTCCATGTTTAGTGCTTCCTTCAGGATCTCTTGTAGGGCAGGCCTGGTGGTGACAAAATCTCTAAGCATTTGCTTGTCTGTAAAGGATTATATTTCTCCTTCACTTATGAAACTTAGTTTGGCTGGATATGAAATTCTGGGTTGAAAATTCTTTTCTTTAAGAATGTTGAATATTGGTCCCGACTCTCTTCTGGCTTGGAGAGTTTCTGCTGAGAGACCTGCTGTTAGTCTGATGTGCTTCCCTTTGTGTGTAACCCGACCTTTCTCTCTGGCTGCCCTTAACATTTTTTCCTTCATTTCAACTGTGGTGAATCTGACAATTATATGTCTTGGAGTTGAAGAGCTATCAATTTATATTCCTTATAAACAAATATATTAAAATTCTTAACAAAATTATACCAAATTGAATTTAACACATATGAAAAAGATGATTTGCATCATGATCAACCAGGTTGATTCCAGGAATGTAAGTATAGTTTAACATTCAGTACTCAAGCAATATAATTTGCCGTATTAACAAACTAAAAAAGAAAAACTATGTGATTGTCTCAATAGATGCAGAAAAGGCAATCTACAAATTGCAAAAGCCATTTCTGGTAAAAAAAAAAAAAAAAAAAAAAAAAAAAAAATTTCTCAGCTAACTAGGGGATAGAAGGAACCAATCTCATTTATTAAACAGAAAAACAAAACGAACACCATAAAACAACCCACTGCTGATGTCATGCTTAGCAGTAAAAAACTAGATATTTTTCCCTAAGATCAAGAACCTAGCATGTCTCCTGCCACCACTTCTATTCAACATTGAACTACAGTTTCTAGACAGAAAAATTAGCTAAGAGAAAGAAGTAAAAGGAATCTAGATTGTAAATGAGAAGTAAACTATCATGTTTGCACACAACATGGTCATCTATGTAGAAAATCTGATGGAATATCTAAAAAGGCTATAAGAACTAATAAGTGACTTTAGCTGAGTTGTATGATATGAGATTGATATGCAATAATTAATCAACTCTATATATTAACAACAAATAGTTGGAAGTTGAAATTTTAAAAGTACTATTTAAAATAGCATCAGAATAAAATATTCCTAGTGATAAATCTGACAAAATGTACTGGATATGAACACGGAAACTATACAACATTGTTCAGAGAAACAAAAGAGATCAACAGTATTTGTGATCAAACAATATGGAATTATTAAGATATCAATTCTCCCAAATTTATTGATAGATGGAATGCAATTCCAATCAAAATCACAGCAGGCTTTTGTGTGTGTAAATAAACATTTTTTGTGTGTAAAATTTATATGGGCATGCAAAAGACTTTGAATAGCAAAAGTAATTGTGAAAAAAACAGAGAAATGGCTCAGTGGCAGAGGAGGCCCAATGATGAATATTGTTGGTAAACAGGAGTGCCTGGACTTCTACCCTTCTCTAGTCTTTGTTACAGTATCAACAAGTGACCAGACTATGTGGGTGGATTCAGCTATGCCTTTTTCCATATGCAAAGAACTATCAATGAAGAATTCTTGATGGTGTTTAGAGGTTCTGGCTTGTTTATCATGTAGAATCCCCCTGGGTTTTAGTGAAACAACCAAAAATGATGGATAATTCCCTTCTTTTTCTTGAAGAAGTTAAAACTCAGTAAATGTTACTATTGACCTCCTCTTCCTGGAAAAAGGCACAGACAAGTCATCTAGCACTCACAACAGACCTAAGTAATTCCTAAACCATAGCTAGGTGGGCAACAATAGTGTTTTCTACCAATGCAGCAAGATAGAAAAGAAAGATAACAAATGTTTACTTTTGGAAAGAAAGACAAAAGTATCATTTTATAAAGATCATATAACTGTATACTGTATACCAAGAACATTGATAAGTTAAACTGAAAACACAAGTTAATAGTATTCACAAAGGTAAGTACAGAAAATTGGATAGAAGTTTCAATTAACAAAAATTGATAGCATATATTTGATAAAGAGATTTTGAAATATAACTGGAGCTAAATTGTAAGTAATTACTAAAATAGTATTGTGATTTTACATTGATTAAATATGCCTTATACTATAAGTCAGAAAAATTGGTAATTTGGTAATTTAATTGGAAAAAATATTAATTCAGGGGACTTCAGTTCTTCAAATTCCATTCCATATAGGACTATATTTTCCATATGCAGATGAGAGCATTTCTATTAGCACAAAAAGCTCATGAAACTGCAATTGTCCTCCAAAACTAACAGTGTTTTGGGCATCTACGTTAAACCAGTTTTTCTTGTTGTTTTCATAAAAGCTTTTTCCTAATAACTAAGAAATATATTAATTATGGAAGAAAAGCATACCTTCATTCTCTTTAATTGTATTAATTAAAGCTAAAAAATAAAAGAAAGTTTCACAGAAAATTTAAATACATTTTAAAGTTTAGACGATATGAAAGTATAAAGGCACAGTCTCTGAGAAGAACAGAAAGTCTCTGAACTAGCATCCATTCTCAGCCAGGAACTTGCACAGTAAGAGTCTGCCAAGCCCCAGAGGGAGGAAGTTTAATTAGGAAGATGTTTATCTACAGGGAGTAATATTCTGATCATCCCTGGAGCACAGAAAATCTGGAGCTTCTTTTTGTGACTCACCAGAAAGTTAAAGATTTATCAGAGAGACTATGCACCTCTTCAGATAATTATCTTCTTTATAACTAAAACCCATATTTTCTATTTTTAAATTTAAAGAAGAAATAGGAAAAAAATCATTTCCTGCACAAGAAGTTTTCAAATCCAGAGTGTCATAGTTATTAATTTTGGAAGTTGATTTTTGGCTAAATAAAAAGGCTTATTGAATGATGGCCATCAAATGCAGAATCAACTTTAACAGATGCATTTGGAAAAAATTCTAAGTGTTTAATCATTATATCAAAACATTATCTTCATTCATAAGGATTCTAGAGCCAAGAGTGTGTCTCCTAAGATATCAAACTCGTATTAAGTTCTATTTTAAAAGAGTTTCTTCTGTGGTTTCATCTTTGCAAGAAAAGAAAAATTATACTACTCATCAAGAACTGACATTTTCTTTAAATCTTGAATTTTGCTTCATGATCCAAAACCTAGTTGTAAAATTGGTAAGTAGCAAAAACTGGCAACACTTCAGCATTTTTCATTATTAGATACTTTTTGAGGGGAAGTAATTGCGATGTATTTATGGTCTTAGTTTTGTTTCTCTTCATTTTTCATCAACTTTGGCTAATGAAGCTAGATTATCTTAGTCATGACTTACAGAGCCAATTTTTTGTGGTTCTGTAGAAGACTAAAAATGTTGTGAAACCATAAATCAATGAAGTGCTTTTTCTATAAACCTTAGCATTGCAACTCTGAGTTTCCAACTCAGTTTCAGCTGAATTCCATGATGGAAAAGTCTGCTTCCATCAGATCCCCCAAAATAAAAATGTATTGCTAATGTATGACAGAAGCATTTTAGAAATTAATGAAGAAATGCTTCTTTTCTCTTCTATCTAGAGGTCCAGGTCTCCAACCACGTTTCCCTACATTTCTTCATAAATTTTAATTTATTTTCTCTTGAAAATATAATGTCTGGGACATTGTGTCCATACGTTAAAGAAAAAAAGTAAAACTTTGAGTCTGAGCTTTGAAATAATAGAAATCCTAGAAATAATGGAAACAAAATAAACTTTTTTATTTTTAGAAGGTCAATTGTATTTTTATAATAACTGGATTATTATTTTAATTCAGTTCTGAAACTCAAACATCAGAGAAAGTTTGGTCTTTCTTACTACTCAAGCAGCTTCAATTCTTCTTGGCTATCTCAAAATGTATTGTGAGATTATTTGATCATACTTTAGAAAGAGAAGGCTTAATTGCCTGAAATTCTAGGGAAGTAAATAATAATAAAAACGTATAAATAGAAAGAGACATAGAATAAGGGAAGTTAAAGAAAACGACGGTACTGTTCATTATTGTGTTAGTTTGGGGGTCAAACTTTGTATATGACCAGGAAGGTATGATCTAGGGCAGCGGTACCCAACCTTTGTGGCACGAGGAACCAGTTTCTGGTTCAGAGGAAGACAATTTTTGCATGGCCTGGGGTGGGGTCTGGGGTGGTGAGGGGGAGGATGTTAGATTCTCATAAGGACCACACAACCTAGATTCCTCACATGTGCGGTTCACAATAGGGTTCCCACTCCTATGAGAATCTAATGCCCCTGCTGATGTGACAGGAAGCTGGGCTCAGGTGGTGATGCTCGCTTGCTGGCAGCTCTCCTCATGCTGTGCGACTGGTTCCTAAAAGGCCACCGACCGGTACCAGTCCCTGACCTGGGGTTTGAGGACCCCTGATCTAGGGTAAGACAAAGGAACAGAAGAGCGGCTCCACATAACGCTAAACCACTGCTGGAATCCTGCCTTAGTTATGCAGCTGGCCAGAGAGCTCTGAGAAGGCGGTTTTCTCCCCTTCTCTCAGCCAGAATGAAGATTGCTTTAGAAATTTGTATTTGTAATAGAGATTCTCTAATGATCAAGAGACTGAATCTGTATGTGTGAAAGTGTTTGTGTGTGTGTGTGTGTATGTGTTGACAGAGAGAATGTGTGTGCGCATGTATATCTATATATGTGTGTGTTTGAGAGAAAAAGAGAGAAGATGCTTGAATAAAGGCTTATCCCGGGAAAGAGCTTCCCAGCACCTAAGTGTTGCTAATTTGAGTATATCTTTTTCAATTCTACACAAAACAGGAAACAAAATTTGTTCTTCTTTTCAACATTTGGCTGATTTTATGTAAATCTCCTCCTCTTCTGTATACGGCTTATTCTGGTACTGGAATAGGAAAGTACTATTCCTCTTCAAAGACCCATACTGAAGCAAAAGGAATTTATAAAATATAAAAAATAATTTAACCCCAGTGTTCTCAATCAGAAAAATATAGTTGCCATATTTCATATAAAACATGCTCACAGTAAATGCTGCCTCCCTTCCTTTCTGTAAGAACAGAGCCTCATATATGAGAAGAAATGTCCAACAGCAGCCTCGTGACAGCGTTCATCCTCACGGGCCTTCCCCATGCCCCAACGCTGGACACCCCACTCTTTGGAATCTTCCTGGTCATTTATGTGCTCACTGTGCTGGGGAACCTCCTCATCCTGCTGGTGATCAGGGTAGATTCTCACCTCCACACCCCCATGTACTCCTTCCTCACCAACCTGTCCTTCATTGACATGTGGCTCTCCACTGTCACGGTGCCCAAAATGCTGATGACCTTGGCATCCCCAAGTGGCAGGGCTATCTCCTTCCACAGTTGCGTGGCTCAACTCTACTTTTTCCACTTTCTGGGGAGCACCGAGTGTTTCCTCTACACCGTCATGTCCTATGATCGCTACCTGGCCATCAGTTACCCGCTCAGGTACACCAGCATGATGAGTGGGCGCGCGTGTGCTCTCCTGGCCATCGGCACTTGGCTCAGTGGCTCCCTGCACTCCGCTGTCCAGACCATATTGACTTTCCATTTGCCCTACTGTGGACCCAACCGGATCCAGCACTACTTCTGTGACGCACCGCCCATCCTGAAACTGGCTTGTGCAGACACCTCAGCCAACGAGATGGTCATCTTTGTGAACATTGGAGTAGTGGCCTCGGGCTGCTTTCTCCTGATAGTGCTGTCCTATGTGTCCATCGTCTGTTCCATCCTGCGGATCCGCACCTCAGAGGGGAGACGCAGAGCCTTTCAGACCTGTGCCTCCCACTGTATCGTGGTCCTTTGCTTCTTTGGCCCTGGTCTTTTCATTTACCTGAGGCCAGGCTCCAGGGACGCCGTGGATGGGGTTGTGGCCATTTTCTACACCACGCTGACTCCTCTTTTCAACCCTGTTGTGTATACCCTGAGAAACAAGGAGGTAAAGAAAGCTCTGTTGAAACTGAAAAATGGGTCAGTATTCTCTCAGGGTAAATAGTCAAGAAAAGTCAGATATAGCTAACTTTTCTTTTTTTATTTGTAAATAAATTAAACCTTCAATATGAGCATTACATTTGAATGGAGCATTGCAATTATCCAGTCTTAATTTTTAATCAGACAGTTAATTAATATTTCATTTTTTTCTGCAGAGTGTTTGTTAGAATCCTAGTTAAAGCAGCCATTTCATGGTGATAATCTAAGAGAAAGGATAATAGTCTATTCTTTTCACGTTCCATTAAGTAATCAGAAAAGTAGTTTATTTTTCTTATATAAATATTTTCCACAATTGCTATTCAGTATAATGTTCTTACAGTTTATTTTGTGTAATTTAAGTCAAAGCCTTATGAAAATCTTTCTTTTCATGTTTTAAATTTTCTATATTGAAAAATTCATTGTAACATTCATAAATAACTACATAATTTAATACCCATATTACAAACTTTTTACTTTAGAAAATACTAGACAAAAATGCTTGGTTCTCAAGAAGAATGGCTTTATTCACATTCGTGAACCAATAAAAAGCACATAACTCTTTAATATTTTTTTCTTACTTAGACCTGAAAGATCTCTGAGAGTAAATATTTGTCCATTTATGAACTTTATACACTGCACACATTGTATTGGTCGCTGATAACAACTGTCTAGACTTTCCTTCCATATTTGTGGAGCTGCCAATCTCTTATCCTCAATGCCAAGTTTCCATTTTTAGCAATTTTAAAATTATTTTTATAAGTTACCAGAGGATAAATAATAAATATACAAAAATGATCAAATAATCTTAGAGACAAAAATACGCAGTCAAAAAATTTGAGAGTATCCCTCAATTTAGAACAAAGTACTAGATAATATTTCCCATGTAATTAGACTATGTCTGTAAGTCACATCCATTTGACTTAAAGTATATGAAATGGACTCTGGACACTCTCTGGGTAGGTAAGTCTTGGACCATGAACCTTATAATCTGTCATCCAAATAAATACATATATTTAAAGTGTAAATAATTTTTCTCAAAATAAATGCTTAATTTAAATACCACAGGTATCCTGGTCATGCCAACTCTGCCTAGCATACCATGAAGAGAAAAACAAAACTAGAAGGCAGCTGCTAGAGCTGAAAAGCATTTCTCAAACTCCTCAGGTTTGCAGCAGCTGCATTTCAAAGATGCTTTAGCGAGAATGTTCCTTCAGTGCTAACTTTCCGTATCTTACTCTAAGTAAACTGTGCAGTGATATTGAGAAGAAAAACGTACTGACTTGGTAAGCATAACCTATGTAAATCATGACACGATGATCAATATAAGAGGTATATTCTTGGTTTTCACACCAAGAAATCAGATTGGTATGGACCAATTATATAATTCAGCTCATTTCTCAAAGGAAAAAACTGAGGTAGAAATAAAGCAAAATTACTTAGTCATTGGATTCACTTGGATTCTTACACTTCTCTGTAACATCACACTGTTATATCTAACTTACGTTTACCTAAAATGTTATGGGATATTTATTGGGTGTTAAGTTACATGCTAAACAGTAGATACACAAAAACAACAGACAAGGTCTCTGCATTCACCAAAGTCATTGTCTGGCAAGGGGGAAAATATGTTGCATTATCCAGGTTACAATGTTGTAAGTGCAATGGGTGCCCAAGGAGAGATCCATTATTAGTTTTGACTTAGAAAGATGCTAAAGGATTCAAAATACTGTAGCAATATGTATCACACACAACCATTTTGAAAGTAATTTATTGACAAAGATATATAAGATGAATGCCAATATCTTTATTTAATTGAAAACATTATTGAAATAATTTTAGAATCACATGAAGTTGTAAGAAATAACACAGTGAGAGTCCTTGTTATACCTTGCTCAGTTTCCCCTAATGATAACAGTTAGCAAAATTATAGTGTAATATCACAACTAGGATGTTGACACTATTATAATCCACAAATCTTATTCAGATTTTTCTAGTTTTACTCACTTGTATGTGTGTGTATTTGTTAAATACTATACAGTTTGAACACCAGTGTATGTTAATTAATTTTAACCTGGCTCAATCTACCTATTTATCCATTCAATAAATAAATATACACTGAGTGGCTATCGTGTCCTATGTACAATGAGTACAAAACAAAATAAGCAGGCAAAGACCTCCTTTTAAGAAGTTTGTAGTCCCAATATACAAGATGTATAGTCTTCATAAGTTTATGAGTTATAAAAATCAAACAAATCTTGACAAAATTTGTATACAATACTAGGAAGAAGGATTTTTATCTTGCAAGTTCTGGAGAGTTATTGAAATACTGTAATATAATAGTATTTTTATTTCGGGACATAACCGATGGTAACATGGAAGACAGACGGAAGGAAGGTGAATTTTAGGGCAGCAACTAAAGAGCTTTTTTGACTGTATGTCAAGAAAGAAAAACACCAAAGTCCAAGTTCAGACAACAGCAGAGAGAATTGGGAGCAGGGAAAGGGAAGGCAAATAGGAGCCCACTGTGTAAGGAAGCAAAGCTGGTGGAGAAGTTCATGTGATTTGGCCATTGTGATATAACTTATCAAAATAGAGAAAGTAACAAGGATATGTTCTTAGGGTAGAATGAAAGTGTCTGACTTTGGAAATGTTTGGTTTGAGCGCCTGTGGAAGTTTCAGGTAAAATTATTTGGTTGAAGGTGTAGCTTGGGAGAGGCAGAAGCCTACACAGTTAAGTAAGCAAGAGGACTGGTCACTGTATTCCTTGTTTTGTGCTGGCGGTTAAACATCTGTTTCCTAACATGGAGAAGGAAACGTCTCTTATTCAATAGTAGCATGAGGAGAGTTCAGATCAGGGAAAAGTAACCACCACCCCTCCTACATTTCTCGAGTAAGTCCAAGAAAGGAAACCTTCAGGAGTTTTATACAAATCTGTTATTGGACCTTTCCTTACAGTATTATTTCTCACAATAACACTCAAAGACCTTTCTAGAGGTTGTAAATTCAAAGAATTCCAGAGACAGTACTTATAAAAGCAGCTGCTCCTTGATGGCATGGTCATGAAAGATAGCAAAGGATGAAAGGGCCACCACTGTTGCTCTTTCAGTTCCCTGATGCTATTGAACTCCTTTGATAGGTTAGATCTTAATAGCATTGAGGGGATACTAGAAGGAAGTTAAAAGAAAATCAAGTGTCAAAAGGATTAATTTAAATAATAAAAGGGCCGCTTGAGGATTTGGGAAATAAAGGTGCACACTGAAGGCACACAGTGCACACAGTAGGCACAGAAGCATAAAACCTGTGTGTTTAAAGATGGAGATAATATGTGGACAAGTGGAACAGAATATGGAGTCCAGAAAGAGACCTACACATAGCAGTCTGTTGACTTTTAGCCAAAGTGCCAAGGCATTTTGAAGAAAAAAGTGTGATACTTTCAACAAATTATGCCTAAAAGTCTGTCTATCCCTGAGTAAGAACCAAACTTTGAATCAATTACTTCACTTTATATACAAAAATTAACTTAAATGAGATTATTGACCTAGATGTGAAAGCGAAAACTATTATATTTCTAGGACAAAAAAGTAGGAGAGAAGCTTTTGTAAACTTGGGGTCGATATAGATTTCTCAAGGAGGACAGAAAACATGAACCATAGAAATAGGTCAAAATTTGGACTTTAGCAAAATTGGAAATTTGTGCTCTTCCAGTGATATTAATAAGTAAATGAGTAAGCAAAAAACACACTAGATATAAATATTCGTAATGTATATATCCAATAAAGAACTGAATTAAAAAATTGTAAAGATATACCACAATTTAATAATTAAAAACAACCCAATGAGAAATGGGCAGAAGATCTGAACACATGCTTCTCCAAGAAGGATATTTGAATCACCACCAGGAAGATGAAAAATTGTTCAACATTATTAACCATTACTGAAATATAAATTCACACATAATAAGACCACACACATATAATCAAATGACCAAAATTTAAAAACCTAAAATCAATACTATTGAGAATGTGGATCGATAAGAACTTTTATGCATTTCTGGTAGATATATAACATGGTACAGCCAGTTTGGAGAAAACTCGATTTTTTAAAATATTAAATATACATTTGTCATTCAACTTATCATTCAACTTTACAAATTTATTTTTTAATGTTTACCCAAGAGAGTTTAAATCATGCCTAACAAATATTTGCAAATGAATCTATGTAGCAGTTTTATTAATAATATCCCCAAACTGGAAGCAATAGGTAATAGATTATGGCATATTTCCATTACTGATACACACAAATGCATAAATAAAAAAAAATTAGGATAAACAAA
The DNA here is from genome assembly GCF_024542745.1 of Macaca thibetana thibetana. Classification (NCBI taxonomy): domain Eukaryota; kingdom Metazoa; phylum Chordata; class Mammalia; order Primates; family Cercopithecidae; genus Macaca; species Macaca thibetana. The sequence continues at coordinate 115,586,553 of NC_065591.1, read as the reverse complement.
ACAAGTCAGACACAAGACAGTGTATACTGTAGGATCCCATTCATAGGAAACTCTAAAAAGGACAAATCTAATCCATAGTGAGAGAAAGCAGATCAGTAGCTATCTGGGGCTTCAGGTAACAGAGGACTGATGAGAAGGGACACGGTGGATTATATGTGGTACTGGAAAGGTTTTTACCTTGATTGTGGTGGTAGATACATAGGTACTTCCATTTGTTAAAACATACCAGACTGTGCACCTAAAATGGTTACAAATTGTACCTCAAAAACGTTTTGCATTTTAAAAACAAATTCTTTCCCAATAAAGTTTTTAAAAGCAGGCAAAAAGTCAAACTACAAATTAAAAACAAAAAAGAGAAACTTATTTCTGAAGAGCCATGACAAAATAGCTGGTATAGACCTAACCTCCCTTTAAAACTGTATAAAATGTAGTCACACAGTATACAAATTACTAAAAGATATTCTAAAATTGAATAAAATAATCCTAGATAAAAGGATAGAAGTGCAAAATAAATCAGTCCATAAATACCACAGGAAAAGGTGAATACATACATAAACATACGAGAAGATCTTTGACTGTTGAAAGCCCCAACAGTAACATCTTGTCTGGTTTATAACATTGTTAGAAATTAAATAAAGGACAAAAGTATTTCTAAAAATATGTATAAAACCTTTACGTGGAACTAAAAGTAAAATTCTTGGATTATTCAGGATATGGTAAGGTACTAATGCAAATAGATTATAATGCATTGAAATGATATTGACTTTACCATAAAAATATAATAAAAAATAAAAATAGTTAAAAGTAATGAAAAATGAAATAAAGTAATCAAAATACTTGATTAATACATTAAATATTTTGAAAAATACAAAAGGATTGAGAAACATGAATAAAGAAAAAGGAATGTAATTTAAGAATAGAAAACCACAAAATATTAGACTATTACAGGTATAATAACGCACTACAAATAAAAGACAAATAAATAAAACAGACAGCTTATAAAAGAAGCAACATCTAATTATATCTGGTTTAAAAGAAATGACACTAAATACAAATACACACACATACACACACACACAGAAAGTTAAAGGGCAGAAAATTTATTCCAAGAAAATACTAGGAAAAAAACTAATATGACTTCATTATCAGCAAATAAAGTGTACTTTCAAGTAAGAAGTATTATCAGAAATATAAAGGACATTTTTAAAATGTCTACTCATAAAAAAGCTAAAAGGGTCAATTTATTTGAGGTGGGGTCCTACACGTTTATGGACTTTACCTTCATGAACCCCACTAATTCCTCCAGTTTCCTATCGTGAAAAGCTAAAAATAAATAAATAAAATAATTCCCTCTTGGCTCTGGTAGAGTTAGGGGATAGGTAATCATTGTGAAACATACCCAGAGCTTCCTCTACAACAGATGTCTGTTCTCTGCGCAAAGGCTTTGTCAGATTCTTATCCCAAATGGGGGAAGGGCATTTCTCCTACTTGAGTTTGACTCTTATAGCCCTCCTGTCTTACTTAAAGGGGAAAACATGTTAAGCGGGTCAGTTTTAGAGGAATTAGATTGGGAATATTGAAAGTAGCTGGAGAGGAGAATGGGAGAAACAGGGAATTGGGATGGGAGGTACTTATGAAAACACTTGCGAAGGTCACAGTTCTAAAGACAGGCCCACTAAAAACACAAGCATTGAATCAGAAGTTTACAGGACAATGCTCCTCCCTCAGATCTTACAATCACACCATCAGGGCTCCAGTAAATAACAGTAAATAAAAGAGTTGAAGAACGGGAAGAGTTACTAGTCACAGACTCTCTTTGAGGACTAATACTTAAGGATACATAAAGTAAATGGGCAAGGCAAAACAAGATACTAGAGGAATTTGAAGCCTTTGGTCCCTACAAACATGAAACACAGTCCAACTTCTAGCCAGATTAGATTACCATAAATCTTCCTTCTAATTGTCTATTTATCTCAGTTCCTATTACCTGACACAACATGTCTAGATTTCAACAAAAAATTATAAGACATGCTAAAAGGTAAGAAAGAAAAGCACAGTCTACTGAAACTATAAAAATGTTAGAAAACCTCGGGAAAACTCTTCTGGACATTGGTCTAGGCAAAAAATTCATGACTAAGACCTCAAAAGCATGGGCAACAAAAACTAAAATTGACAAATAAGACTTATACTAAAAAGTTTCTGCACAGCAAAAGAAATAATCAACAGAAAGAACAGAATGCAAGAAAATATTTGCAAACTATGCATCCAATAGGGACGGATATCCAGAATTTACAAAGAACTAAAATTACTCAACAACTACAAAAAGCAAATTATCTCATTAAAAAGTTGGTAATGAACAGACATTTTTCAAAAGAAACCATATAAGTGGTTAACAGGCACATAAAAAATGGCCAACATCAATAATCATCACAGAAATGCAAATTAAAGCCACAAAATCAGTCAGAATCATCATTATTAAAAAGATAAAAAATAACAGATGTTGGCAAGGCTATAGAGAAAAGGGAACACTTACACACTGTTGGTGGGAATGTAAATTAGTGCAACCTCTATGGAAAACTGTGTGGAGATTTCTCAAAGAACTAAAAATAGAACTACCATTTGATCTAGCAGTTCCACTACTGGGTATCTACCCAAAGGAAAAGAATTCATTATATCCAAAACATACCTGCCCCTGTATGTTTTTCACAGCACTATTCACAAGAGGTAAGATATGTAATCAACCTGTTTCCATCAATGAATGATTGGATAAAGAAAATGTGTATATATACACCATGAAATGCTATTTAGCCACAAAAAGGATAAAATAATTCCTTTTGCAGCAATATGGATAGAGCTCAAGACCATTATCTTTTTTTTTTTTTTTTTTTTTTTTGAGACAGAGTCTCGCTGCTCTGTCACCCAGGCTGGAGTACAGAGGCACAATCTCGGCTCACTACAAGCTCTGCCTCCTGGGTTCTTGCCATTTTCCTGCCTCAGCCTCCCGAGTAGCTGGGACTACAGGCACCCACCACCAGGCCCGGCTAATTTTTTGTATTTTTAGTAGAGACAGGGTTTCACCGTGTTAACCAGGTTGGTCTTGATCTCCTGACCTCGTGATCCGCCTGCCTCGGCCTCCCAAAGTCCTGGGATTACAGGAGTGAGCCGCTGTGCCCAGCCAAGGCCATTACCTTAAGTAAAACAAATCAGTCACAGAAAGACAAATACTACATGTTCTTAATTATAAGTGGGAGCTAAACATTGTGTACACGAGAATGTAGAGGGTGGAATAATAGATAACTGAGACTCAAAAGGGTGGAGAGATGAGGGGGGTGAGTGACAATAAGTTATTTAATGGCTACAATATACATTTTTCTGGTGGTAGACACCCTAGAAGCCCTGATTTCACCACTATGCAATCTATCCACGTGACAAAATTACGCTTGTAGTCCATAAATTTATATAAATAAAATTCTTAAAAAAAGAAAAACAGCCTAATCTAAAGAGATAAAACAATCATCAGAAACAGTTCCACATATGACATAGATGTTAGAATTATCAGAGAGGGAGTGTAAAATACGTTAAAAAGTCTAATAGAAAAAATAAAAGTCATAAAAGAACAGATGGGTAATGTGAGCAGAGAGTTGAAAACTCTAAGAATCAAAAGGAAATGCTAAAGATAGAAAACACTGTAACAGAAGGGAAAAACTCCGTCATGGTCTCGAGATTTCTCCCATTTGTCAACAAGTCTTAGTTAAGTTTAAAATCATGCCAGCTGGATAGAAATTGACTTGTAATGGCAACAAATTCTTGGAGTCTACCATGAACGTTTCTGAACACAAGAAAAGTGTATCAGCAATCCCTGTGTATTGCATTCTAAGTGCTAAACAGAACTTAGGATGGCCTTTGTCAAATGATTACAGCATTGTTCTTGCATGTTGATTTTTAGAGCTTCATGTACCTGTAAATGGCTCAACACACTTCATTAATCCTTTGAAATACTCTAAGACCACAAAATCAAACATGTGAACATATAACTAGCCAGGGGGCTGCCTTTAGAGGAGTAATAGAAAGTCTCATATGTCTTATCTATTAATATTTCACTTCAGCAGAGTCTCTCTTTTCTATTTGTATCTAATGATTCTAAGTGCTGTCATCAATATATCTGACCACTCCTGACTTGTGGCTGCACAAATCTCAATCAAGTGTTCAAAATTCCATTATGGCTTTCCACTGCTTCCACTGACTGTGGATGCATTAGATGGATAAGGTGATATTGAACCTTTAGGGTTTCACGAATGTCCTTTTTGATTTAGTAGGAATGGTCCCTGGTTATTTTGATAGTATGGATGCCCTAAATCTGAAAATAAAGTCCATTAAAATATTTTGCCAATGATAACTTTGAATTAGGGTATGATAACAATTGTCTTGAAAATGTCCCCCTATTTTACCCTTTAAGGAAGAGATATCTTTTTTACTTTTAGATTTTAAACAATGTTTCCCACTGTGTGAGAAAAATTTAGTTACACTGTAAACATCTTAATGCAGTCAGTGTAAAACTCCCTCCTCTCTACCTGCAGAGACATGGAGGTCCTGGCCAAAATGTATGCATTGGATGAACATTGAGATTATGAAGAAATAAAAGAACATGTGCAAAGCTTTGGTTTTAGCATCTTCTGCTCAATTTTCCTCTTGTTAGAATTCGGATTCAAATACAGGAAGATTTGGCATGGAAAATGAAAGCTCCGTGAACCTGGGGTACACCTCAAAGCAAATGAACTTTAATCAAGTTTATATTATTTATAGTGTACATATTAATTATAATAAATTATTTAATCAGGGAGGGCCTTTGTTATTTGTATGTGTAATTCTCTGAACCTTCAGATAGTGGTTCACTCCGTTACTTAATCTGTGTTAGATGACACGTCGTTTACTATAGTGCCTCACATACACTTTATGACACTTTGAAGTTCATCTGTTCACTTATGTGCTTTGCACTGGACTCTAGAGTTCTGGAACATAAATCATGTCTTGAAGTTCTGTATCTTCTATGCCAGAAACATAGTAGTCAATCTAATTGAAATGGTTGAAGGAATGATTGCATTGATTAATTAATTGAGAAAAAAGGACTGAACTGATAAACAAGTATCAGCTTTGGGATGGTGATAAAAATTACCCTATTCATTTAGAATTTGAACCAGATTCTTCTTAGGTATTAGCTATTTACCTTTTATAATTTAAACTCTTTTCAACTACTAATTAAAGCAGAAAAATGTAGCTCCAGGGAATCAATCAGATACATCATTTCCACATCCATACAATATTTTAGAAATACAAGTTAACAGAGAAATGACACCACTAATAATGAACCTCTGTGGATAACCTCTCAGTTCAGAGCTGCTATTTTGAGGAAAAACCCAAGAGAATACATCAAAACATAGTATAATGTGGTGAAATATTTGCTGAGTTTTTTCATACCCTATATGAAATGCAAACATCAATTTTGATTCGTTTCTTTTTCTCTTTAGAAAATAGTACTAATGGATCTGAGAGCATAATAATAATGCAATAAAGTATTTATAAAATGACGTTGCCCTAATTATTATTTAATAATGTAAAAGATTCATTATTGAAGTATTAACATTAGCTCTTCTTTTCTAGAGCTTTTACTAATGTTTCATGGCATCCCACCACCCTTGTCCTCTTCTTTATCCTTTCTCTTACCCCTTTTCCCATTGCCTGAAGAAGAAATGTCTGAGGGAGGATTATAGGCAGGGCCTCCAAGTTTCAGGGTATCTTTTATTAGGTTTATCATGGCATATAAAAGACAAATAATGGAGCTGCAGAGGAGAAAATAAAAGGTTTTGTTTTAGACATGTGGAGTGTGAAGCAATAGCATTATACCCAAATGGAAATATCTAGCAAACTAAAACTATTATGAATTCAAATCATGAAAGTCGGAACTTGGTGGAAAAAAAGGAAGTCATCTGTTTTGGAGCGATATCTAATGTAATGAGTGAGCATCAGAAGGTGGGTCCCTGAGAAAGTAAGTAAACATTTATGGAGATGAAAGGGGTCAGAAGTCAGAGAAATGTTCTAGAAAAAACAGACAGAGATTCATATAAATTAATTACTATAGCACTAATACAGAATTTTTCTTTGAGGAGTCTGAAGCTTAATGTGGAGCACATATGAAAGCAGACGGGATGATGCAGTCTGATGAGGTATTTAGAATTGAAGTCAGGTGGAGCTAGAAGAGTGGATAAGATGCCTTTTATATTATATGGGGAAAAGGTAATTTAAAAATCCACCTTGATATATAAAATATATGTAGCTATAGAAAAATAAGTGCTTTGTTATGTCTATGATTCTTGATATTTATTAATCTTGCCCTCTCCCTCCCCCCTAAAACAGAAAGTTCTTGAATTTGTGATAACAATGTAGCATAGAGGTTAACACCTTGGATCTTGGTGCCAGATAGTCTGGAATTAAACTTTGACTATATTCCTCACTAATCGTGTGAATTTGGATAACAGTGTTATCTTCTAGGTTCTTGTAGTGATTAAACTGATATAATCCTTATAAAATGTCTAGCATTCACAAGCTTAACACTGTTTACTATTTTACTGCTTATTTAAGCTAGAATAATTACATTTAGCATGATTAAGTGGGACTGTATCAAACTAAAAAGTTTCTTCACAGCAAAGGAAATAATCAAGAAAATGAAAAGGCAGCCTACAAAGTGGGAAAAAGTATTGAGAAACTATGTGTTTGATAAAAGATTAATATTCAAAATATGTAAAGAACTCACAAACTCAGTAGAAAAAGGAAAACAAATAAATAAAACAAAAACAAATAACCTAAACACAAAATGGGCAAAGGAGTTAGATAGACTTTTTTTCCAAAGAAAACATACAAATGGCCAAAAGGTATATGAAAAGATGCTCAACATCATTAATCATAACAGAAGTACAAACCAAAATTATAATGAAATGTCACCTCACACCTATCAGGATGGCTCTTATTAAAAAGTCGAAAGATAATACATGTTGGCAAAGATGTAGGAAAAAAAGAGAATCTTTGTATATTGCTTGTAGCAATGAAAAATTGGCACAGCCATTACAGAAAGCAGTATGGATGTTCCTCAAAAAATTAAAAATGGAATTGCCATATTTTACAGGAATTCCACTTCTGGGTATATATCCAAAAGAAAACAAATCATTATGTTGAAGCGATGTCTGTACTTTCATGTTCATTTTGGAATTATTAACAATAGCCAAGATATGGAAATAAACTAAGTGGCCATAAACAGATTAATAGATAAAGAAAATGTGGTACTCATATACATACATTATTATGCCTTAAAAAAAGGAAATTCTGTCATTTGAGGCAACATGGATGAACCTGGAGGACATTGAGCTTAGTGAAATAAGCCAGATATAGAAAGACAAATACTGTATGATCTCACTTATACATGGAATATGTATAAGGGGATTCTCCTGCCTCAGCCTCCTGAGTAGTTGGGATTACAGGCGCGCGCCACTACATCTAGCTAAGTTTTATATTTTTAGCACAGACAGAATTTCACCATATTTGTCAGGCTGGTCTCGAACTCCTGACCTCATGATCCGCCTGCCTCGACCTCCCAAAGTTCTGGGATTACAGGCATGAGCCACCATGCCGTACCTATTTTTCTACTTTCTAAACAGCAAACACAATTTGTCCTACTCTGTAGTGTGGGACATCCCTGCCCTGGAGCAGGTGCAACTGGAGTTTGGTGCGACTGAATTTCCAAGACACTAAGAGCATTGTGAAAGGAGCTATCTGGACAGCATGACCAGCCACGACTGTCTGCAGGAAGAGGACTCAGCGTCCCTGCTTTGTGCTAACTATAGGTATCTGGTTAGGTAGAACAGGGAATTCAAAGTCAGAATATATGAGTGCAACTCGAGGTATGTGCTGTTAACTTCCTCCTGAAAAAATTTGAAGGGCTCTTGCAAGATGGCAATGGCCCTAGTTATTGAAAGGCACACGTTAGTGCCAGAGCTGGTCCTAGCAGTCCTGCTTAAATGATAAAAGGCTGATGGGAAGATTAAGACTTTTTTAACGCAAGAGCGATAACCAGGGACAAGATATGCTGGGAAGGAGAATTAACACTTTGAAACCCACTTTCACAAGCAAGCACACGTGCGAGCACACACACACAAAGGCACAAGTGCAAAAAATATTAAGAAGGCATTTGCACAGCCGCAGCCGTGAGTAAATGACCTCTGATATTTGTTGCTCTCATTGAACAATATCCCTATGATTTCAGATTCCTTGGTTTGTGTGCATAAGAAATAAACCAAAATATTTCAACATATTACCAACTAGGACATATGAATAACTCAACCTGGTATCCGAGATTAAATTGGAATATTTATTTTTGTAAAAGGGGAAAATTAGCCTATTGCAGGAAACAAGTCCATATTCAGAATATATGCACATTCATCATAACTAAAAGAAATCTAATTGTGACTTTACAATTCCTTAGAAATCTCTGTGAAGCAAATATTCCTGAGCCAGTAGTTTTGAATAATGTTTAACACTCAGAATGGGGTATTCATGCAATAAAATTCATGTTAATAATGAATTTTAGTGTTAATTTTGAAAAAATGAGGGTATTTATTCCCTAGTGTTTATTTGCTCTGAGAATGTGCTACTTTGTATTTCAGCTTCAACAGAGCTTTCTTCACCTCCTTGTTCCTCAGGGTGTACACAACAGGGTTGAGAAGGGGCGTCAGCACAGTGTAGAAAACGGCCACAACCCCATCCACAGCTTTCCTGGAGCCTGGTCTCAGGTAAATGAAAAGACCAGGACCAAAGAAGCAAAGGACCACGATGCAGTGGGAGGCACAGGTCTGAAAGGCTCTGCATCTCCCTTCTGAGGTGTGGATCCGAAGGATGGAATAGATAATGGACACGTAGGACCCCACTATCAGAAGAAAGCAGCCCGAGGCCACTATTCCAACAGTCACAAAAATGACAATCTCAATGGCTGTGGTGTCTGCACAGGCCAGTTTCAGGATGGGCGGTGCATCACACAAATAGTGCTGGATCTGGTTGGGTCCACAGTAGGGCAAATGGAAAGTCAATATGGTCTGGACAGCAGAGTGCAGAGAGCCACTGAGGCAAGTGCTGGTGGCCAGGAGAGCACACGAGCACCCGCTCATCATGCTGGTGTACCTGAGCGGGTAACTGATGGCCAGGTAGCGATCATAGGACATGACCGTGTAGAGGAAACACTCGGTGCTCCCCAGGAAGTGAAAGAAATAGAGCTGAGCCACACGGCTGTGGAAGGAGATAGCCCTGCTGCTTGGGGACACCAAGCTCATCAGCATTTTGGGCACCGTGACAGTGGAGAACCACATGTCAATGAAGGACAGGTTGGTGAGGAAGGAGTACATGGGGGTGTGGAGGTGAGAATCCACCCTGATCGCCAGCAGGATGAGGAGGTTCCCCAGCACAGTGAGCACATAAACCACCAGGAAGATTCCAAAGAGTGGGGCGTCCAGTGCTGGGGCATGGGGAAGGCCCGTGAGAATGAATGCTGTCACGAGGCCGGCGTTGGACATTTCTTCTCACCCTTGGTTTCTCTCCTTCTGGGGATATAAAGAGCACGCAGCATTTAGCACTTAATTGAGAAATGAGAATCCATTCTCTACGTGGAAACTGCATCAACCAGGTAGATAATTCTGGAGTTATCGTGGACTTTGCTTGTTACAAAGCTTCCTTTATAAACCAATAAAGTGATTTCCTAGTCTCTCTCTCTGTCTCACATATGCACACACAGAGACACATGTGGAAGAAATTAGGAGAAACACATTGTCTTATATTTCGATAGGTGTATAAATTACCACAAACTTAACTGGCATAAAACATGCAAATGTATTGTATCACCCAGGTCAGCTGGGCCCTCTGTTTAGCTCTCATCAGGTTTTAATCAACATATCACCAAGGGCTGCAATCTCATCTGGGGCTGGGGATCATTCTCCAAGCTTCTTGTGGTTGTTGGCACAATTCAGTTTCTTGCAGTTTAGAACTCAGATCACAGTTTTCTTGCTGTTTGTTGGCAGGACATATAACTCTCAACTTACTGACGTCACCCAAGGTCCAAGAAAGTCCTAGCTACTTGGCCTTCTTAAAACACCACAGGTGTCTTCTTCAAAACCAATGAGATAAACTCTCTCCAGTTTGCTATGACAAACTATTACATAATGTTATGTAATGCAGTCACAGGGGTGATATTCCATCATATTAACAGGTCCCAGGCATACTCAAAGGATGGTTATTAAACAGAAAGTATATACTAGAGGGCAGGAATCTTGAAGGCTACTGCAAATTCTACCTACCACATTCAGTTTTGCTTCCTTGCTCATGAGAAAACTTAAAAAAAACAAACAAACAAACAAAAAAAACAAAAAAAAAAACACCAAGAATTTAATTGCTAGTGGCTGGGAATATTTGAAAACTGAACAGTACAGCTAAATCATTTTCTAGTTTCCTCGTATGTTATTTGACATTACTAACATCACCTACCTCACTGAGAAGTTATAAGCATTAAATAAGATGATACATATAAAGTACTAAGTACTGTGACTGGCAGGAAATAACTGCTCAGTAAATGACAGTGAGTCTTACCATATTGTGCCTTGCAGCAGTATTACAGAATTTCCAGTTTTGATCTTAGGGAGAAAGAGAGTACATATATTCTTTTAGTGTTTTCAGAGAGTCCTTCTGAATCTAAGAGCAAGGTCTTTGTGGACGATTTTATGCCTGATACTGTTACTAATGTCCTCACTACTGCCTGCCCTTAAAGGGCTCCTCTCAGAGCAGGTAAGAATCTCAGCGCAACTCCATAATGGGATTCCCACGACCTCCCAAATGATCCAGAGAGCACCAAGCCTCATGCATGACTGCCGCCTGCCCCCATTTCTGTTACCCTAGAACACTTCCTATGCGGTTCTGAGAACATGGCATTCATACATGCTCTGCCGAACACAATCTACTGGGTAGGGGCCAGCTGTCTTTCATACTTCTTCTACCCTAGGTTTCTAAATATACTCTAATATTGGCTTTGTTAGATATTATGTGTTGCCTCCACCATCTTCCTTTACTCCTCATTCTCATAAACCCAGGTGATGAATGATCTCACAAGGAAGACAGTTCCATCAAGTCTGTGCATCTTAATTAAGACCTAGAACCTGAGACAGGAAAAATGGGACCAATGCAAGAAGAGGGGCCTATGTCACCTTGATGTCAAGAGAAGCTGGGATTCTGTGTAATGGAAATTGGGGCCAAAATAAGGTTCTTTGCTTAATACTAATATTAATACAAAATGTTGTCTTAGTTCAGGATTCTTACTAATTGTTCAGTGGGCAGACACTATGAAACTTGTTCACCAGTGTGAGAAGAGCCGTGATCTCTGCTCTTCAGAAATCCCAGAGAAGATACCTCCAGGGAATGTGGCTTAAGCTACTTCAAACAAAAGTTTTTGAAATATGTAAATAAATAGCAGAAAGGAGATTACTGCAGTCACCAATATGGATATCAGAACTTTTAAAATAGAACCAAGATACTCTGAAATTTCTACTGCACCAGGAGGAACAATTCCCAGAATAGCTTCATGATCAGATTTGATGAAATGTGAAAATCCTCATCCAATGAAGTCCAAGGTAGCCTGAGACCTAAAGCAAGAGTCTCAATCTGCAGGGTCAAGGTTTGAGCTGCATATTAGCATATAGAAGTATACATAGCAACTTTGTCTCTATATGTTCTGCAGGGTCAATGTTTGAGCTGCATATTAGCATATAGAAGTATACATAGCAACTTTGTCTCTATATGTATCCCATCAATTACTATCTTTCTATGTACCTAACTGATTTTATAACAAAGTCTTAACAATTCTCGAGTATCTTAGGTCTGAATGGAAGTTTGAGATAAAGTAAAGAAGAAAAGCAGGAGAAAATAAGTTAAATCTACATTTCTAAGAACTCATCTTACAGTATGTGATTCGTTTCAATAGTAAAACTCATCTGAGTTTTTGCCTCAATTTGTCACTTTCCACGTGCTGTGCACAGGTGCTAAGTTTGCAAGATACCACTCAAAGAACAGATACAGTGTTAAGGAGGAGTGGTCTTTTTCTATTTAGGGACCAAACTAGTTGAAGTGCAGGGAATGGAAATGAATATGGGTAGAAACTTAGGTTGATTTATGCCTCAGAGGATAGGATTCCTCTTCAGCTTTTAGGTTCCCTTGATGTGTACAAAACCAACAGGAAGAGATCAATGAAAGGTTCTTCATAAGCATGCATGCATTTCCTTAGAGTTTTTTATTTAGCCTCCTGAGACGAGCCCATGTCTTCCTGGAACCAATATTTGTACCTTAGAGGAAATAACTGACTTACCCTTTTCTCTCACCAGTGACTGAGAGACACTCACAACTGCTTGCTCTCAATTCAGAATTTTCCATAATCTATAATGGTCCTCACTTGTTGGCGCTCTCCAACTCAGCATCACTCACTCACTCACTGTCTATGGTGGTTTTAATCATCCAAATTCCCCAGCTTTTTCTGTTGTTTACAGTTTCAGGGTGGCTTTTCCCCAGAGATCTACCTATCTAACATAACTATATCCCAATTGTATAAATAATCATTAGATATTATTGCTGTCATAATTTTCATTGCTTTCACAAGCATGAGTAAACAATTTTTATATTTCATGCTTACGTCTCCTTTTGTAAATTAACTTTTTAGAATCTTTATTCATTGTTTTTTTTTGTGGTAATAGTCTTTATCTTATTGACTTATCTGAAGTTTTACAAATTGAAAACACTATTTGTTTTTTATTGTAAGGTAAAATGTACTTTGAAGTTTATCATCACTTAAATACTTTTTAAGTTTGCATAGATATTTTTACTATTCTAGGAAATTTTATAAATTGATTCTAGTATGTTTTCTGATATTGGTATTTTGCTTTAAAGGAATGTTCTTGGTCAAGTGCGGTGGCTCATGCCTGTAATCCCAGTACATTTGGAGCCAAGGCAGGTGGATCGCTTAAGCCCAGGAGTTGGAGACCAGCATGGGCAACATGGTGAAACCCTGTCTCTACAAAAACTACACAAATTAACCAAGTATGGTGGTGGGTGCCTGTAGTCCCAGCTACTCAGGAGTCTGAGGTGGGAGGATCACTTGAGCCTGGGAGGCCAAGGTTGCAGTGAGTTGAGGTGACACCACAGCACTCCAGCCTGCACAACAGAGTCAGACCCTGTCAAAATAAAAAATAAAAATAAAAAAATGGAGACGATTTTCTTATACACAAGTTTATCAGTATTCACTTATGTAATATTTAATGTTTTAAGTTTTTTCCTTCATTTAAATCTTTACTTCATCTAAAATTAATTTTACTTTATATGTGACATAAGGATGTTTTTATTTTCTATATAATTTGGGATTATAGCTGTAATTACGTCATTAACTGAAATTTTTTTTTAAGGAATTTGGTTTAAGTTCCCAATTATTTTTGTATTCTCTTTTACACTCTATATATTAACCTCTAGTTTTATTATATTATCATCAAAGAAAATGAGTGGCAAAATTTCTATTTCAAAATGTAATAACTTTAGTCTCATGTATTATTTTTGTGATTAGCTTCCTCTGTTTCTTTTCTTTAAGAATATGTTTTTAATTACTTTTTTTCCAAGAGGGTTTTGCACTCCTATAAAATCTCTTACATAAATAAGTGTCAGACAGTCCACCACATTCATATCTCCTATCTACTATAATTGAGTCTTTTATGTGTCTAGTATGACACAGGGTCAAGACTAATTTTTTTATTCTGAATACTCAGATACCTGAACATAATTTATTGAAGAAAGCAATCTTGCTTTATTGCTCGGCAGTGTTATCTTCGTCCTACAAATATGTATCAGTCTATTTCTGTCTGCTGTATTACAATTTTCTATTTGTCTAACCCCGTACAAATACGACACTCCTGAGATACCGTAGCTTTGTCACAAGTTTTGATAACTAGTGTTGTCAATATTTCAGTTAAGTTTTATGTCTTCAAGATAATATTGACCATTTTGGGACTTATTCAATCCACACTTTAGGATCCACACGTCCACTGCTGTAAAATCAAATGCTGGGATTTTACTTGGAATAGTATTGAATGTATAGATCTATCTGAATAGAATTGGAATTTTAAAAATATGAGTCTCTGTGTGCCCGTTGTAATCTTAAATTCGTTCAGGAAATGTTGTATTTATCTGAAAATATTTTATTTCTATTGTCGTGGTCTTACACATGTTACTTAAAATTAAATTCAGCTCTGGGTTTCTCATCCTTAGCACTATCAACATTTTGGCCATGATAAGCTTTGTTGTGAGGGTCTCTCCTGTGCACTGTGGAATGTTTAATACCCCTGACCTCTAGTCACTAGACGCCAGCGCCTGTGACAAGCAAGAATATTTCCAGACATTACCAAATGTACTGGGGGACAAAACAGCCCCAAGTGATCTAGATATTTAAGAGATTTAATGTTTTATATTGAATCTTAACAAACATAAAAAAATGGGTGTTTGTGATAAGTACATAAACTATTATATATGTTGCTGTGGATCATACATTATCATTGCTGGATGATAATCTATTCTGTGAACACACAATTTCTATTTGATTCACTGATAATATTTAAATATTAATAGCTTGCTATTTTTGCCCATTAAAAATAGTGTTTCTAGAAATGTTTTCAGATACGTATATGTAAATAGACAGATACATATGCATACATAAATATGTGAAAACCTGTATGTTCAATAGGCTAAATGTTGCATACTTTCTTTTGTATACATGTTTGGATTTGTATATACAAATACATTAAAACGAAAAAGAAATTTGAACAGCTACAACCACAATTAGAAAAATGACCTCAAATATTTGTTGCTATTTTTGAACAATGTCTCCATAATGGTAAATTGTTAAGTTTGTGTGCACAAGAAATCAAACAAAACACAAAAGCTTTTTATCAAGTTGTAAACATGAATGACTCGACCATCTATCTTGGAGATTTGATTACAATATTTTTTTAAATTAATATGAACCTATTGATGAGAAATGAATCAATAAATCAGAATATAAGCATATTCCTCATAAATACAAGTCTAGCTGTGATGTTAAAACTCTCTTAGAAAATGTGTGGAAGAATTATAACTGTGCAGGTGTTTTGGAATAATGTTTAACACTGAGAACTATACATATAATCAATTTCACATGAATAACTAAATTATATTACTATTTTAAAACAAACTAGTGTATCTACTTCCTAGTATCTATTCTTCCTGAGAATATGCTACTTTGTCTCTCAGTTTCAACACAGCTTTCTTCACTTCCTTGTTCCTCAGGGTGTACACTACAGGGTTGAGAAGTGGTGTTAGCACAGTGTAGAAAACGGCCACAACTCCATCCACGACGTCCCTGGAACCTGGTCTCAGGTAAATGACAACACAGGGAACAAAAAAGCAAAGGACCACGATACAGTGGGAGGCACAGGTCTGAAAGGCTCTGCGTCTCCCCTCTGAGGTGCGGATCCGCAGGATGGAACAGACAAGGGACACATAGGACAGCACTATCAGGAGAAAGCAGCCCAAGGCCACTACCCCAATGTTCACAAAGATGACCATCTCATTGGCTGAGGTGTCTGCACAGGCCAGTTTCAGGATGGGCGGTGCGTCACAGAAGTAGTGCTGGATCCAGTTGGGTCCACAGTAGGGCAAATGGAAAGTCAATATGGTCTGGACAGCAGAGTGCAGGGAGCCACTGAGCCAAGTGCTGGTGGCCAAGAGGGCACACCTGCTCCCACTCATCATGCGGGTGTACCTGAGCGGGTAACTGATGGCCAGGTAGCGATCATAGGACATGACCGTGTAGAGGAAACACTCGGTGCTCCCCAGGAAGTGGAAAAAGTAGAGTTGAGCCACACAGCTGTGGAAGGAGATAGTCCTCCCGCTTGGAGACACCAAGCTCATCAGCATTTTGGGCACCGTGACAGTGGAGAACCACATGTCAATGAAGGACAGGTTGGTGAGGAAGGAGTACATGGGGGTGTGGAGGTGAGAATCCACCCTGATCACCAGCAGGATGAGGAGGTTCCCCAGCACAGTGAGCACATAAACCACCAGGAAAATTCCAAAGAGTGGGGCGTCCAGCGCTGGGGCATGGGGAAGGCCCATGAGGATGAACTCAGTCACGAGGCTGGTGTTAGACATTTCTCCTCACCCTTGGTCTCTCACCCTTTGGGGATATAAAGAGCACCCAGCATTTACCAATTAATTGATAACTGAGAATCCATTCTCTATGTGAACACCAGGTAGATAATTTGGAGTTTTCCTGGACTTTGCTTTTTACAAAGCTTCCTTCATAAAGCTAATGAAGTGATTTCCTAGTTTCTCTCTCTCTCTCTCTTTCTCTCTCTCTCTCTCTCTGTGTGTGTGTGTATGTGTGTGTCACATGTCACACACATGTCACACACACATACACACAGAGAGAGAGAGACACGTGCAGAATAAATTAGAAGAAACACATTGTCTAGATTTCAATGGGTGTATAAATTACCACAAACTTACTGGCATAAAACATGCAAATTTATTGTCTCACCTTCTCTGTGGGTCAGGGTCAGGTCAGCTGGGTTCTCGTTCAGGGTCTCACCAGGTTTTAATCAACGTATCACCAGGGGCTGCAATCTCATCTGAGTCTGGGGATCATCTTCCAACCTTAAGGGGGTTGTGTGAATGATTCAATTCCTTGTAGTTTTAGGCCTGAGGTCCCAGTTTTCTTGCTGTTTGTTGGCAGGACATATCACTGTCAGCTTATAGTGGTCACCCTAGGTCCTAGAAAGTCCTAGCTACTTGGTCTTCTTAGAACACGACAGGCTACTTCTTTGAAACCAACAAGATAAACTCTCTCCAGTTTGCTATAACAAAATGTTACATAATGTTATGTAATGCAGTCAAAGGGGTGATATCTCATCTTATTAACAGGTCCCAGGCATACTCAAAAAAGGTTATTAAATAGAAAGTGTATACCAATGGGCAAGAGTCTTGAAGGCTGCTTGGAATTCTACCCACCACATTCTATTTTTGCTGCTTGCTCATGGGAAAACTTAAAAAAAAAAAACACGAAGAATTTAATCATTAGTAGCAAGGAATATTTGAAAACTGAACAGTACAAGTAAATCATTTTCTAGTTTCCTCTTATGTTATTTGGCATTACTAACATCACCTGCCTCACTGAGAAATTATAAGCATTAAATAAGATGATACATTTAAAGCACGAAGTACTGTGACTGGCAGGTAATAACTGCTCAATAAATGACAGTGAGTCTTACCACATTGTGCCTTGCGGCAGTATTACAGAATTGCTGTTTTTGATCTTAGAGAGAAAGAGAGTACATATATTCTTTTAGTGTTTTCAGAGCATCCTTCTGAATCTAAGAGCTAGGTCTTTTTGTACTATCGTATGCCCGATACTGTTATTGATGTCCTCACTGCTGCCTGCTTTTAAAGGGCTTCTCCTAGGTCTCTCAGAGCAGGTAAGAATCTCAGCATAACTCTGTAGTGGGATTCCCACATCCTCCCACCTCCCAAATGATCCAGAGAGCACCAAGCTTCATGCATGACTTTCCCCACCCCCATTTCTGTTACCCTAGAACACTTCCTATGTGATTCTGAGAACACAGCATTCATATGTGCTCTCCCAAACACAACCTACTGGGTAGGTGCCAGCTGTCTTGCGTACTCCTCCTACCCTAGGTTTCTAAATATATTCCAACATTAACTTTGTCATATCACATGTTGGCCCCCCACCATCTTCCTCTACTCCTCATTCTCACAAATCCAGGTAATGAATGATCTCACAAAAGAAGACCATTCCATCAAGTCTGTGCCTCTTAATTAAGACCTAGAACATGAGACAGGAAAAAATGGGACCAATGCAAGAAGAGGGGCCTATGTCACCTTGATGTCAAGAGAAGCTGGGATTCTGTATAATGGAAATTGAGGCAGAAGTAAAATTTTTTACTTCACACAAAATGTTGTATTAGTTCAGGATTCTTACTGATTGTTCAGTAGGAGAACACTATGAAACTTGTTCATCAATATAAGAGAAACTATAGTCTCTGCTCTTCTCAAAGCCCAGAGGAAATACCTCCAGGGAATATGGCTTAAGCTACATTAAAATAAGGTTTGTCAAATATGTAAATAAATAGCAGAAAGGAGGCTCCTGTAATCACCAGCATGCATATCAGAACTTTTAAAATGGAACCAGCATTACTTTGAAATTTCTACTGTACCAAGAGGACCAATCCGCAGCAGAGCTTCATGATCGGTTTTGATGGAATGTGAAAATGCTCATCCCATGAAGTCTAACGTAGCCTGAGATCTAAAGCAAGAGTTTCAATCCACAGGGTCAATGTTTGACTTGAATATTGGTGTATAGTAGTATATGTAGTGACTTTGTCTCTATCCATCTGTCTATCTAACTATCTAACTGATTTTATAACAAAGTCTTAACAATTCTCTAATTGTCTGAATGGAAGTTTGAGATGAAAGAGGGAAAGCGAGAAAATAAGTTAAATCTACATTTCTAAGAACTCACCTTATAGTATGTGATTCATTTCAATAGTAAAACTCATCTGATTTTTTGCCCCAGTTTGTCACTTTCCATATGCTGTGTACAGGTGCCAAGTTTGCAAGATACCACTCAAAGAACAGATACATGGTGTGAAGAAAGAGTGGTCCCTTTCTATTCAAGGACCAAACTCGTGGAAGTGCAGGGAATGCAAATGAACATGGGTAGGAACTTAACTTGATTTATGTCTCAGAAGATGGAATTGCTCTTGGGATTTTGAGTTCCCTTGATGAGCACAAAACAGCAGGAAGAGACCGATGGAAAGTTCCTCAGAAGCATGCATGCATTTCCTTAGTGCTTCTTATTTGAACCCTCCTGAGAAGAGCCCAGCGTCTTTCTGGAACCCATATTTATACATATGAAGAAAGAAGGAGGACTGACTTATTCTTTTCCCTCACCAGTAATTGAGAGACACTCCCAACTGCTCACTCTCAACTCAAAATTTTCCATGATCCATAATGATCCTGGAAAATTTGTTGGTGCTCTCCAGTTCAGCCTCACTGTCTCATTCACCATCTTTGCATGGTGGTTCAAAAGATCCAAATTCCCGAACTTTTTCTGTTGTTTACAGTTCCAGGGTGGCTTTTCCCCAGAGATCTACCTACCTAACATAATTATATCCCAATTGTGTAGTAATCATGAGATATTATAGCTGTCATAATTTTCATTGCTTTTACAAGCCTGAATAAACACTTTTGATATTTCATGTGCACATCTCCTTTTGAAGATTAACTTTTTAGAATCTTTATTCGTGGCTGGGTGCGGTGGCTCAAGCCTGTAATCCCAGCACTTTGGGAGGCCGAGACGGGCGGATCACGAGGTCAGGAGTTCGAGACCATCCTGGCTAACACGGTGAAACCCCGTCTCTACTAAAAAATATGAAAAAAACTAGCCGGGCGAGGTGGCGGGCGCCTGTAGTCCCGGCTACTCGGGAGGCTGAGGCAGGAGAATGGCGTAAAAACCCGGGAGGCGGAGCTTGCAGTGAGCACTGCACTCCAGCCTGGGCGACACAGCGAGACTCCGTCTCAAAAAAAAAAAAAAAAGAATCTTTATTCGTTGCTTTTTTTGTGGTAATAGTTTTTATCTTATTGATTTATCTGAAGTTTTACAAATTGAAAACATTAATTTGTGTTTCACTGTAAGGTAAAATGTACTTTCAAATTTATCACCATTTAAATATTTTTAAATTTGTATAGATATGTTTACTGTTCTAGGAAATTTTATAAATTAATTTACTATGTTTTCTGATGTCAGCATTTTAGTAGGATTTTATTGGCCAATCTTGGTGGCTCACACCTATAATCCCAGCACTTTGGGAGGCCAAGGCAGGCAGATCACTTGAGCCCAGGAGTTGGAGACCAACCTGGGCTCCAACATGGTGAAACCCTGTCTCTACAAAAAATACAAAAATTAGCTAGCCATGGTGGTGAGTGACTGTAGACCCAGCTACTCAGGAGGCTGAGGTGGGAGGATCACTTGAGCCTAAGAGACCAAGGTTACAGTGAGCCCAGATGGTGCTACAGCACTCCAGCCTGAGCAACAGAGCCAGACCCTATCTCAAAAACAAACAAGCAAACAAACAAAAAACAAAACCGTCGTCTTGCACACAGGTTTATCAGTTTTCACTTACGTAATATTTAGTGCTTTAAGGTTTTTTTCCTTCATTTAAATCTTTACTTCATCTGAAATTAATTTTACTTTATGGGTGACATAAGGATGTTTTTATTTTCTATATAATTTGAGATTGTAGTTGTAATTACCTCATTAACTGAAGTGGGTTTCTTCTTAAAAAATTAGGTTTACGTTCCCAATTATGTTTGTATTCTCTGTTATACTTTGCTTATTAACCTCTAGTTTTATTATATTATCAACACAGAAAATGAGTGGCAAAATTTCTATTTTAAAATGTAATGACTTTAGTCTCATGTATTATTTTTATGGTTGGCTTCCTCTGTTTGTTTATTTTATTTAATTTTTTTTTGCAAAAAATGCACATCATCACTGGTCATTAGAGAAATGCAAATCAAAACCACAATGAGATACATTCTCATGCCAGCTAGAATGGCAATCATTAAAAAGTCAGGAAACAACAGATGCTGGAGAGGATGTGGAGAAATAGGAATGCTTTTACAGTTGGTGGGAGTGTAAATTAGTTCAACCATTGTGGAAGACAGTGTGGTGATTCCTCAAGGATCTAGAACTAGAAACACCATTTGACCCAGCAATCCCATTACTGGGTATATACCCAAAGGGTTATAAATCCTGCTACTATAAAGACACATGCACACATATGTTTATTGCAGCATTGTTCACAATAGTAAAGACTTGGAACCAACCCAAATTTCCATCAATGATAGACTGGATAAAGAAAATGTGGCACATATACCTCATGGAATACTATGCAGCCATAAAAAAGGATGAGTTGACGTTCTTTGTAGGGACATGGATGAAACTGGAAACTATCATCCTCAGCAAAGTAACACAAGAAGAGAAAACCAAACACCGCATGTTCTCACTCATAAGTGGGAGTTGAACAATGAGAACATATGGACACAGGGAGGGGAACATCACACACCAGGACCTTTGCGGGGTGGAGGGCTAGGGGAGGGATGGCATTAGGAGAAATACCTAATGTAACCAGCAAGTTGATGGGTGCAGCAAACCAACATGGCACATGTATACCTATGTAACAAACCTGCACGTTGTGCACATGTACACCAGAACTTAAAATACAACAATAAAAAATAAATTTAAAATATATTTTTAAATTAATTTTTTTCCAAGAAGATTTTACATTACTAAAAAGTCTCTTACCTAAACAAATGTCATACAGTTCACCACATTTATATCTCCTATCTACTATAATTGAGTTTTTTATGTGTATAGTATGAAATAGGATCTTAACAAACATAAAAAAATGCATGCAAATATATAAAGTGCATAAACCATTACATATGTAGTGGTAGATCATTCATTATCATTGCTGGATAGTAATCTATTCTGTGAATAACAATTTCTGGCCAGAACTTCCAAAAATTATTCCAAAAAATAATTTTTTTATTCTGAATACCCAGATACCCCAAAATAATTTATTGAAGAAAAAGCAATCATGCTTTACTGCTTTGCAGTGTCATCTTTGTCATACGTATATGCATCAGTCTATTTCTTTACCCTGTATTCATTTCCATTTTTCTATTTGTCTAGCCTCATACAAAAACAACACTCTCTGAGTTACTACAGCTTTGCCACAAGTTCTGATAACTAGTGTTGTCAATCTTTCAGTTATCCTTTATTTCTTCAAGAGAGTCTTGACGATTTTGGGCCTCATTCCATTTCAATCCACACTTTAAAATCCATGTGTCCATAGCTGCAAAATCAAACGCTGGGATTTTACTTGGAATAGTATCAAATCTATAGATCAATTTGAAAAAACTGGCATTTTTAAAATATGAACCTCCATGTGCACTTTATAATCCTAGATTCATTCAGCAAACTTTATGTTTATCTGAAAATATTTTATTTCTATTGTCGTGGTCTTAGACATGTTACATAACATTAAATTCAGCTTCGGTTTCTCATCCTCAGCACTATCGATATTTTGGCCATGATAAGATTTGTTGTGAGGGTCTCTCCAGTGCATTGTGGAATGTTTAACTCCCCTGACCTGTAGCCACTAGATGCCAGTGCCTGTGACAAGCAAGAATGTTTCTAGACATTGCCAAGTGAACTGGGAGACAAAACAGCCCCAAGTAATCTAGATATTTAAGATATTTAATTTTTTATATTGGATCTTAACAAACATAAAAAATGGGTGCAAATATATAAAGTGCATAAACCATTACATATGTAGTGGTAGATCATTCATTATCATTGCTGGATAGTAATCTATTCTGTGAATAACAATTTCTGGCCAGAACTTCCAACACTATGTTGAATAGGAGTGGTGAGAGAGGGCATCCCTGTCTTGTGCCAGTTTTCAAGGGGAATGCTTCCAGTTTTTGTCCATTCAGTATGATATTGGCTGTGGGTTTGCCCTAAATAGCTCTTATTATTTTGAGATACGTTCCATCAATACCGAATTTATTGAGAGTTTTTAGCATGAAGGGCTGTTGAATTTTGTCAAAGGCCTTTTCTGCATCTATTGAGATAATCATGTGGTTTTTATCTCTGGTTCTGTTTATATGCTGGATTACATTTATTGATTTGCATATCTTGAACCAGCATTGCATCCCAGGGATGAGGCCCACTTGATCATGGTGGATAAGATTTTCGATGTGCTGCTGGATTCGGTTTGCCAGTATTTTATTGAGGATTTTTGCATTGATATTCATCAAGTATATTGGTCTAAAATTCTCTTTTTTTGTTGTGTCTCTGCCAGGCTTTGGTATCAGGATGATGTTGGCTTCATAAAATGAGTTACGGAGGATTCCCTCTTTTTCTGTTGATTGGAATAATTTCAGAAGGAATGGTACCAGCTCCTCCTTGTACCTCTGGTAGAATTCGGCTGTGAATTTGTCAGGTCCTGGACTTTTTTTGGTTGGTAGGCTATTAATTATTGCCTCAATTTCAGAGCCTTTTATTGGTCTATTCAGGGATTCAACTTCTTCCTGGTTTAGTCTTGGGAGAGTGTATATGTCCAGAAATTTATCCATTTCTTCTAGGTTTTCTGGTTTATTTGTGTAGAGGTGTTTATAGTATTATCTGATGGTAGTTTGTATTTCTATGGGGTTGGTGGTGATATCCCCTTTATCATTTTTTATTGCAACATACCCCCTGTTCTAAAGCTCGCCTGTACAGGCAGCACCATTAATGAGCTAGGCATGCTTGCCAACATTGGCATCGTGGCTGCAGGCTGCCTGATCCTCATCATTATTTCCTACGTCTTCATCGCGGCAGCTGTGTTGCCCATCCGCACAGCCCAGGGTGGGCAGCGGGCCTTCTCCACCTGCACTGCCCACCTCACTGTGGTGCTCCTGTACTACGTGCCACCTGTCTGTATCTACCTGCAGCCTCACTCCAGTGAGGCAGGAGCTGGGGCCCCCGCGATCTTCTACACAATCATAACTCCAATGCTCAACCCATTCATTTACACTTTGCGGAACAGGGAGGTGAAGCATGCTCTGCATAGGCTTTTGTGCAGCAACTTCTGAGAGTCTACAGCAGGTAGCCCACCCCCATAGTCTGTGCTATCAAAACTCACAATTTGCCTGCCAGGAAAGCAGCTATTCACATCTCAAAATGAGTAGGGAAAATCATTCAGGTGGAAATCAGAATAACGGAGTTGCAACTCAGCCACACACTTGCCCCCGGCTTTGGCCAAATGGTCTACCTCACTCTCCCCATCACAAACACTTCATCTAGAAAATGGGAAGACTGGTTTAGATGATGTCTAGAGTCTCTCCAAAATCTAAGTTCTATGACTCAGAGGTATGTGAAATGCTGTTCATATCCTCATTTGTATTAATAAATGATTGTTTTATTTTTTATGAAATAACTTTATTAAATGCATAAAACATATTAAAGAATACTGTAAACAAAAGTATAAAATACAATGAAAGGAACCTTTGTATATGTATTTCCCAGCAAGAAGAAACCACATTTTTTAAAATGATAAAATACGAGGAGAAAAGTGACTTATCCAAGGTAACTTATAAAGTGACATGATCTTTATTCTCCCACTCAAGGTAGTATATAATTAAGGCCACACTGAGAGATAGAAATAACATGGGCTTTGGTGTCAATTGAACCTACCAGTATTCTAATCCGGATCCAACCAGTCCTAGCTGTAGAATTTTGCACAAATGTCATAATTGGAGTTTTAGTCTCCACTTTTAAGAGTAAGATTTAAAATAATTGCTTTGTAAGAATGAGGTCTAAATAAAATAATTATATTAAGTGTCAGGTAAAATAGGTGCTCCAGTTTCTTACTAAGCCGGCTGAAGAAATCAAAGAGAGCTTATCATACAAGCTAAGATTCAAATTGTTTCTGAAGGATTAGCAAGGTTTTAATACCATAATTGAATTTATAGGGCAACTATGAAAGAAAGGGCATTTCTAGACTCCAAAATTATAAAAGATAACTCAAGGTTTTAGTTATAGCAACTTACCATACAAGAGGAAGGAGTTGGTTATAGTCACCAAAACTATTCTATAAAATGAAAATGTCCTTGAATGCCAATCTAAAGAACTCAGATTATGCCCTAGGCGTCCTACCTGTTTATTTTTCCTCCTCCTTGTCATCTATAGAAATACCTTTATCCTGAGAAGCCACTTCTTTAAATGCTAAACCATGAGATAAATTAGAAAATAATATAACAATATCCCAAATAATTTTCTTTCATGTGTGCCTTGTTCTTGATCCTAGGGGAAAGCATTTAATTTTGCAGGATATTTGCTAGGTTAGGTGTAGGATTTTCATAGATGTCCTTCATCAGGTTGAGGAAGTCCTCTTTTACTTCTAAATTATTGAGAGTTTTTATTAATGGATGCTGGCTATTGTCCACTGCTTTTTCTCCATCTGCTGACATGGTCATATAATTTTTCTTTAAGTCTGTTAATATGGTGACTTGCAATGTTTGATTTTCAACATTAAACCAATCTGCATTCCTAGAATGAACCCCAGTTGTCTTCATGTATTATCCTTTTACATATTGTTGAATTTGATATGCCAGAAGTTTGTTAAGTATTTTTATATGTATGCTCTTGAGAGATGCTGGCTTATATTTTTGTCTACTTTGGGTATCAGAATAATAGCGTCTTCATTAACTGAGATGGTAAGTATTCTAAACTCTTCAATTTTTGGTAACTGGTATCATATCTTTCCTTAAATGTTTGATACAAAATTATTAATAGATTGTTCTCATACACTGTACTTCTTCTTATACAACTTTTTAAAACTCCGCAATATATTGTTATTGTGGGTTTTTTGTTCTGAATAAGTCATTATTTTTAAAAGATATTAAGTAATAAAAATTTTGTTTTATCATGAAATTCACCTAAAGGCCCATCAATGATAGACTGGATAAAAGAAAATCTAGTACATATACAACATGGAATACTACACAGCCATAAAAAAGAATAAGATCATGTCCTTTGCATCATGTCCTTTGGAGCAACATAGATGGAGATAGAGGACGTTATCCTAAGCAAACTAATACAGGAGTGAAAAACCATATATATATATATACACACACCACATGTTCTCACTTATAAGTTGAAGCTAAACATTTAGTACACATAAACACAAAGAAGGAAATAACAGATACTGGGGCCTACTTGAAGGTGGAGGGTAGGGGGAAGGTGAAAAATGAAAAACTACCTATCAAGTACTATGCACACTACCTGGGTGACAAAATAATCTGTACATTAAACTCCCGTGACATGCAATTTACCTATATAACAAAGCTATACATGGAACCCTGAACCTAAAATACAAGTTTTTCTAAAAAAGAAATATTTCACTTTTTTTAAAAAAGAAACTAAAAAAAGAGAAAATGGCTTTATATTTACCCACCTAGTTATCATTTCTGGTAACCTTTATTTATTTTTGTATACACAAGTTATGATATAGTATTATTTTCTAA
The DNA here is from genome assembly GCF_024542745.1 of Macaca thibetana thibetana. NCBI lineage: Eukaryota > Metazoa > Chordata > Mammalia > Primates > Cercopithecidae > Macaca > Macaca thibetana. Next base: position 115,560,252 of record NC_065591.1, on the reverse strand, counting down.
TGTCATGAACACTTTTTAATATCTATACCACCTCTTACCCTGGAAGTCTGCTGGTGATGAATTCTTTTAATTTTGTTATTTCTGTAAAAGTCTTAATTTTACATTCATTTATTATTACACTTTTATTTTTGATAAATGTAGATTTACAGGTAGTTGTAAGAAATTACACAAAGAGAACATCAGGAAGATGGCAGGAGTTTCCAGCACTTGTCCTAATATGAAAAACATCAATTTTAGCAAGTATTCACATATGAAAATACCTTCACAAGAACTAAAGAATCCATGTGACAGCACCTGAGTGAAGCACAGAAATAAGAAGGTAGGAAGGACAGCTTTACATCATCCATGTCACCCTTCCCCCAACTCCAGACAGCACAGGAATGAGAGATTCTCATTGTGGGGAAGGAGAGTGATGAAAGCCCCAGACCTGTCCATGGACCTGTGCACCAGGACCAGCCCAGTAAACCCCAGCATCAGGCCAGCCCATATAGTCTCAAGCTTCAGGTTCATCCCCACAGATGCAGACTTCAGACCCACACCAGTTAGCAGAATGAAGAATAATAAGTTCAGAGCAGAAATGGATGAAATAGGGACTAAAATATATTAAAAAGATCAGTGAAGCTAGAGTCATTTTTTTGAAAAGATACACAAAAAAACCTTTAGCAAGGTTTTCTTTAAAAAAGACTCAAGTAAAATTATAAATGAAAGAGAAGATACAACTGATACTGCAGAAGTACAAAGGATCATAAGAGATTATCATGAACAAGCATTCATCATCAAATTAGATATTATAACCTAGAAAAAAATTGATTTCCAGAAACATACAACCTATCAAGATTGAATCATAGGCCAGGCACAGTGGCTCATGACTGCAATCCTAGCACTTTGGGAAGCCAAGATGGTCAGATTGCTTAAGCCCAGGAGTTCAAGGCCAGCATGGACAACATGGCAAAGCCACATTTCTACTAAAAATACAAAAATTAGCCAGGCATGGTGGTGCATGTCTGTTGTCCCAGCTATCTGGGAGGCCGAGGGTGGAGGATCTCCTGAGCCTGGGAAGTCAAGGCTGCAGTGAGCCAAGATCACACCACTGCACTCCAGTTTGTGTGACAGGAGTGAGACACTGACGGAAAAAGAAAAAAAAAAATTATTAATCATGAAAAAATTTCCCATTAAAGAAAACCTAGGACCTGTGAGCTTCTCTGGTGAATTCTACCAGATATTTAAAGAGAAATCAATCCCAATCCTTCTCAAATTTTTTAAAAAAAAACCTAGCAAGAAGGGAAAAGTTCCAGGCTTATTTTATAAAGCCAGCATTACCCTAATACCAAAGCCAGAAAGAACACTACAAGAAAATTACAGTCCAATATTCCTAAGGAACATAGATGCAAAAAATCCTCAACAAATACTAACCAACTGAATTTAACAGCACATTAAAAGGATCATACACCATGATCAAGTGGAATTTATCCCTGGGATGCAAGAATAGTTAAACATACCCGAGTCAATAAATATAATACCGGCACTGAAAGAATAAAGAAGGGAAATTAATAAGATCATCTCAATACATGCAGAAAAAGCATTTGACAAAACATCTTTTCATGATAAAAATTCTCAACAAATTAAGTACAGAAGAAATGAACCCCAACACAATAAAGGCCATATACAATAAGCCCACAGCTAACAGCATATTCAACTGTGGAAAGCTAAAAGCTTTGCCTCTAAGATTAAGAACAAGACAATGATGCCCACTTTCTCTACTTCTTTTCAATGTAGTACTGAAAGTCCAAGTCAGAGGACTGGGAAAGAAAAAGAAATAAAATGCACCCAAATAAGAAAAGAAAAACTAAGATTTTCTCTGTGAATGGCATGATTGTATATATAGAAAATGCTAAATACTCCACCCACACAAACACACATGTAAAAGAAACTGTTAGAACCAATGAGCTAATTTGATGAAGTTGTAGGATACAAAATCAATGTACAAAAAGCAGCTGTATTGTTGCGGGAAGTCAGGGACCCCAGATGGAGGGACTGGCTGAAGCCATGGCAGAAGAACATAAATTGTGAAGATTTCATGGACATTTATTAGTTCCCCAAATTAATACTTTTATAATTTCTTACGTCTGTCTTTACTGCAATCTCTGAACATAAATTGTGAAGATTTCATGGACATTTATCACTTCCCCAATCAACACTCTTGTGATTTCCTATGCCTCTCTTTACTTTAATCTCTTAATCCCATCATCTTCATAAGATGAAGCTATATGTTGCCTCAGGACCCTGTGATGATTGTGTTAACTGCACAAATTGTTTAAACAATATGAAATCAGGGCACCTTGAAAAAAGAACAGGATAATAGCAATGTTTAGGGAACAAGGGAGATAACCTTAAAATCTGGCTGCCTGTGGGCCAGCCAGGACAGAGCCATATTTCTCTTATTACCAAAAATGGGTAAGATAAATATCGCTGAATTATTTCCCCAGTAAGGAATATTAATATTTAACAGCCCTGGGAAAAGAATGCATTCCCGGGGTGGGGGGGGGGGGCTCTAAAATGGTTGCCCTGGGAGCGTGTGCCTTATGCAGATGTAGATAGGGATAAAACACGACCTAGTCTCCTGTAGCACCCCCAGGTTTGTTAGGATTAGGAAATTCCAGCCTGGCAAATTCTAGTCAGACCGATTCTCTGCTCTTGAACCGTGTTAAGATGTTTATCAATGACAACGCATGCACAGGGGGACATGGAAGTTCATTAGTGATTCTAGTTTCACCCTGATCTTGTGATCTCGCCCTGAAGAAAAATCTACCAAGCAATCAGAAAAGCAAAAAGGGCAGAAGTTGCTATTCTAATTTCAGACAAAACAGACTTTAAACCAACAACAATTAAAAAAAAAAGGACATTACATAATGGTAAAGGATTCAATTCAACAAGAAGATTTAACTATCCTAAATATATATGAACCTAACATTGCCGCATCCAGAACCATAAAACAAGTTCTTAGAGACCTACAAAAAGACTCAGATAACCACACAATAATAGTGGAAGACTTCAACGTGCACTGATAGTGCTAGACAGATCACTGATCCAGAATCCCACTTGATCCAGAACTGAGTTCAAGGTCTGAATGTCTTTGTTAATTTTCTGCTGTCTAACATTGACAGTATTTTGTTAAAATCTCCCACTACTATTGTGTGAGAGTCTAAGTCTCTTTGTGGGTCTCATGCTTTTTGAATATGGGTGCTCCTGTATTGGGTGCATATATATTTAGGATAATTAGCTCTTCTTATTGAATTGACCCCTATATCAATATGTAATGCCCTTATTTGTCACCTCTAACTTTTTTTTAAGTTGCTAGTAGTTCGGGGACTGTTGTGGCAAAATCAATAATACACTATTTTTTAATGTTTATGTTACTTATGTAACAAATAAAGCATATTTTGATGGCCAAAATGAAAAGATAAGAAACATTCCACAAGAGCATTTAAACAGCCAATAAGTTATCTTGTTTAGGAGAAAAGATTCACGAAAAGGATCTAGAATGTTACATACTTTATGTAATTCAACACATATTTTCGATTTGGGTAACATCTTAGAATAATGTAATGCTGCAGTTTAGCTTTTGAGGTAACTCAGTCAATCAATAGACATTTCAGTTTTTCCTAACCCATTCATATGGATTAACCATATTAAGTAGGCATGTAAAAAATGTTTAAAGAAGATCCACTTTTTAAAAAATAACAGTGACACCAAACCACTCTCAGATTGATATCCTTTTTTTTTTTTTTTTTTCCTAAAATGAAGTATTGTCACATAGGGGCATTATTTCTCAAGATGAATGTAAATATCATTAGATGTGTTAATGAGAAATCTATTTTGAACTCATTTCTTGGCTGTTCCTATAAGGGAAGGTTTCAGGACAAGTAAGACACCAAAATATCCTCTAGATAACATGATTATTGTCACAGTTCACAGAAGTCCCTCTTCATTGGCATTTATGTTATTTAAGGTTCAGTGAAGGAAACAGAAATGATTTTAGGTATTTTAAGCAAGAAAGAACATAGGTAATTAAGTGCTTATAAAATCACTAGGTGTGCTTAGGAAGTGAGTTTTAGACTAGAACTCCAGGATTGACTCCCAGTTCTCTATCAAGGTGATCCAGCAGGAAAGGTAGAATTAAGGTGGAAACAGTGTGCCCATAGTGCCCAGACTTGTATTTGACACTCTTAAGGCATACTTTATCTAATTCCTGAAAAGGACAGCAATGCTGGCTCTTCACTGACCCCCTTTTCCCACAGAATGTGGATAGTTTTTATTGAACTTACCATTCTATCATATTTAAGAAGACAAGATTTGGAAATCCTAGAATGACTGAAAACTTTCTTTATACAGATAATTCTTATCAGTGTAACATTGTCCGTTACCTATTTTAAGCCATAATATCTTTAGCATATGATATCCTAAGAGTAGCATAAAACAGCTTCTAGAGAAGGAGAAAAAAAAAACATAATTTAATGCAAATAAAAATCCCTAGTACACATTTTGACATAACTTCACATTTTTAAATTCCAATCAAGGTTGGACAATCATTAATAAAGTTTTTAAATATCTTTAGATTTTTATTGAATCTCTTTTAATCCAACATTTTTCATTAATTTTACACTTCAGAGTATGCGAAATATTTCAATATAACCTATCTAGAAAGGTAAACTCATAACAGTTTACAGTATGGTTTTGATGAACTACAAGTTCAGCATTTTGGTGGGGAAGGGGTGAAGTAGACAGATAATTTGAAAAGTAGGTACTTTGAACTCATTTCTTGTTTCTCGTATCATATACTAAGTAGATACTTTGAGCTTATTGAAGGTACATAAATGAGAAGATAATTTTTATTTGTCCTTCTTGATAATGAGCAAGATTCAAATATTTTTTCTAATCTCCACTGATAGCCTGGGTGCAAATTATACATAATTCTTTCTCTTAAAGTTCCTATGAAACCCATTTTACAGATGAAGAAACTGAAGCTGGGAATTTAAGTAACTTACCCAAGTTCATGCCAAGTATTATATATCATAATTAGTATGTGACTCAATGTTCAATCCTCACTGAAAAAAAAGATCGGATTTTTAAGTTAACAATGATCATATATATACACACACACACACACATATGCACATATGTTATAATTTCATTACATCATCAAGATACCCAAGGCCTCACTGAGTCACTACCTAGCTTAAGAGAATTTCTTAAAGTTCAAATACAGTAACAAATTTTCTTTTACTTCTATACCCAAGAAATAGCTCTACCTTTTTTTGAAGAAGTACAATTCATACTCTATGACAAATCTCAAACATCTCACCCCCTAAAGCCTCGAAGGACTAATTACATTAGTTTATTTTTAGAGAACTTTGGTCAAAGTTATTCCCTTTTGAGATTTCCATTCAAAGCAAGTTAAAGTGAATTTTAATTTATTGGAGGTACAAGGCAATAATCATGCAAATGTATGATAACTTCTCTTTCAACACTGAGAAAGGGTTTTGCTTGGTATTACTTGAACCATAAAGAACTGCAGATTCAAGAAGCCTTCTGTGTGCTCCATTGACCACAAACAGGATCCTGATAGAACCTTTGAGTGCACATTCTTCAAACTGGCCAGGGGAAGAAGCCTAAGAAATGCAGTATTGGAACAGGTAAAGGAGATAACTTATATTACCTCCTATGTCAGGCAACTTCATATACCCAAAATTTATTTCTATTCTTGACTTAAAACTGGACTCATTGGAATCAATGAGTTTTGTTTATAAGTAATTTAAGGCACAAAGATTTACAGTACCAAAACTATGATACATTTTATTGTACACAGTTATACAATTTCTATTTACTGATGGAAGATAGGAATGAGAGCTCTTCAGTTATATCCTCAGCTATTGAGTTCTGCATAGATAAACCAACACTTGAGCCCATAAAGTACAGCATTGCATTATGAAAAACTCTGATTTTCATATTTTGAGTAGCCAGAAAGTGACCCTAACAACTTTCTTTTTTACTAGGGACTGAAGTACAAAGCCTCCAGCTTTTGGAAAGTTTATCTTTAAAGTACTCACTTAAGTTTCATGGAAAGATAAGGTTTTACATGCAGAGGAACAATTGGTAACCTATTACATTTGAGAGAGCACAAGACATTGTACCCTGACCAAAATAGACAATTTCAGAGAATTTTTTCTTATTCTTCAATTACAATGTTAGCCATTTTATCTAAAGCCTTCATGACAAAGTATTTCTACATAAAAAGCAAACAGCTCAAAATATTCACACATTCTAAAACTACATTAATAAGATTATTTGACAATTACTAAAAAGCAAGAATATTATTATACTACTACTGGAGATGAGAAAGATCCAAAGATAATTGTTACATTTTGTTTATCTCAAAAGCCAATGTAGCCCATGCTCTAATGAGCCTTTAAACTCATCAGGTTGAAATAGTTTTCTAACTGAGCAAATAGCATGCTCTGTTCTTGCTATCTTCAAAGTAGGATGTACTATGTATAACTATGAGTATATTTTGAACAGTAGTTTGATAATCTTCATAACCTTATTTTCCTATTTAAAAACTCAAAATATTTGGTATTTGGCTACTCTAAACCTAAAAGACTTATGTGTCCACTTGGTCTGGAAAAAAACTTATTCTATAAACACCCAGTTAAATGTTACTAACCTTTTGAAATGTCCCATGCTGACTCCAAAAAAAATTTTAACCTTCCTTTCCTCTTCCCCCATGATACCATGATTTTACTTTTGTCATGGGTTTAATTGACATATATATATAAATGAGAATATAATTTTTTATTCGTCCTATTTAATGATAAGTATGATTCAAATATTTTTTCTAATCTCCGGTGATCATCTGGGTGTACAATTTGTACCCAGGTGATCAATGGAGATTAGAAAAAACATTTTGAATTTTTCAATAGGAAAATAAGATTACAAGGATTATCAAACTACTGCTCAAAATATATTTATAGTCATTACATAAGTATATCCTGCTTTGAAGATGGCAAGAACGGAGCATGCTATTTGCTAAGTTAAAAAACTATTGCAACCTGATGAGTTTAAAGGCTCATGGAATTTGAGTTAGAATGGAATTTATCATTTGCATGTATCTAACCCTTATACACTATGAGCTCCTCAGTAACTTATTCAGCTCATTCTGCTAGGTGCCTCCCATACCTGGTAGGTTATCCAGCACATAACAAGTGTGCGATCTCACCCTTGTTAGAGTACTTTGCTAGCTCACACCTGAAAAAAAAAAATAGCCTCTGCATGCCTGTGGACATATTAGAGCCTGCGACAGCCATCCACACATGTTGTGAGAATTCAGAAAGCTAGATTTATTGCTGCTCTGGGTCAGATATTTAGTTCTATCACCACATTAAAAAGTTGATGATGGTTTTAGTTTAGAAACCTCAGCCTCCCACATGCAGGCTCTTCTAGATCTGACCTTCAACCCATCCCTCCCTTACACCTCAGTCCTTTACCCTAATAATACTCAAACCTGCTCAACATTTTTCCTTCTCACAAAAACCAGTATTTCTCAACCTTTTGGTTAAATGAGAATAACCCAGATAAACTGATAAAAATTTATATTCCTGAGCCCTAAACCCTGAGAATAATTGCAATTTTATAGGTGGAGCCTAGAAATCAGCAATTTTAAGAAACATACCAGGTGATTCCAATGCAGGTTTTCCATACTTTTAGGAAAAAATTCTATAAACCTAAATTCACCCTTGATTAATAAGGTGTAAAATCCATTTAAACTTCAAGATTCCCAGAGTACATCTACAGAAGGGAAAGAGAAACAAAGCAAGCAATAGAGTTACCAGTAAAATGGGAGGGATTTGGCAAAAGAAGGCATGAAAGGACTGCAAACTGAGAGGTAAGAAGGTTAGGCAGACTAAATACACACATTACCAAACATCAGTCAGCCAACGAGAAATTTACATAAGCAATTGGTCCAGGTGGATGAAGGACTTGAGAAAGGTGTATGGTATGCCCTGGCAGGGAAGTTCCATCTTACAAAAGGGAGATAGGATGATTTTGATGATCCCATCAAATGTAGGAAAACAAGCAAAATGTAGTAATGCCATAAGGGAATACTTACTGAGGACTGATAAAATAAGTATGTATTTATATGTGCTTCTGGATCTATAACTGGTTAGTGGTTAGAAATAAAGTGTATGGGGCTGGGTGCGGTGGCTCATGCCTGTAATCCCAGCACTTTGGGAGGCTGAGGCAGGCAGATCACAAAGTCAGGAGATCGAGACCATCCTGGCCAACATGGTGAAGCCCCATCTCTACTAAAAATACAAAAAGTAGCTGGGTGTGGTGGCACATGCCTGTAATCCCAGCTACTTGGGAGGCTGAGACAGGACAATCGCTTGAACCCGGGAGATGGAGGTTGCAGTGAGCCGAGATCGTGCCACTGCACTCCAGGCTGGTGATAGAGCGAGACCCCATCAGAAAGAAAGAAAGAAAGAAAGAAAGAAAGAAAGAAAGAAAGAAAGAAAGAAAGAAAGAAAGAAAGAAAGAAAGAAAGAAAGGAAGGAAGGAAGGAAGGAAGGAAGGAAGGAAGGAAGGAAGGAAGGAAGGAAGGAAGGAAGGAGGAAGGAGAGAGAGAGAGAAAGAAAGAAAGAAAGAGAGAGAGAGAGGGAGAGGAAGGAAAGAAAGTATAATTAACACTTCGTCTTTGTTGCCAGGTAAAATGCTTCCATTTCTATGTGATATCAATGCAGCACATCCTAAAATAGAACTTGAAGGACAAGAGGAAACAAGTTTCAACAACTTATTCAATATGGTGGGGTGTCTCCATCTTCTGGGAATGGAGAGTGGTGATTAGGACTATAACATCTACTGTCCATTGCTCTGGAGGAGGCGCTGAAAGACTGTTGGATAAAACTCAATCTATCCCATATCCTGGGGGATGTTTTCATTTTATCAGGATCAAATCTTGAAACTCTAACAATTCATTTCTATATGTAGAATTCCTATCATTAGTTGACAGATGAAGTATGATGACAAGTGGAAATTGATATCAAATCAAATTTATAATCACAAACTCTCTCATATAAGATATTGTGGTTTAGCAGTTAATAATTCAGGCTCTGAAATCAGACTGCTAAAATTTTATTCACTGATTCCACTACTCATTAATGTGGGTTGTTAATCCCTCTAACCCTAAACCTTGCCTGTACGATGGAGAGAATAATAATGTCTACCTTGTATAGTTGCTGATACATTTCACAATGAAATGAATAGAAAGTCTCTGGCATATAGTAACTACTCAGTAAGCTCTAGCTGTTATCATTAGGAGCATCATTATATTACAGCATTCTAAATCTATATCCTTTTTTTTTCCCTTGATAGGTTCAAGTTTCATGGTCTTATCTACTAGTGCCATAGACACACACCAGAGTCAGATAAGCTTAGATGTGTATCTTAGCTTTATGTTTGAGGGTGGGTTTTCTTTTTCCCACACTGTTCTAGTTTGCTCAATTGTAAAGTGGATAATAATAATAGTTATCTAATTGTGTAAATTAGATCATTATGTCCATCAAAAATGTGTGCATGTGCGCCTCTCAAAGTTCTAATGCCCTTCACTGATTCTCATCTTGTTAAGCAGTATTTTTAGTGCAAAATACATAGGAACAAAAACCATTTGCAACTATAATAAAACAATTTCTAACTGTGTGACATTAAGCAAATGATTTAAGGCATTAAGATTATTTTGAGGTTGAAAATGACAAAATTTTAAACATGCATATATAGAGATTACATTGTTATGGTCTGGCGTTATGAGAGACAGCCAGCCCACTGATGAGGCTCTCCAGAACTGATAAGCAGTTATTCAGGTTGGCAAAGGGAGGCTGGAGAACAGACTTTAGTGCATGTATTTTGTAACAGTAGCCACAAACTGATTTTGTGTGTTTGACCGGCTTCATAAGTTACTTTTAATAATATTTACCTGATGTTTTGAAAACAGCCACAGTAGCACATTGTCCTAGTCTGAAATGATTATGTTATCCTGAAATAGTGCGCTGGCCTCCTTTGCTGGGTTTTATTATGGTATTTCTTTGATTTTGGAGACGCAAGCCCTAGACTAGCAGAATGAAGCATTAGTATTACCTAGCTACTTAAATGCCAGACTTATTCTTTCCAAAATGGATGTAAACAGAACATGCCTCTCTTCTTCATCCTTCAAACCTGGATTCCTTGCCTCGGTTCAATACTATCTGTTAAAGTAGCTTCAGACAGAACGGAGAATGTCTGTGCTCCTCTTCTTTAACACTGTTGGTCTGAAGTCATAGATATTCCTCAGTGAAACTGTCTAAACTCTCAACACTTCATTCCTTGTCAATTAAACAATGTCACTTGATGCTCATTTTCATTCTTTTTGTCTTAGAATATTTTCCATTTTCCCTAATTAGGCAGAATCTATGTGATTCTGAGTATTTGGTGCTAGATGTTAAAAAAAAAAAATCCCGAAAACCCAAGATCTCTAATTGTCTAATGAAACCCAGTCCTTCAAAACATGTAGATACATTTTACAGGATTCCAAAAGCTCCAAGGACAAGATGAACATATCTCCAAATTAAGGCAAAAGTTGAGAAGGCAAGTTGATATATACCATCTCCTTTGAGACCATTCTCCCTTATTCCACATTTTATACTGTTAGAATATTGAGTGAGCTGAAGCTGAGAGAAGCTAGTAAGCATTCCACCAGGAAGAAGGATTTCTAGCATTCTATAGGAGTCTGGATATGGGGGAAAAAAAGAAAAATAATACTTTATGACAGGACTAGGGCTTTGCACAGTCCAGTCCTATTTGGCTTCGTGGCTGACTAATGAAAATTAAATCTCTGAGGATACCGAGAGCCCAGATTTTTAAATTCTGTTATTTTATGTCAAGCCGGGACACAGAAGGACCATAAACACTAAAATAAGAGTTCTTAATACCAGTAAAATTTGTTCATGGTGCATTTATTCTGCAAAGTCTTCTCTGACCCCTCTACTCCTCTGGATTGCTCTAAGACCACACTACTCACACAGTTCTCTGCCTTACCACAACAGTATCAGCAGCACGCGTCGGAGCCACAAAAGCTCGGTATGAAATCCTGCCTCTACCACCTGTTTCCTACCTGATCATAGACGAGTCACTCAAACTCCCTTTTCTTACCTTTGAAAACAGTAAAATCTAGTTTTAAGAGTAGCTGGGAGAAGAGATACTGTGCACAGTGTAAATTTTCGGATACATAATTGATGTTCAATATTGCCATGCTGCTTCCTATTGTAATTTGTTTCTCTCTTTGTGCATCACTTGCAGACCAAAATATAGATCACCATATTCTCAGAACATAAGGAAGTGTTGGGTATTCAATATTATTTTACCGATTGGTTAAATGACGATTGGTAGCTATAGACCAGTTACAGAGTTCTGTTCCATTTCCCCTGCAGCTGACTGAAGATGAACTCTGAAAACTGGACTCAGGTAAGAAGCTTTGTTCTTCTGGGTTTTCCCAGTAGCCACCTCCTACAGTTCCTGGTGTTCCTGGGGTTAATGACCACCTACATTGTAACAGCCATAGGCAACCTGCTAATTATTGTGCTCAGCTGGATAGACCGACGCCTGCACACACAGATGTATTTCTTCCTGTGGAATTTATCCTTCCTGGAGCTGTTGCTGGTAACTGTTGTGGTTCCCAAGATGCTTGTCGTCATCCTCACGAGGGATCACACCATCTCATTTGTTAGCTGCATCATCCAGTCCGACCTCTACTTCTTTCTAGGCACCACTGACTTCTTCCTCTTGGCCGTCATGTCTCTGGATCGTTACCTAGCAATCTGCCGACCACTCCACTATGAAACCCTGATGAGTGGCCATGTCTGTTCCCAGCTAGTGCTGGCCTCCTGGCTAGCTGGATTCCTCTGGGTCCTTTGCCCCACTGTCCTCATGGCCAGCCTGCCTTTCTGTGGCCCCAATGGAATTGACCACTTCTTTTGTGACAGTTGGCCCTTGCTCAGACTCTCTTGTGGGGACACCCATCTGCTGGAAATGGTGACCTTCATGCTCTCTACGTCAGTGTTACTGGGCTCACTGACTCTGACCTCAGTTTCCTATGCCTGCATTCTTGCCACTGTTCTCGGGGCTCCCACAGCTGTTGAGCGAAGGAAAGCGTTCTCCACTTGCACCTCGCATCTCACAGTGGTGGTCATCATCTATGGCAGTTCCATCTTTCTCTACGTTCGTATGTCAGAGGCTCAGTCCAAACTGCTCAGCAAAGGTGCCTCCGTCCTGAGCTGCATCATCACACCCCTCTTGAACCCATTCATCTTCACTCTCTGCAATGACAAGGCGCAGAAAGCACTGAGAGACGCCCTGGGGTGGCTCAGGCCCACTGCTGTGATGAAACTGAGGGTCACAAGTCAAAGGAAATGATCTTATTAAATGGGAGATTAAATGTTTATTGAAAAATGTTTAAATGTGCGGGAAGTTTAAGGGATGTAGGCAACACTGTGCACTTTTCTCAGCTAATGAAAGAACAGTCTTCTTAAATATACAACATGATATATGGTGGTAAACCTTCATTTTCCCTCCCTACAACCTTCCTTGTGCCTCCTCCTCCCCACAGAGAAGGCTGATCCAATTGGTTAAATTTCTTTCAAGTGGGATCCCTGGATTGGAGAGCACATGTGAGCATGTGACCTGCATACAGGAAGGCTCCTCTTTCTCTTCATGTGTGTGCTTAAACACTTTTCTTACTGCATCAGTCTCCTGTGTCATGTAGCCAATCAGAAGATGCTGAAATATGGAGATTCAAATTTGGAGCTCAGTGGGGAGTAAGAGGGCCTCTGAGGTCTTCCAAACTAGACTGGGTATTGCAAATAAAATTAACCAGAACCTCTGTATTATTAGAAAATCCAATTCTGGCTGCAGTAATAAATGGTTCTCTGATTCACGTTTGTTATTGCTCCCTATGTAACTAGCAGGTCCTATATGAATCTCATAAAGGAAGAATGTTAAGACCAGTGAAACATTTGGATAGCCCTAATTCCTAAGTCAAACTCTACTAACAAACTCAAATATGGCAACAAACTCAAATATGGCAACAATCATTTAATCATTCCTTTAAGAAATATTATTAAATCTCTAATATGTTTCAGACACTGTGCCAGGCAAGGCTCCAACTAGGGTGAACGAAGGGAGATGTCTACAGAATACATTTTAAAGAGACATGCACTTTCAGGAGAGTGTAAGTGCAGGGTCAGGCTACTTACAAACTCAATAGTAAATCCTTACTCAGTGTTGACATGAGGCGCCTATGTTGCTGCACCCTCATCTAGGCTGTGGTGCTAGGCTTGGAGAATACAGTATTAAGTGAGCTAAACATGGTTCTTTCTTTTATAGAATTTATAGCATAGTGGGTGATGACTGACAAAATATATTAATAAATAAATTCATAAATCAGTATGTAATTGAAATCTGTGATAAATACTTTTGAGTTTTGTTAGAGAAACTAATAAGGACAAATTAATTTGGATTAAAGATCAGCGAACACGTCTTTGAGGAAGAGACCTTTAGACCCAGGATTGAGATTGAGCAAGAGTTTGCCAGGCAAGGATGAAGAGAAGAGCGTCTCAGAGGTAGCAAAGAGTATTTGCAAACTCAAGAAGTAAGGAGAGACTGACAGAAGTAAATGTAAATAGAGGGTTAGAAAAGAGTGGAGTTAGAGAAGTGAGATTGGAGAGGTGGGTGGAAGCCAGGTCAGACATCTTATCTATAACAGTCATGTGGATTTTTTTTTATGGCAATGGAAAGCCTCTGAGTGGTTGTAAGGGAGTGAATTACCAAGTCATATTTTTAAAAATGAATCCAACGCCAAGTCTATCTATGATGTCAGTATAACTCACGATGATATAAACTCTATCCATGATAACATAAACCCACAGATCCTTAGAATCTATAAGAAGTTTTAGGTATTGTTGAGCACTTGGGCTCTGACATTGTATAGACTTGGGTTGGATTCCAGAAAACAAGCTCTGGAGCCTTAAGTAAGTTATTTAATGTCTCTAACTTGTAATTGACTCATGTTTAAAGTAAAGATGATACCTATCTCCTAAGAATTTTGAGAAAATTAAAATAAATAATAAAGGTAAATCACCTGGTTTTTGGATGTGTCTGGAACATCGTAAGTCCTAACTAAATGTTATTTATATGATGATGATGATGACACTGATAGCAACAACAGTGACCCTAGGAAACTATGAAGAAGAAAGTGATTTGCCCAAGGTAATTTCCTTTTTCTTCATTGGCGAACATTCAATCAATCCATCAGTCTCCACTGGGACTCAGGGTCCAATATTTCAAGAGGACCCCTGTCTCAAAGAATTTTAAAAATATTATAAGGTCTTCCAATGTATTTTGTGTCCAAAAAGTGACATCAGGAAAAAGACACCAGATTTACTAGTTGAAACTTTCTCAGCAATGCCAACATCATTCTTACCTGGGAAGGTGGTCTCTGAGCCAAACAGTACTTCTGCATAGAACTTGGTACTTTTTATCTAGGAGGCACTTAGAAGCAGTTCTAAGACACTCATCCCATCTTCTATTGTGGCTAAGAGTTCAGGTCACCAGAACCTAATTGAGGTTAAGAACAATGGAGAAGCAATAGGCATAGAGTTTTGTCTACTTTGAGGGTCCTATCCAGCAGGCTAATACCCTGAAGCATCTTTCAGATTCTCAGGTCACTGCCTGTGCTAAGGTAAGGGTCTGCGCTCCAGGGGACCGATAAGGTCCTTTTTCTTCCTCCACAGCTTCTTCATGGCCATGATCACTTCCTTGTTTCTCAGGGTATAGATGGCAGGATTCAGCATGGGGGTGACAATTGTGTATAGCACAGACACTGCCTTGTCCATGGGGAATGTCCGAAAAGGCCTTGCATAGATGTAGATGCAGGGCACAAAGATTAAGGTCACCACAGCAATGTGAGAGGCACAGGTGTGCAGGGCCTTGCTGCGGCCCTCCCGTGAGTGGCTTCGGAGCATGACTAACAGTGCTGTGTAGGATCCCAGAAGCACCAGAAAACACATCAGGGTCACCAGGCCATTGTTATACACCATTAAAAGCTCTAAGACAAAGGTATCTGTGCAAGCCAATTTGATCAGCTGAGGCACATCACAATAAAAGTTGTCCAGCTCATCAGGCCCACAGAATGGCAGCTGGATAGTCAATGCAACCTGTACTATGGAGTGGATGAAGCCCCCTACCCAGGAGGCTGCCATGAGGAGTGCACAGACAGTCTGATTCATAATGAGCGTGTAGTGCAGGGGCTGGGAAATGGCAACGTAGCGGTCATACGCCATGACAGTCAGCAGGAAGATCTTGATGCCTCCAATGAAGTGGAAGAAGAAGAGCTGAGTGAGGCATCCCCCAAAGGAAATGGTAGGGTTGCCTGAGAGCAAGTCGAGCAGCATCCTAGGTGCCGTGATGGAAGAGTAGCAAAAGTCCAGGAAAGAAAGATTGCCCAAGAGAAAATACATGGTCGTGTGCAGGTGTGGGTCAGAGGTCACTATGACCACAATAAGAAGGTTTCCCACTACAGTCATAAAATACATAGTAGAGAAAACAGTGAAGAAAAAAACCCGAAGCTCCCAAACCTGAGAGAGCCCCAGCAGAACAAATCCTGTCACCTGGGAGTGATTTGCTGGATTCATCTGGTTGGTATGATCTTGTCAGTGAACCTGCTAAGGAAAAAGGACATATTATTCAAGGGATCTGCAAATTTCTCTAAAATAATTCCCTCTGCTTCCTCTGTGAAATTCTTCACTCTTTCATTTTCCATAAGGAGAATGTTGTAAATGGTTCTGCAGGACACCAAGCATTTGAACATCATGTATTGGTGATATCAAACTCCAAAGGCATAAAACTCCGGATAGCACTCATACTATTTTTGATTTACGAGAATCAAAAAGAATAAGTCCTCAGAAATTGAAAAATGGGATGTAGAAAAGAGAGTGTTAAACTGAAAATGAATTTTGATTCTTCCAGTAACTAGTTGTGTAAACAGAAACAATTACCTGCAGTTCTTTAAGCCTCACTTGCCTCCTCTATGACAGAAAATTAACCAAAATGTCCTCAAAGTTTCCTTTACTTTAATATTTGATACTACATGTGGACTTAATTTAGAAAACCTGATGCATCCCTCCAAGCCAGACATTCAGACGAAGCTTCCATGGGTTGACATATCTCTAATATTTATCCCAAAACAACAGAAAGTGCAAGTTGTACATTATAGTCCTGAATAAATATTCAGTTGCCTTCTGATATAGCTCTATCTTGGATATACATTTTCAAGCCCAGCAGGATACTGAAGTGACGGGTAAGGGAGCAGAAAAGAAATCACTGGGGCCGGGCGCAGTCGCTCACGCCTGTAATCCCAGCACTTAGGACGGCCAAGGTGGGCGGATCACCTGAGGTCAGGAGTCCGAGACCAGCCTGGCTAACGTGGAAAAACCATGTCTCTACTAAAACTACAAAAATTACCTGGCGTGATGGCAGGCACCTGTAATCCCAGCTACTCAAAAACTCAAAAATTGAAAAATGGGATGAGCCGCAGGCCGAGGCAGAATGACGTGAACCCGGGAAGCGGAGGCTGCAGTGAGCTGAGATCGCGCCACTACACTGCAGCCTGTGAGACGGAGTGAGACTCTGTTTAAAAAAAAAAAAAAAAGAAAGAAAGAAAAAGAAAAAGAAAAGAAATCATTGCCCCCTGCACTTTAAAAGGGTAGTGAAGAACTACTAGTCTCTCTAAAATTAGATAAGAAAACATGTGATAGAAAAAGCTTCCTGTCTTGTGGCTCTGGGAAACACAGAGAAACTATAGTCCCTGGGGAAACATAGGAGAAGGCAATAAGAATATTAAACCACTTCCGAATCGTTTGAATGTCAATATTAATTTCAGAGACATTACCCAAAGAATAATTTTTATTCATAGGGGAAGCAGCAAGAGGAAGCTATAAATATTTATTAAAATTTTAAAACCACCATCTAAAAATGCAGAACTACCTAGACATTTGGAAACCTTCAAAATAAAAGGGGTGTTTTTATACACAAGTATTTTAAAACATACTCAGAAAGATGACTAAACAAATTCTAAAATAAAAGCCTTCCTGTTCCTGAATAGAAATGTAAATGTCATTTCAATTTAACTTAATATTAAGTATGGATTTCAATTATATTTTCTTTCCTTTGTCTATTCATTCAGCAAACATTTATTCAGCACCTTCTACTTACTAGGCACCGTGCTAAATACTAAGGAGTTAAAGAGTAAACCACAATGATTTAATGCATCTGTAAGTATGTAACACTCTGCATAGGAGTGTTCCAACACCTGCCCACCTATTAGTTTTCATCAAACCATATTGATATGGTTTGGCTCTGTGTCCCCACCCGAATCTCTTCTCGAATTGTAATCCCCACATGTCAAGTGAGGGACCTGGTGGGAGGTGATTGGATCATGGAGATGGTTTCCCCCGTGCTGTTCTCATGATAGTGAAGGAGTTCTCACAAGATCTAATGGTTTAAAAGTGGCAGTTCCTCTGCTCTCTTTCTCTCACCTGCCACTATGTAAGATATGCCTTGCTTCCCCTTTGCCTTCCACCATGATTGTAAGTTTCCTGAGACCTCCTCAGCCGTTTGGACCTGTGAGTCAATTGAATCTCTTTTTTTAAATAAATTACTCAGTCGCAGGTAGTATCTTTATAGCAGTATGAGAGTGGACTAATACACATATGTAGCCTCTTTCACACATAAACTATGATCTAGAGCACATCAAACTACTTGAAGTTCCCAGAACTTACGCTCAACCCATGCTTCCTTGATTTCCCTTATTCATCTCTATGTATTTGTTTTGCTTTAGTTTTAATAACATTAAAACTAAATTTGTGTCTCTAAAATACACAAATAATTTGGAATTTTCAGATTCAATTCCAACATGTAAGACTTTGAAAGTCAATCAATACTCCTATCCTTAAAACAAGAAAAAGCTGAATAAACTGAAAGTCAGTGGCTTTTCTTAGACCAAGCAGAGACATGAGGTCACAGGGCAAATGAACACCTGAAAATCTAGAGAGAAATCTAACAAAATACGTACAAAATGTACATGAGAAAAACTACAACACTCTGATAAAAGAAATTTAAAAACTAAATAATAGGAGAGATATTTCAAGTTTATGCATAAGATGCTTCAATATTATCAAGGTGTCAGTTCTTCCCAACTTGATCTATAGATTCAATGCAATATCAATAAAAATCTCAGAATGTTATTTTGTGAATAGCAACAAACTGATTCTAAAGTTTATATAAAGAGGCAAATCATGTAGAATAACCAACACAATATTGAAGGAGAAGAATAAAGTTGGAGGACAAACTTCACTAGACTTCAAGACTTATAAAGCTATAGTAATCAAGACACTGTGTTATTGACAACAGGCTAGACACATAGGTCAGTTAAACAGAATAGAGAGCTCAGAAATAAATCAACAGAAATATAGTCAACTGATCTTTGACAAAGAATCAAAGGCAATACAATGAAATAAAGATAGCCTTTTCAACAAATGGTGCTAGAACTGGTCATCCACCTGCAAAAATAAAAATAAAAAAAAAAATCTAGACACAGACCTTACACCTCACAGAATGAATCAGATAGTTGGAGATTTCAACACTAGTCTGTCATTGATTAATAGATCAAGAAAACAGAAAATCATAAGAATATTGTGAACCTGTACAGCACAATCAATCAACTGGTTCTGGTTGGCATTTATACCATATGCCATTGAACAACAGCAGAATACACATTCTTCTCAAGCTCACATGGAATGTTCTCCATGATAGACCACATCATAGACCTGAAAATACACCTTAACAAACTGAAAAGAATAGAAATCATACAATGTATGTCTTCAGACTACAATGGAATTAAACTAGTAATCAATGTGATAAAGATAGCTGAGGCCAGGTGCAGTGGCTCACACCGGCAATCTCAAAACTTTGAGAGGCCGAGGTGGGAGAATCACTTGAGTCCAGTACTTCTAGATCAGCCTGGGCAACATAGGGAGCCTCCATCTCTATGGACAATAAAAAATTAGCCAGGCATGGTGGAGCGCCTGTGGTCCCACTTTCTTGGGAGACTGAACTGGGAAGATCGCTTGAGCCCAGGAGGTTGAGACTGCAGCAAGTTATGATTGTGCCACTGCACTTCAGCCTGGGTGAGACAGCAAGACCTTGTCTCAAAAAAAAAAACAGGGGGGGAAATGCCAAATATTTGAAAATTAAAAGAAGACATCTTTAAATGACACGTGGCTTGAAGGAGAAATCACAGAACAAATGAAATGTTTTAATATAAGTAATACATTTAAACGGAAATACAGCATATCAAATTTGGTGTCATACAGCAAAAACAATGCTTAGAGAGAAATGTAAGGCATTAAATACATATATTAGAAAAGAAGAAATATTTGAATTAATAACCTAAGTTTCCACCTTAGAAAAGTAGAGAAATAATCAAAACTTAATCCTAAAGAACCAGATGAAAAGAAATAAGAAAGATTATAGCATAAATCAATGAAATTAAAATTAAGAAATCAATACAGAAAAATCAATGAAACTAAAAGCTCATTCTTTAAAAAGGTCAGTAATGGATCAAACCGTAGCCAAGATAGCAAAAAAAGAAAATTGATACGACACAAATTGCCAACATCAGATGAAGGGGGGGTTATCATTGCCAATCTCATGGAAATTAAAAGGATAATAAAGTAATACTGAGAACAAATTTATACCCACAAATTTGATGACTTATATGAAATAAACCAATTCCTTAAAAGACCAAAACTTACGCAAGGATAAATGAACAATCTGAACAGATCTATATCTATTTAAAAAAAGAAATCAGTTATTATATAACTTCCAAAAAAAAAAAAAAAAAAGATTGCAGCCCAGAGGTTTTTACTAGTAAAAGCCTATGGGAGGCTGAGAAAGGCGGATCACTTAAGGTCAGGAATTTGAGACCAGCCTGGCCAACACGGCGAAACCCCGTCTCTACCAAAATATACAAAAACTAGCCAGGCGTGGTGGTGAGTGCCTGTATTCTCAGCGACTCAGGAGACTGAAGCAGGAGAATCACTTGAACCCAGGAGGTGGAGGCTGCAGTGAGCTGAGATTGCACCACTGCACTCCAGCCTGGGTGACAGAGAGAGACTGTCTCAAAAAAAAAAAAAAAAAAAAAAAAAAAAAAAAAAAAAAATCACATATTGATAAAAGTTTGGAACACTTGGATGAAAGTAAATATTCTCATGATTTTCAGAGGCTAAAAATACAGATGTCCAAAAACGAAATAAGAATTAGAAAGGCTTTGAACCTCTTAACAGCAGCACTGGAAGGTAGAGCAATGGAGAAATACCTTCAACATTTTAATAGAAAATAACTTTCTTCCTCAAATTCAAGAATTGGCCAAAATATTATTTGAAGGGGAAAGTAGAAAAAAAGACATTTCAGCCACTCAAGTCCTCAGAACAATTTCCAGAAACCTACTAAAGATGTGTTCTTGCAAAATAGAGCAAGCCAAGATAAAAGAAAATGTAAGCCAGGTGCAGTGGGTGCACACCTATAACCCCAGCTACTTAGGAGGCTGAGGTAGAAGGATTGCACAAGCCCAGGAGTTCCAGACCAGCCCGGTCAACACAACGAGACTCTGTCTCATGCAAAAAAAGAAAGAAAAGGCTGGGCACAGTGGCTCATGCCTCTAATGTCAGCACTTTGGGAGGCTAAAGCAGGCAGATCACGAGGTCAGGAGTTCGAGACAAGCCTGGCCAACGTGATGAAGCCCCCTCTCTACTAAAAGCACAAAAATTAGCCGGGCATGGTGGCGCATGCCTGTAATCCCAGCTACTCAGGAGGCTGAGGCAGGACAATCGCTTTAACCTGGGAGGCAGAGGTTTCAGTGATCTGAGGTTGGGCCACTGCACTCCAGCCTGGATGAGTGAGTGAGACTCCATCTCAAAAAAAAAAAAGAAAGAGAGAAAGAAGAAAGAAAGAGAGAGAGAGAGAGACAAAGAGAAAAAAAGAAAGAAAGAAGAAGGAAAGAAAGAAAGAAAAGAAAGAAAGAAAGAGAGAGAGAGAGGGAGGGAGGGAGGGAGGGAGGAAGGAAGGAAGGAAGGAAGGAAGGAAGGAAGGAAGGAAGGAAGGAAGGAAGGAAGGAAGGAAGGAAGGAAAGAAGGAAGGAAGGAAGGAAGGAAGGAAGGAAGGAAGGAAGGAAGGAAGGAAGGAAGGAAGGAAGGAAGGAAAGGAAAAAGAAAGAAAGAAAGAAAGAAAGAAAGAAAGAAAGAAAAAGAAAAAGAAGAAAGGAAAGAAAGAAAGAAAGAAAGAAAGAGAAAGAAAGGAAAGAAAGAAAGAAGGAAGAAGGAAGGAAGGAAGGAAGGAAGGAAGGAAGGAAGGAAGGAAGGAAGGAAAGAAAGAAAGAAAGAAAGAAAGAAAGAAAGGAAGGAAGGAAGGAAGGAAGGAAGGAAGGAAGGAAGGAAGGAAGGAAGGAAGGAAGGAAAGAAAGAAGAAAGAAGGAAAGGAAGAAAGGAAGAAAGGAAGAAAGAATATGTGTGTGTGTGTGTGTGTGTGTGTGTGTGTGTGTGTGTGTATATATATATAGTATACAAGAAAGTGACTGTATCTCAAGGATATCCACTATGTAGGCCTAGAGGACCTAGAAATGCACCTGGGGTGTTGCTCAAAAATGACTCACCATAAAAAATAATAGGTAAGTGAAGCGATGGATATATTAATTAGCTTGATTTACTCATTCTGCATTGTATACATATATCAGAACATTGCATCGTGTGTCATACATATATACAATTATAATTTATCAAGTAAAACCAATATTTATTTTTAAAAGTAGACCCCAAAAGTCCAGTAAACAGAGGAGTCCATTGTACTTCCAAATGCGGCATGAAAGACTCATCCAAAATCTAGGCTTGTCCTGGATAAGGTAGAGCCTCATCAGAAAATCTACATTCTCAGCATTCTCAAAAGTGCCAAACGTGGAAACAAAATTGAGATATATGGTTGTTTGTGTAAGCATATTTGACAACCAAAGGCTCCTAGACTGCATCAATAGTATTAAAAGAAAATTGTTTGTTAAAACAAGGGAATTGTGAAAGGAACATAATTATAAAATTAATTGACATACAACTGTATTTGGACCTTTTAACAAACAGAAAAAGGTCTAGAGAACTCTACCAAGAGCTTTTTTCTGATAAGTCAAACTATAAAGGTCATACTCAGACTGCAGTCTTTTCCTCTGTATTCTCCCGTTGTGGCGGTGGGATTGTGGTTCCAGAAGTGACTACCAATGGTTAACAGCAGTTTCAGTGAAGCAGTGGTTAAAAGAGAACAATTCCATCTCTTCCTCACACTAAGCAAAATGCACCTGAGTAATGAACTATAAAAATCATTCCTGAAAATAGATTCTTTACCACATTTCTACAGCCTCTGCTGGAATATAAAAACCACTCATATTTCACCAACAGAAATATTTTTCTCAGGTTACATTCCATAATACATATAGCATAGGATTGTCTTGGAGATGCGGGCTCTTTTTTGGTTCCATATGAACTTTAAAGCAGTTTTTTCCAATTCTGTGAAGAAACTCATTGGTAGCTTGATGGGGATGGCATTGAATCTATAAATTACCTTGGGCAGTATGGCCATTTTCACGATATTGATTCTTCCTATCCATGAGCATGGTATGTTCTTCCATTTGTTTGTGTCCTCTTTTATTTCACTGAGCAGTGGTTTGTAGTTCTCCTTGAAGAGGTCCTTTACATCCCTTGTAAGTTGGATTCCTAGGTATTTTATTCTCTTTGAAGCAATTGTGAATGGAAGTTCATTCCTGATTTGGCTCTCTGTTTGTCTGTTGCTGGTGTATAAGAATGCTTGTGATTTTTGCACATTAATTTTGTATCCTGAGACTTTGCTGAAGTTGCTTATCAGCTTAAGGAGATTTTGGGCTGAGACAATGGGGTTTTCTAAATATACAATCATGTCATCTGCAAACAGGGACAATTTGACTTCTTCTTTTCCTAACTGAATACCCTTGATTTCTTTCTCTTGCCTGATTGCCCTAGCCAGAACTTCCAACACTAAATTATGCTGCTATAAAGACACATGCACACGTATGTTTACTGCAGCACTATTCACAATAGCAAAGACTTGGAATCAACCCAAATGTCCATCAGTGACAGATTGGATTAAGAAAATGTGGCACATATACACCATGGAATACTATGCAGCCATAAAAAAGGATGAGTTTGAGTCCTTTGTAGGACTTTGTAGGGACTGGATGCAGCTGGAATCCATCATTCTTAGCAAACTATCACAAGAACAGAAAACCAAACACCGCATGTTCTCACTCATAGGTGGGAACTGAACAATGAGATCACTCGGACTCAGGAAGGGGAACATCACACACCAGGGCCTATCATGGGGAGGGGGGAGGGGGGAGGGATTGCATTGGGAGTTATACCTGATGTAAATGACGAGTTGATGGGTGCAGCACAGCAACATGGCACAAGTATACATATGTAACAAACCTGCACGTTATGCACATGTACCCTACAACTTAAAGTATAATAATAATAAATAAATTTAAAAAAAAAAAAAAAAATACATATAGCATAATGAGTCTGTCAAATGTCAGTGTTCAAAAAACTACTTTTATTCATAAAATTTCTAGAAACTCTTCAAATAATAGTGTGTACAATCAACATACTGTTTCTTGATAGCCAATTATGCTGAAATTCCTTTCCAGCAAGTAAGGCAGGTTGCTTAAGCATGTGGATATCTTCTGACCTCAAGGGACACTGGAAAACTGACTCCACCCACAGCTGACTTTATCATGAACAATAAAGCAAGATTTTTTAAAAAAATTGTATCACTTTCAGTAAGTTGTATTTCTCAAGGAATTTGCCCATGTCATCTAAATTGTCAAACCGATTAGCATAAAGTGGTACATGATACTGTCATTCTTCATTTAATCTTTGTAGCATTCTGGTTGTTGAGCCAGAATATTAAAGAAAAATGAGTGAACCCATCTGTTAAGGTTAATATTTCTCTTACTTGATAAATATAATTAGCTGTCTTGGAGAATCAAGTTTCCCATAACATAAATATTCATCTATTTAAATAAAAATGGTGAACCAAAATTGAATACAAATTCAATAAATGAAGGGCTAGGAAAATATTAACCAGGAAAATGGTTAGAGAAGAAGCAACTGGAATAATAACAGGAGGTAGGATTAATTATATATATTTTATTAACAGGTATTGAGAAAAGATATCATCTTACAAAAAGATGTAGCAGTCTTGGAGAGTTATGAATCTAACAGTGTAGCTTCAAGCTATATAAAGAAAAGTGCATTTGAATTATAAGAAAAAAATAAATAAGTCCAGATGTCAAAATCTACTATATTATATAAACAAAAAATCAGTGAGTGTATACAGAATTAAATAACACTGTTGACCAGCCTGAACTAATAAATCCATAAAACAGTGAGCTCCCCAAAACAGAAAGTGATATTGTTTTCAAATACTCGTGTGTCTTTCCCCCAAAATGCCACGTAGTGTGTAACAAAAAATTTGAATAAATTCCAAATGGCAGAGTATATGCTATACCATTACAGATTGGTAGTGAAAAATTAGTTAAAGTGAATCCACTAAGAAATTTTAAAATGCATTTTCACTAACTCTTCAGTTTAAAAAATTCAAATAAAATTCAAATGTAAAGTTAAAATATAGTTAGTTAGAAACCACGTGTCAAAATTTGCAGGCCAGGTGTGGTGGCTCATGCCTATAATTCCAACACTTTGAGAGGCTAAGGCAGGAGCCTAGGAGTTCAAGACCAGCCTGAGCAACATGGTGAGATTCTGTTTCTACAAAAAATTTAAAAATTAGCCAGCCTTGGTGGTGTGCACCTGCAGTTCTATCTACTCAGAACTGGCAGGAGGATCGCTTGAGCCCAGGAGTTTGAGGCTACAAAGAGAGATTGCACCACTGCACTCAAGCCTGGGTGACAGAGTGAGACCTGTCTAAAAAAAAAAAACAAAACAAAAATTCTGCAGACAGAAGACAAAGGAGTAAGAAGAGAATGATAATCACCATTTAATGTATTTGTAAATAAAAAGAAGAAAAAATGTAACTTAAGAGTCTCACAAAAGACCCTATAAAAAGGAAAAATATAAAGAGACAACAGTAGAATACCTCTCCCACCCCAGCAGCACTCCAAAAAAACCCAAAAACTATGAATATAATTAAACAAAAAAACTCTTTCTTTGAATAAAACAATAAACAACCTGGAGACTAATATGTGGCAAGTTAGAACAAGACAGAAAAGGAAACACACACACATTCAGTAGGAACTATCCAGAGAACAAACTATAATAGAAAAATGGCAGTCTCTGCAATAAAGAGTGTTGGGAAAATGGATATCCATATGCAAAAGAATGAAATTGAACCCTCATCTCACACCATCCACAAAAATCAACCCAAAATAGATTTACCACTTAAACATGAGACCAGATACTCTAAAATGACTGAAAGAAAAGATAGGGAGAAAACTACATGACATTGGTCTGGCCAATGATTTCTTGAAACTGACCCCAAAAGCTCAGGCAACAAAAGCAAAAATAGACAGATTGTATTACATCAAACACAAAAGCTTCTGCGTAGCAAAGGAAACAACAGAGTGAAGAGACAACCTATGGACTGGGAGAAAATATCAGCGAGCCAAGCATCTGGTAAGGAATTAATATCTAAAATATAAAAGGAATTCAAACAACTCAATAGCAAGAAAACAAATAACCTGATTTCAAAAATGAGCAAAGGACCTGAATAGACATTTTTCAAAAGAAGACATGGCCAACAAATGGCCAACAGATACATGAAAAAATGCCCAACATCACTAATCATCAGATTAAAACCACATGCACATGCACATTAAAACCACAATGAGACATCACCTACGCTTGTCAGAACGGCTATTATCAAAAAGACAAAGATAACCAGGGTTGTGAGGATATGGAGAAAAGGAACTCTTGTATGCTATTGGTAGGAATGTAGTAGATCCATTATGGAAAACAGTATGGAAGTTCCCCAAAATATTAAAAATAAAAATATCATATGATCCAGCAGTTCCACTTCTGGATATATATCTGAAGGATTTCAAATCAGTATGTCAGATACCTGTGCTCTCATGATCAGTGCAGCACTATTCACAATAGCCAAGAATTGGAAGCAATTTAAGTGTTTATCAATGGAGGAATGGATAAAGAAAATGTGATATACATTAGCAATGGGATACTATTCAGCCTTTAAAAAGAAAATTCTATCATTTGCAAAAAAAAAAAAATGATGAATCTGGACATTATATTAAATGAAATAAGTTAGGCACACAGACAAATACTGCATGTTCCCACTTACATGTGGAATCTAAAACAATCAAACTCATAGCAGCAGAGAGTAGAAAAATAGTTAACAGAGGTAAGGGGAGGGGTAAATGGGAAGATGCTGGTGAAAGGATACAAAGTTTCAGTTAGACAGGATAAATAAATTTTGTTAGATCTATTGTACAGCATAGTGACTATAGTTAACAATAATGTATTATATATTAATATATATCCTATCACTTTGTATGCTATAATTATGTACAATGATAATTCATTGCTTTAAAATAGTTTTTTCATTAAATTAAATTTAAAAATCACTTTTTTAAGTTGCACTGGCCATATTTCAAGTGGTTTCAATAGCCCTATGTGGTTAGCGACTACTGTGTTGGATAGCGCACATGTAGAATATTCCCATCATCATAGAAAGTTCTTCTGAACGCTGAGAAAAATCAAGCTCCATTTTAATAATCTGCAAGTTTAGCTGTGTTAACAATGAGTTGATGCTACTTCAGATGCTTTATCAATGCCTCACTTACACTAAACAGTTATTTGGAAAATCATAATATGGTCAGGAGCTTCAATTATCTTTGCCTATTGTGAAATATTTTGTAAGATCAGACACAAAACCTGGAAGTATTAGACACGACATCCTGACTAGACCACCAGAGAATGCACTAATTTGGACTTGTGCTCCTTTGAACAGTCTCACAAAACCTATTCTTATAAAAACTACATTAGAAAACCTGGCTTGTACTTCAGACTTTGCACTAAAATATATATGGCCATGGGAATTCACTTAGTATCTCTCAAATTTAGTTTTCCTGTCTGTAAAATGAAAATGATAAAATGTACCCAATTTTCCTCAGAGATATTTTTAGTATCAAATAATTCAAGATATGTTAATATATAAGGCTTGACATTTGGTTAGCCTCTGTCCAGATTTAAGCAGACTCTCTGTTACAGGTGAGACTAAAGGAGGAACGTTTACTCCAGCGAATCACACCTGAATCTTTCCATGGATATGATGGAGACTTCTAGAAACACAAATATATATTTTTTTATTTTTAACTGACATATTGTTTTTTCTTCAACATACATATGCACAATTCTGTACATACATGTGTGAATTTTCTATTCCATCCAATTCAGTGATCATTTATTCTCAATATTTTGTGTAAAGCAGAGAATACCAGCAACCAAAAGAATTGATGAATAAGTTATTTAAGATCTCTACCCTCTTAAATCTTAGATATAAAGGTAAAGAAATAATCACTTTGATAAATTAATGAAATAAAAATTAAGAATACATTTAAAATATAAGAAATGTCTCTAACAGATAAAATGCATAGTGTTGCTGAAAGGAAGAAATCCTTCTTGGAGATGTGAGGATGGTGAGACCGTGGGGGTAGGAGTATGTGTCCTTCATCTAAGGATCTCTATACCGGGCACCTAGTAGGTGCTCAATTTGCTAACTCTATGGAAGTGAGCTTTCAGAAAGAGGGTAGCATATGCTTTGAGGCCCAGAGCCATCTGTACAGACCCCGACTTTGCCGCCCATTAACTATGAACTCCTGGGCAAAGTCTCTAATTGTTCAGAATAGAATCTGTATGTCATAGGCAATGACTCCTCCCTTGCAATTTTACAAACTGTAAAATGAGAATAACATGTACTCTGTAGGGTTGGTTTAAGCATAAAATCAGCTGATGTATAAAAAGTTTTTAGCCTGGTACCTAGAAGATGCCAGGTAGCAGTATCTTGAATATACATATAATGGTGGCTGTATCTTGAAATTTGGAAAGGAGTTTTAACTGTCAGAAATGAGGGTGGGACAGAGATGATACATTTCAGAAAGAAGGAACAGACAAAATATTCTGAGAATATATCTGAGTCACATCAGAATGTCCAGTTTGAAATAGAAATTGTGATAAGAGATAATACTGGAAAAGTAAACAGATGGCAGATCGTGGCCTCAACTTTAAATGTCAGATTAAAGAGTTTCTATTTTAGGAAAGGTTTATGATCAGGGAAATGAGGAAATTACACACAGACTTTAGAGCCGTCCAGCAGTGGCATTTGAACATTCAATTTGAGTAATAATTTAAAATTTGGAAATCGTCCTTTACCTAGTAGAATTACAGATGCTTAAATCTTTTGTTTAATTATTCTATTTAAAGAGGAAACCCTTAGTCTAATTTTAAATCTTATTCTTCATCCTAAAAGTGGAGAGACCATATTAGGGAAAAAAAAATGGTATTAGACTCTAATATAATAAAGTCAAGGCGCAGAGAAGTGAAACAGCACACTAAGCTCACAAGGTCAGTTAGTGGCATGGCCGGGACTAAACTCCACACTGAATTTTTCAGTGGATAATTTCAGGCTTGAACACCTCCAACTGAATGAGAAAAAGTTTAAAAATACATGAAATAGCTGTGGTTCACTCACCTGCAGCTTCCTATTTAAGATATCCTTATAGTAATCATAGATATATAAATTCAAATCAAAATGCATTCTAAGACTGCAAAGATTTCATCAGGCCCATAAGACAGCCTTGGAGAATTGAAGTTGGCGAGTTCTAGTGAGAAAGGATTTATTGATAGAGTAGGAGGAAAATGCCAGGGCCTGGGCAGCTGAACCTCTGGTGCATTCCAAAGTCAAGAGTCGCCGGGGACCACACCCAGCATCAAGGCCTTGAAAGGGCAGTCACCAAAGTAAGACATCCCGGTAGGATAAATTAAATGCTCCCTCATCACCACGTCGTAGTTTCATAATTCGAACATTACATTTGAAATCATTTGTCTCTAAAATTCTTTTTTCTTGTCTTTCTCTTGTACAATATTTTATAAAAACATATTTTATATTTTATAATCCTAAGATAAAGATAAAACTTTAAATGTAAAAAGATTCTCTGAAAAAGTAAAAGTCCAGCCAACTACTTCAAACCTATGCCTAGATTTGACTTTAGTCTATTAATTTGGCTAGCAATTTGACTCTACTAATTGCTAATTACTAATTGCTTTTTGCACAACTATTGTTGTTAAATATTTAAAAGGTCATTTAAATAGTGAATAATATTTAACACATATTAATAAGGTAGATTATATGCTGCACAAAATCCTCAAATTTGCTGATGTCTTAGATCCCTCAGAGACATGTAAATTCTACTGAATAGTTTGTATAGACTGATTTTGAGAAAATACATAGAGTCGAGGTATATGTGAGATATCCAATCCCATCAGTCTTTGCACCAATAAATATTATCAATTTCTACTTCGTTTTCAATTGAGTTTTCTAAAAAATCTTCTTTTCATATGCATTTTAATCATTAAGGATAAGCATTTCTTTGCCTTTTAAAAATTCTTCCATGACTTTCATGTTGATGTTAATGTCTTTTCTATTCTTTGCCCAGATTTCCCATGCAACATTTGCTTTTGTAGCATTTGTCTAAATTATGAGTTATTTATTAAGAATATAGCTCTATTTGCACATACAAAAACACAACACATATAACATGTATATAAGTATGTGTATGTATATATAAATAGATAAATGTGCATTTGAATATATGTGTTGATATGTATATTTATAATTTATATACATTATGTTCTTAACTGTTAGCAGTCAAAAATCACTTCTTTGTCTTTTAAATATTATTCTATTGTTTGTTTTTTCTGTTTAAAAAGACTTCGCCCATCCCAATGTTCATCCTATATCACCTGGAATGAATTGCTTTATTCAAAATTTTTCCTTTATTTTTAAATTTTCTATTTAAATCTATAGAGTCCAGGATTTTCTTAAGTGAAGAGCTAAAGTTTTCTTCCAAAAAAAATTTAAAAAGCTATATTTTGGGAGGTGAAGGTGGGAGAAGTGCTTGAGGCCAGGAGTTCAAGATAAGTCTGGGCAACTTACTGAGACTTCATTTCTTTAAAAAAAAAAAATTAAATTTTCAAATTCTGTTTTTAGTGTAAATTAGCACTTTGCCTTTGGTTTGTAATTTAAAAAAATAATATACTAAGTTTTTCTATATATATATATATAAAACTTCGTTTTAAGAGTTTTGATTCAATTCCATTGAAGATTCTGTCAATTCTCCTACCATTCTGACTAAGCTCTACTTGTTTTTAAAATAGTACACTTACATAGGTTTCATCAGTTCAAAATTAGCTGTAAATCCAGAAAATACTAGATAACAATGGTGATAGCAAACATTATTGTCTTGAGTCTCTCGTTTTAATATTAAATATGGCTTTTTTCTTTGTTGAGGTAAGATCATTTTATTATTAGATGATTAAAGCTATTGAAAGGTTTTTTGGTGGTTATTGCTTTGTTTCAAATCAGAACTTGGAAGAACACAAGGCAGTTATTAAGATTATCAACATTTTCTAACTCAGGAATGGAAAATAAAACATTGTATGTTCTCATTCACAAGTGAGAGCTAAGCTATGAGGATGCAAAGGCATAAGAATGATGCAATAGACTTTGGACACTGAGTGGGAAAGGGTGGAAGGGGCTGAGGAATAAAAGATGACAATTTGGGTTCCGTGTATACTGCTTGGGTGTTGGGTGCACCAAAATCTCACTAAAGAGCTTACTCATGCAACCAAATGCCACCTATTCCCCAAAAATTTATGGAAATAAGAAAGATATTAAGATTATCAATATTTTCTAATAGAATCAATTTATATGAAATAAATTTGATAGATGGCTTAATTACACAAATTCTAGACTTTCTGGATGACGTTTTAATGTACCATTGCTTTGGTTTGTTAGTGACGGTTTTAGGACGTTTACATCTATATTGGTGAAATCAGTCTTCAGACTTCACTTTTCAAGAAATCTGGATAGGTTTTGGATTTAGAATTATACCTACTAAACAGGAGGTCCTCTCAAGATTTTCTATATCCGGAAAATTTACTTCTTGATGCTTTTTACAGAATTCACCAGTGACATAGGCTTGGATCCTCTTTTGGAAACAATTTCTTTCAAAGTTTTTATTTGTGCTTTAAATACCTCTTTGACTCAATACAAATTTTCTCTTAAAGTTGCTCCATTTTAGTAAGACTTTCAAGTCATTGTAGAGAAGTAATACATAGATTTTTAATAATTTTAAAGCTTTTATCATACGCCATTTCCTGCTTTGCAAACATATTTTTTACATAAATGGATGATCAATTTTGTCAAATGAAAAGATCAATTGGTTGTGAGCTCTGAGAAGCTTTTACCTTACAGCTTCCCAGCTGTTATTTGCTAGGCCTTGTGAGGTTCTACCCTGAACATTGGTGTTCAGTCAAACACTTAAGGTAACTTCCTATGAGAATTTATAGAGTTCTTCCTCTATATAATGCCCCTCCTCTCTGAAGATGTGTATCAAATAGTCTAAGTGACTTCACCTCCCCAAACTCTCCTCAACACAGTAAGACTACTGTGCTCTGTTAAGGATTCCCTTCTCTGAGTTATAGTCTAGAAAGTGCCAGTAGGGAGAAAAATCAACGTGATTATAAGACTCACCTCAGCTGTTTCTCTTCCATCAGGGATCATACTCTGCCTACCTATTGCCAATGTGTCCAAGCAGTGTTTTTTAAATATATATTTTTTTGTTTCTGGTTGTTTATGGCAGGAACTTAACCTGATCTCAGTTATTCTTCATGCCCAATGTGGAAGTTTCTCGTTTATTTGAGTTTTTGTTAATTCTAAGAATTCTTTTTTGACTCTGGCTATTTAGAAGACTTTTAAAAAATTTACGTATGAAATATATTGGTGTGTTTAAACTGCACATATTAATTTCAAATTTTATTATGCTGTGGTTAAAGGCATTTCTGTTGTTTTGAATTTGTTGACTTTTTCCCCAGAGATTTATATACTGACTTCTTACAAAGCATGGATAGAAACAAAGAGGTTTTCTCTGGAGAGCATAAGTTTTAATAAATATATATTAATTATATTTTAAAATTATATTAGTTGTACTTTTGGGGAAAAAATGGCTGCCATCCTGACACTCTTATTTCCCCAGCAGTTGTTTCTAAATGCCCCCTAATTTTTTTTAATGTTTTAATATTTCTTGTGGTAAATAGTAGGCATATATACTTAAGGCGTACATGAAATATTTTGGTACAGGCACACAATACATAATAATTACATTATGGAAAATTTGGCATCCATCCCCTCAAGCATTTATCTTTTTTCTTACAAATGATTCAATTATACTCTTTAATTATTTAAAAATGTAAAAGTAGATTATTATTTTCTATAGTCCTTCTGTTGTGCTATCAAATACTAGGAATTATTCATTCTTTCTAATTTATTTTTTTACCCATTAATCATCCCTAACTCCCTCTCATCTGCCCAGTGAGCTTCTCAGACTCTGGTAGTTACTCTTCTGTGCTCTATCTCCATGAGTTCGATTGTTTTAACTTTCAGTTCCCACAAATAAGTGAGAACATGCAATGTTTGTCTTTCTGTGCCTGACTTATTTTATGCAACATAATGATCTCCAGTTCCATCCATGTCATTGCAAATGACAGACTCTCATTCTTTGTTATGGTTTAATAGTTCTTTATTGTTTATAGGTACCACATTTTCTTTTTCCACTCATCTGTTGATGGACACTTAGGTGGCTATTATGAACAGTCCTGCAATAAACACGGGAGTACAAATTGCTCTTTGATATACTGATTTTCTTTCTTTTGTGTATATGCCCAGCAGTGGGATTGCTGAATCTTACGGTAGCTCTATTTTTAGTTTTGTGAGAAACTTTTAAGCTGTTTGCCATAGTGGTTGTAGTAGTTTACATTTGCATCAAAAGTGTAAGGGGGTTCTCTTTGCTCCATGCCCTCATCAGCATTTGTTATTGCTGGAATTTTGGAGAAAAGTCATTTTAACTGGGATGAGATGACATCTCACTGTAGTTCTGCTTGCATTTCTCTGATGATCAATGATGTTGAGCACTTTTTCATATGCCTGTTTGCCGTTTGCATGTCTTCTTTTGAGAAATGTCTATTAAAATATTTTGCCTATTTTTAATCAGATTATTAGGTTTTATTCCTTTAGAGTTGTTTTGAGCTATTTTGGTTATTAATCCCTTGTCAGATGGGTAGTTCGCAAATATTTTCTCCCATTCTGTGGGTTGTCTTGCCACTTTGTTGATTGCATTCTTTGTTGTACGGACGCTGTTTAACTTGATGTGATCCCATTTGCCCGTTTTTGCTTTGGGTGCAGTGCTTATGGGGTATTTCTCAATAAATTATTGCTTAGACCAATGTCCTGGAGTGTTTCCCCAATGTTTTCTTGTAGTAGTTTCATAGTTTGAGGTTTTAGATTTAAGTATTTAATCCATTTGTATTTGATTTTTGTATAAGGCTAGAGACAGGGGTCAAGTTTATTCTCCTGCATATGGATATCCAGTTTTTCCAGCACCATTTATTTTAAAGACTGGTTTTTTCCCCCAGTGTATATTCTTGATACCTTTGTAGAAAGTGACTATAGATGTGTGGATTTATTTCTGGGTTCTCTATTCTGTTCCATTGGTCTATATGTCTGTTTTTATGCCAGTATCATGCTGTCTTGGTTACTGTAGCTCTATAGTATAATTTAAAGTCAGGTAATGTTATTTCTCCAGGTTTTTTTTTTAATTATTATACTTTAAGTTCTAGGGTACATGTGCATAACGTGCAGGTTTGTTACATATGTATACTTGTGCCATGTTGCTGTGCTGCACCCATCAACTCGTCAGCACCCATCAACTCGTCATTTACATCAGGTATAACTCCC
The DNA here is from genome assembly GCF_024542745.1 of Macaca thibetana thibetana. Classification (NCBI taxonomy): domain Eukaryota; kingdom Metazoa; phylum Chordata; class Mammalia; order Primates; family Cercopithecidae; genus Macaca; species Macaca thibetana. Next base: position 115,525,944 of record NC_065591.1, on the reverse strand, counting down.
AATGCAATCCCTCCCCCTTCCCCCTCCCCCCTCCCCATGATAGGCCCCAGTGTGTGATGTTCCCCTTCCCGAGTCCAAGTGATCTCATTGTTCAGTTCCCACCTATGAGTGAGAACATGCGGTGTTTGGTTTTCTGTTCTTGTGATAGTTTGCTAAGAATGATGGTTTCCAGCTGCATCCATGTCCCTACAAAGGACACAAACTCATCCTTTTTTATGGCTGCATAGTATTCCATGGTGTATATGTGCCACATTTTCTTAATCCAGTCTGTCACTGATGGACATTTGGGTTGATTCCAAGTCTTTGCTATTATGAATAGTGCCGCAATAAACATATGTGTGCATGTGTCTTTATAGCAGCATGATTTATAATCCTTTGGGTATATACCCAGTAATGGGATGGCTGGGTCATATGGTACATCTAGTTCTAGATCCTTGAGGAATCGCCATACTGTTTTCCATAATGGTTGAACTAGTTTACAATCCCACCAACAGTGTAAAAGTGTTCCTATTTCTCCACATCCTCTCCAGCACCTGTTGTTTCCTGACTTTTTAATGATCACCATTCTAACTGGTGTGAGATGGTATCTCATTGTGGTTTTGATTTGCATTTCTCTGATGGCCAGTGATGATGAGCATCTTTTCATGTGTCTGTTGGCTGTATGAATGTCTTCTTTTGAGAAATGTCTGTTCATATCCTTTGCCCACTTTTTGATGGGGCTGTTTGTTTTTTTCTTGTAAATTTGTTTGAGTTCTTTGTAGGTTCTGGATATTAGCCCTTTGTCAGATAAGTAGATTGCAAAAATTTTCTCCCATTCTGTAGGTTGCCTGTTCACTCTGATGGTAGTTTCTTTTGCTGTGCAGAAGCTCTTTAGTTTAATGAGATCCCATTTGTCAATTTTGGCTTTTGCTGCCGTTGCTTTTGGTGTTTTAGACATGAAGTCTTTGCCCATGCTTATGTCCTGAATGGTACTACCTAGGTTTTCCTCTAGGATTTTTATGGTATTAGGTCTAACATTGAAGTCTCTAATCCATCTTGAATTAATTTTCTCCAGTTTTATTCTTTTTGCTCAGAATAGCTTTGGCTATTCTGGGTGTTTTGTGGTGTAAGAATTGTTTTTGCTATTTCTGTGAATAATGTCATTGGTATTTTGATAGGGATTATACTGAATCTGTAGATTGCTTTGGGGAGTACAGACACTTTAACAATATTTAACAATACTGATTTTTCCAATCTATGAACATAAAATATCTTTCCATTTTTTGTGTCCTCTTCAATTTCTTTCATCAGCATTCTCTAGTTTTGATTGCAGAGATCATTCGCTTCTTTGGTTAATTACTCAGTATTTAATTTTATTTGTTGCTGTTGTAAATGGGATTACTGTTTAAATTTTTTTTCAGATTGTTCATTGTTGACATATAGAAATGCTACTGATTTTTTATGTTGATTTTGTATCCTACAACTTTACTGAATTTATCAGTTCTAATAGTTTTTTGGTGGAGTCTTTAGGTTCTTCCAAATATTAGATTATTATCATCTGCAAACAAGGTTAATTTGACTTCTTCCTTTCCAATTTGAATGTCCTTTATTTCTTTTTCTTTTCTGATTCCTCTAGCTGAGACTCCCAGTACTATGTTGAAAAACAGTGGTGAAAGTGGGCATCCTTGTCATGTTCCAGATCTTAGAGGAAGGGCTTTCAGCTTTTCTCCATTTACTGTGGATTTGTCATATATGGTTTTTATTATGTTGCTGTATGTTCCCTCTATATTCAGTTTTTGAGGGTTTTTATCCTGAAAGGATGGTTGGATTTTATCAAATACTTTTTGGGCATCAATTGATATGATCATATGGTTTTTATCCTCCATTCTGATGATATGATGTATACATATTGATTGATTCATGTATGTTGAACCATCCTTGCATCCCTGGGATAAATCCCACTTGGTCATGATGGATAATCTTTTTAATGTATTCTTGAATTTGGTTTGCAAGTATTTTGTTAAGGTTTTTTGCATCAATATTCATCAGAGACATTGGCCTGTAGTTTCTTTTTTTCTTTTCTTTTTTTTTTATTTTTTATTTTTTGATGTGTCTTTGTCTGGTTTTGGTACCTTGGTAATACTGGCCTCATAGAATGAGTTTGGAAGTATTCCCTCCTCCTGTATTTTTCAGAACAGTTTGAGTAGGGTTAGTATTAGTTCTTCTTTAAATATTTAGTAGAATTCAGCCATGAAGCTATTGGATCCCAAGCTTTTCTTTACTGGGAGACTATTTATTATGGCTTTGATCTCACAACTTGTTATTGGTCTGGTCAGGTTTTGCATTTTTTCTTAGTTTAATCTTGGTAGGTTGTATTTGTTTAGGAATGTATATATTTATTCTGGATTTTCTGATTTATTGGCATATAGTTGCTCATATTAGTCACTAATGATCCTTTGAATTTCTGCAGTATCAGTCATAACATCTTCTTCATCTCTGATTTTATTTATTTGGGTCTTCTTTTTTTCTTAGTTAGTCTGGCTAAAAGTTTGTCAGTTTTGTTTAGCTTTTCAAAAACCAACTTTTTATTTTGATTTTTGTATTTTTTGTTCATTTTAAATTCATTTATTTCTTATCTGACCTTTATTATTCATTTTCTTCTACTAATTTTTTCATTTGGTTTGGTCTTAGTTTTATAATTCTTTAAGATGCATCATTACATTATTTACTTGAAGTTTCTCCTCTTTTTTGATGTCACTACTTATAGCTATAAATTTTTCTCTGAGTACTGCTTTTGCTGTAGCCCATAGGTTTTTCTATGTTGTGTTTCCATTATTTGTTTCAAGAAATTTTCTCAATTTCCTTCCTAATTTCTTCATTGACCCACTGGTCATTTAGGAGCATATTGTTTAATTTCTTTGTGTTTGTGTTGTTTCCAAAATTCTTCTCATTACTGATTTGTAGTTTTATTCCATTGTGGTTAGAGAAGATACTTGATATTATTTTAAATTTTTTGAATGATTTAAGACTTGTTTTATGGTCTAACATATGGTCCATTTTTTAGAAGGATCCATGTGCTGAGGAGAAAAATGTGTATTCTATAGCCACTGGATGAATTGTCCTGTAAATATCTATTAGGTCAATTTGTTCTATAGTGCAGATAAAGTCTGAAGTTTCCTTGTCGATTTTCTGTGTAGGCGATCTGCCCAATGTTGACAGTGGGGTGTAGAAGTCACAAGTTGTTATTGTATTGACATCTAGCTCTCTCTGTTGCTTTAATAATATTTGCTTTATATATCTGTGTGCTCCAGTGTTGGGTGTGTATGTATTTATAATTTTTATATCCTATTGTTGAATTGACCCCTGTATCATATATAATGACCTTCCTTGTCTCTTCCTACAGTTTTTTTTTTCTTGAAATCTATTCTGTCTGATATAAGTATAGCTAGTCCTGCTCTTTTTTTGTTTCCATTAGCATGGAATATCTTTTTCCATCCCTTTGTTTTAAATCTATGTGTATCTTTATAGATGAAGTGTGTTTCTTTTAGGCAATAGATTGTTGGGTCCTGTTTATTCATCCACTCAGCCACTCTATGTCTTTTGATTGGAGAGTTTAGACCATTTACATTTAGTGTCATTATTGATAAATGGGGACATACTACTGCCATTTTGTTATTGGATTTTCTGGTTGTTTTGTGGTATTCTCTTCCTTCTTCTTTCCTGTCTTCCTTTTAGTGAAGGTGATTTTCTCTACTGATATGCTTTAATTTCTTGCTTCTTATTTTTTTGTGTATCTGTTGTGTATTGTTGGAGATTACCATGAAGCTTGCAAGTGTTATCTTATAATCCATTATTTTAAACTGATGATAACTTAACACTGATTGCATAAACAAACATGCAAAAGAAAAACTAATAATAAAAACACTACACTTTATCTCTCTGCTTTTCAATGTTTTATTGTTTCTCTTTATGTCTTATTGTACTGTCTGTGTCTTCAAAAGTTGTTGTAGTTATTTTTGATTAGCCCATCATTTAGTCTTTATACTTAAGAGAAGTTTATGTGCCACAATTACTGCATTATATTAATCTGTGCTTGTCTGTGTGCTTGCTGTATAATATTACCAGTGAGTTGTGTACCTCCACGTGGCTTCTTCTTGCTCGTTCACATATTTTTCTTTCAGATTGAAGAATTCCCTTTAGCATTTCTTGTAGGACAAGTCTGGTGTTGACGAAATCCTCAACTTTTGTTCGTCTAGGAAGGTCTTTATTTCTCCTTTGTGTACAAAGGACACTTTCAGTGGATATACTATTCTAGGGTACAAGTTTTTTTTCTTTCAGGAATTGAATTGTCATGACACACTTTCCCGGGCTGTAAGGTTTCCACTGAAAAGTTAGCTGCCAGATGTATTGGAGCTCTATTATACGGTATTTGTTTATTTTCTCTTGCTGCTTTTAGGATCCTTTCTTTATCATTGACCTTTGGGAGTTTGATTATTAAATGCCATGAGGTAGTCTTCTTTGGGTTAGATTTGCTTAGTGTTCTATAACCTTCCTGTATTTAAATATTAATGTATTTCTTTAGGTTTGGGAAGTTCTCTGTTATTGTCCCTTTGAATAAACTTTTTACCTTTATCTCATTCTCTATCTCCTCTTTAATGCCAAGAACTCTTAGATTTTTGCTTTTGAAGCTATTTTCTAGATTTTGTAGGCTGTTTCACCATTTTGTATTCTTTTTCCTTCTCTCTCCTCTGTATTTTCAAATAGGCTGTCTTCAAGTTCACTAATTCTTTCTTCTACTTGATCAATTCTGCTGTTAAAGGTCTCTGATGCATTCTTAAACATGTTAATTGCATTTTTCAGCTCTATAATTTCTGCTTGATTCTTTTTAATTATTTTAATCTCTTTGTTAAATTTATCTGATAAAATTCTGAATTTCTTCTCTGTGTTATCTTGAAACTATTTGAGTTACCTCAAAATAGCTATTTTGAATTCTCCATCTGAAAGGTCACATATCTGTTTCTCCAGGATTGGACCCTGTTGCCTCACATAGTTCATTTGGTGAGGTCACGTTTTGTAGATGGTGTTGATGCTTGTAGATGTTCTTTAGTGTCCGGACATTAAAGAGTTAGGCACTTGTAATCTTCACAGTCTAGGCTTGTTTGTGCCTGTCCTTCTTGGGAAGGTTTTCCAGGTATTCAAAGGGACATGTGTCCCATGCCCAATAATGCTGTGCGTTTTGCAGACTTGCAGAGGTACTGCCTTGGTCTTTGATAGGATCCAAAAGAATTCTCTGGATTACCCAGAAGAGATTCTTATTCTTTTCCCTTACTTTCTCCCAGATACACAAGGTCTCACTCTCTCTGTGCTGATCCACCCGGAGCTGGTGTGCATGGTGGGAGTAAGGCAAGCACCCCTGTGGCCACCACCGCTGGACTGAATTGGGTCAGACTTGATGCCAGCAGAGCACTGGGTTTTGCCCAAGGCTTTTTCCTTCAGCATAGCGAGTTCCCCAGGCCCTGGGTATGTCTGCAAATGCTGTCTGGGAGCCAGGAATTGGAGTCAAAAACCTTACTTGATGTTTTGTTTTACTGCAGCTAAGCTGGCACTCAAATCACAATACAAAATCCTTCCCACTCTTCCCTCCCCTTACCAAAGGCAGAGGAGCCTCTTTTTGTGGCCACCACCACCACCATGGGGAGTTCTGTCAGGCCACTGCTGATGTTTGCTTAAAGCCCAAGGACTCTTCTATGGTGAATACTGCCAGGCTTGGGACTCACCCTTTAGGGCAATGGCCTCCGCTATAGCCCAGGGCAGGCCCAGATGTGCTGTCGAAGAGCTTAGGCATGGACTTAGGCCTGCTCATTTCTATATCTCACTGTAGCCAAGCTGGTAGCTAGGGTGCAATAAAAAGTTTCTTTACTCTTCCCTCTGTTTTTCTCAAACAGGAAACTTTCATTGTAGTCACCACAGCTGGGAATATGCTGAGTCTCTCCTAAAGCTAGCATGTCTCAGAGCCCAAGCCCATGGCATATTCCCTGAGTATCATTGCTGATTATTCAAAGACCAAGGTCTCTTTAGTTAGCAGGTGATGAACCCTGCCAGGACTGGGTCTTTTCCTTCAAGGCAATGGCTCCCTTTCTCCCAGGGTGAGTCTAGAAATGTCATCCAGGAACTAGGGCCAGGAATGGGGGTCTCACAACTCTGCCTGGTACCCTGTCCTACTGTGACTTAGCTGATATCCAAGATGCAAGACAAAGTCTGCTTTACTCTTCACTCTCCGCTTCTTAAGCAGAAGGAAGGAGTCACTTTCATTGTTACAAGCTGCTCTGCTTGGGGTTGGGGGAGGCATAGTGCAAATTCTCCCTTAGCCATGCCAGCTGGTGTATCCCTAGGTCACATGTCATCCTAGTTCACTGGTTCTAAGCCCACACTAGCACTAGGAGTTGCTTAGGGATTACAGTCCTTGTGCCCTAGACTGCCTTTCAAGGTTACCTAGGACTACAGAGCACTTCAGCCTGCGGTGGCGAGGCTTGGCAAGAAACTCATGTTCTGAGTCCTGGGATGGGTGATTCTTCTCTGGCTAGGGCTGGTCCAAATGGTCCCTCTGTGTGCAGGCGCTGGCTGAGCCTAGCATGGGTTTATTCTCTGCTTTGATAGGGCAGCACTGAGTTCAATGCCAAGTCCCGCAGTCACTGTACTCTCCCTTCCCAAAGTGCACAGATTCTACATGCTTCATAGCTACTGCCAGGGAATGGAGGAAAGATGGCAAAGGTGATTCTAGACTGTCTCTCCTGGCTTCCTCGATGCCTCTGTCCATGATATTAAGTTAAAACCAGGTACTGTGATTGTTCATCGGCTTTTTGGTTCTTGTGAAGGTGCTTTTCTGTGTGGCGATAGTTGTTAAAAATTTGATGTTACAGTACAGGGGGACAAAGAGTGTAGGCTTCTATTCTGCCCTCTTGCTCCACCTTCCACCTCTAAAATTTAAAATGGAATATGTTCAAAGAGACCATACAAAAAACAAATACTCTTTAGCCCTAGCTAGGATGTTGTTCCTAAATTATTACGTAGTCTCAGCCTTGGAAAATGTACTAAAATATGAATAAGCTGCATATAAAATTAGTAAAAGCCCCAGGGAAATCAGATTTCTTTATATTTGTCATTGCTAGTCAAATGACAGTGGTAGTCTTGTGCACTGAGTTAAAAAAAAAAAAAAAAAAAAAAAAGGAGACCACATCTGACTTTTTTGGAGAACCACAATGCAAAAGTTTTATCTGCCGTGGATATGCAAAAAAGAGTAAATGCAGGGAGTAAATGCAGGAACCCCACCTATGTATCATCCCTCAATCAATCTATTTCTTACCTACTCTCTGCGAATTTTCTTAATTGACTTTCTAAACAGGAGTGAGGAAAATCTTCTAAGTAGAAGAAGACCTCAGGTCCTTGTTAACTAGTCAGTAACATGAGAGGCTTTCCATAATGGAGATATAACACACAGAAAAACTAAGCACTTTATGTAAAAACACAGCTTTTCTCTTTCTTTCAAAAGATCTGTGTAGTAGTATCTTTCAGTAACTCCTATATAAATTTCCATGTAAATCGTTTTTGTCTCTTTGGGGAAGAGAAAATGAGTTAGAAGTGATTGTTACTTTATAAGAAAACTTTGCTTACTATGAATAACTGAAATGCTTGCTTCTTTATAATAAGCATTGTTTAACATACATTGAAAATTGTGTAACTAACTCTACTATTATATTTATGTTAATTTTGGCTACTTGGAATCTCAGACAGATATGAAGATCAAACATTGCAACTATTTCAGATTTTATGGTGCATCTGTGTTTTTATTTTGACTGGTCTTGACTCGCTTTTATTGTTTACATTTTCCTTATCTTGAAATTTTTATTTTAACTTTATTAAAATATATCATCCTCAAGCATCACACTTTCAATTCAACGCAAATCTTATTTATTCACCATCAAAAAAGTGTCTTGAATCTATTTTTTTTATTTCTACTGTTATTCCTAGAACTAAAATCACATTGTTTCTTACCAAAATAAGTTTAACAGCATCAAAAGTGTCCTCTCTGCTTCCATTCTGGCCAGTAGCACTGTCTTTCCCTATCTCACCCTTCCCACAAACATACACACACATATACATCTATCTATTTTCTAATCAATAACCAGAAATTATTTTTCAAATGTAAAACAGATTACATCGCTCTACTTTTGAAACATTCCGATTGCTTCTCATTGTACTTAGGATAGAATTAAAACTCCCTAAGCGATCTAGAATTTGCCTACTTATCCAGCCTCCCTTGCTTCCTTTTTTCCCTCTCTCACTGACCGTCTGCGATACTGCCTTCTCCGTTTCTTGAATATTGCCAAGTTTGTTCCGGCCTTGGACTTTGTACTTGCCACTGCCTTTCTGGTTTCTGCAGAACTATACCCTTTTCTTCATTTAGGTTTCATCTCAAATGTCCTTTCTTCAAAGAACTCTATTGAGAGTAGAATTTGACCCACCGAAAATTACATAACTCATTTTTTTTGAAAGCCTCATCTATGTCTATAATTACCATGTTTGCTCATTGAATTACTTCTGTATTGTCTATCATCTTTTTCATCCCCTAAAAAGTAAAGAGATACCTTGTCTATCATGTTCACCATAATATTCCAACACTCAGGACAGTGCCTGGCACATGATGTCCATGATAAGCATATGCTGAACAAATGAATTAACTAATACATCACATTCCCCATACAGCGTACTATCTTGGTTGATTGTATGAGTTCATTCTTAAAAATCATAAACTTTTTTATTGTGTTTATCTCAAAACATGTGGAGGAAATTAGAGACACCTAGTTACAGCTTACAAAGAAAATACCAACTCAAAAGAAACAAACAAAGTTATAAAATACTGCACATATACTGGTCATGCTGAAAAAAACAAGATATTTTAATAAGATTATAAACATTATCTCTTCATCTAGACATTGTAAGTCTTATTTTTGGATCAACATTTGCCGAATACTGAGACCATATTAGCTTAGTCCTTTGTTGAATCTTCTTCATTGAATTACACTTTAAGACAATATTGGCTTTCAATAAGCCCTTCACAAGAAACAATCAAGAAAAATTCTCCCACAGTTATTATAAAATTGTTGTCATAATTTCCATCACATTGCTCAATTTTTTTTAAATTAGGTGTGGTTTTCTTCTGATACGACTATGCAGTACAGCATGATGATGATTTCTTTTTGGGCTTGGATTCAGGAAACTAAAGGTAAAAATTGTTGTTCAATTACAGCAATGGTATTAACTTTAAATTGAAAATATTTTTTACTTTTCACTTTCATATATGTTGTTTTACATTTTATTAATGTAATTATCTGTGCATATATTTACTAATCTAAATATAAGTAATTTCATCTGATTTCAAATTACATTTTTTCTTCTTATTGAGACAGAGTTTCGCTCTTGTCACCCAGACTAGAGTGCAATGGTGCAATCTTGGCTCACTGCGACCTCCACCTCCTGAGTTTAAGCGATTCTCCTGCCTCAGTCTCCCAAGTAGGTGGGATTACAGGTGCCTGCCACCATGCCCAGCTAATTTTTTTGTATTTTTAGTAGTGATGGGGTTTCACCATCTTGGCCAGGCTGGTCTTGAACACCAGACCTCATGATCCACCCACCTCAGCCTCCCAAAGTGCTGGAATTACAGACGTAAGTCACTGCGCCTGGCCCTCAAATTACTTTTAAAGAGTCAAGGTATAAACGTATACATCTAATCATGATTATGAATACATAAATAGATCTTAATAAAGAGCATATTTGTCATGGAGATAAAGGTATTTTTCTTCTTAAAAGTTTCGTCAGGGCATTTTTCACTTCCTTGTTCCTCAGACTATATATCAGAGGATTCAACATGGGAATCACAGTGGTATAAAATATTGAGGATACTTTCTCCTGGGTGAGTGAGCTGCTAAAAGCAGGTTTGAGATACATGGACATCAGAGACCCATAAAATATAAGAACAGCTGTCAGGTGGGAGCTACAGGTACTAAAGGCTTTGCACCTGCCCTTTTTAGAGTGGATGCGCAGGATGCCGGTGAGGATAAAAGCATATGAAATGATGATTGCTAGGCTTGTGGCCACCATGTTAAATCCACCAATGACAAAAATCAAAAGCTCATCAATATAAGTGCTAGAGCAGGAGAGTTTAATAAGAGGGACAATGTCACAGAAATAATGTTTAATGATGTTTGATCCACAGAAGGACAACCTGAGTATACAACCTCCATGGATCACAGCATCAGTGAAACCTACTGAGAAGACAGCAGCCACCAGCAGAGAACAGACACTAGGGGACATGATGACCTTGTAGAGCAGTGGATTGCAGATGGCCACGTAGTGATCATAGGCCATGGCTGCCAGCATGTAGCATTCAGAAATAACACAAACACAGAAAAAAAACAGCTGAGTCATGCATCCAGAATAAGAGATGGATCTGTCTCTGCATAAAAACCCTGATAGCATTTTAGGGGTAATGACAGAAGAATAGCAGACATCTAAAAAGGACAAACTACTCAGGAAATAGTACATGGGGATATGAAGTTGATGATTCAGCCTAATTATTGAGATCATGCCGAGGTTTCCCACCACAGTAATTGTATAAATTCCTAAGAAGAGGCCAAAGAGGGGCAGCTGAAGCTCTGGCTGTTCAGTTAATCCTGAAAGCAGAAACTCAGTCACTATGGAATGGTTTTTTATACCCATTCTTCTCTGAGAAATCTGTGGAGATGAGAGAGAAAAAGTCTAATTAGACAGGTAGAACCCAGCTTGCCTCTAATATACCTCACAGCACAGATATTTCTATCTATGAAAACACTGACTTTGTGTTATGAAGACCAAAAAGTGAGCACTCAGATGAAATAGAGTCAGTAAACATCTACCTACCCATAGATTTTAGGAACCACAAGCACACTTTTCCATACCCTCCAGTGGAACAAATTCTCTTAGCAAAGGACAGAACCTTTAACTCTAGAGTTAGAGACAAGACTAATGCTTAAAACCAGGGCATTTCTGTTGTGGAGAAACGTCAGCCGCTGGCGCAGGGGTAAAATAATTTAGCAAGACAGTTGTGGGTAAAGGAAGACAGACTTATTAGAGAAAGTAGGAAAATACGTTGCCAGGGAGACGATGAGCTAGTCAGCAGAAGCTGACTGCAAAGAAACAAAGGCTTGCTGAAAATTTTATAGGGTGGTGTTTATGCTGTTTGTTGAGGAGGGCTTTGTGCAGTACTGATAACACCAAGGTTGCAGGGAGCTGATTTGCAGGTGTCTGGTGATAGTTGGGTGCAAGAAGACTGAGTTATTTGTGCAGGAGAGCTGTGTGTCCTGGGCCATGAAGAAAAGCAGACTTGTAGCTCCTCTGCTTTCTCTCTTTTGCTTTTGCCTGCTCCCACCAGCCTGACTCCCTTTCCCTAATTAGGACTCCACAGCTTCTTAAAGCAAATTAGTTAAGTAGATGCATAAACAAGAGGCTGAGGACTATGAGAACACTTTTGCTAATGACACATTTGCCAACGGCTGACTCTTCCTCCAGGATTTCCTATAAAGAAGGTATCTACTATTAAGGTGAATTATAATTTTCTACATCAAGGTTTCCAAGGGTGTTCAGCAAAAGAATCATTCAGGGAGATGTTAAATAAGTATCCAAGGATCATATGATTTCAGACATCCTGAATTAAATAGTTAAACTGGTTTTGTAACTGGAGGATGTCTCAGTCCTCCTGAAGGACTATATCAATACAATATTTATCAAACTTACTTGATGATAGGCCAACTGCACGCTTTTTAAAAACATTTTATAGCACGAGCATGGCTCAGAATGTATTTTAGAAAACTATATTTTCATTTGTGTGTTTGTTCTATTTTTAATCTAATCATACATTGATTTCCAGGTGGGAAGTTTGTTCTTATAGTTGAGTAAAAAGCTGGATGATGGTAGAATGGCAGACTTCCCAAACCTATTTCTACCTTCTGGATCTCTGGCCTTCCTCTGGGCTAAGGCTACATCTCTCGCCGAGGCCATGGAGTCCAATATAACACACTAGTGCTGCCACTACTGGCAATGCAAACAACCCAGATGTTTGTGTTGCCATTTGGAGGCTCCCACATAGCACACATCGTGGAATCATCTATTCTGGGGTCAATCATGGCCTTTTCTCTGAAAAAGCTGACCCTTTATTTAGTGTTGGGCTTCTCACAGAGCCCTCTCCAGACTCTCATATTTGCCCCAAGATTACATCGAATCTGGCTCAGATGTCTAGGGTTGCATTTTGTCATTCTGCCCAGCTACCTGGCTATGTAACAGGCTGTTCATGTCTTCTTGTTTCCAATATATTACTGCTATAATAGGACAAGCCCACTTTCTTAGGCAGCTTGAATTCCCAGGATGTAGGTGACTCCTTATTTCCCAAATCCTTCTCACAGTTTAAAACAAATGAGCTGCCTGGTCACGGAACAGCTATTCTCTGAGCAAGCTTCCCCATTCTACCGAAACTGTGCCTTTTGTATCTGCTCTTTCTCATCCTAAATGATGGAGATGGAGGGTCATGTGCAAAAGTGAGTGTCGAATTGCCCTTTGCCTGTTACAGAAATACCCTGGAGTCTTCCTTTCCCATTACTCCTTCCCAGTTATCATCCATGAGTGTAGTCTAGTCACAGAGGCTTATCAAAGTAATGTTCAAAAAACCTATATGCTCAGTTTTTTGTCTTTAATATCATGGGTTTTTTTAAGCATGTTTTTAAATCTGTCCTGAGTGTTACAAACACGCTGACCACTCTTAACTCATATGTAATTCTCCTGCGTGCCCCGTAATTCCTGCTGGGCTCCCTCTCCAAGTAAAATGTCTTATTCTGCTCATGTTCCTTGTTTTATTCTAGTGTTCTGCACTCTTCTTCCATCTTCTCAAGCCTGTTAGGTTTCTTTTTCCTATGTTCTCACTTTCTAAAACATTTCTGTGCTTTAGGTTCTTGCTACGCAGTGTGGTCTATGAACCAGTAGTGGCAGCATCACTCAGAGATCTTTTGAGAAATGCACAGTCTCAGGCCCTACCTCACACCTGCTGAGTAAGGATCTACATTTTAGCGGGATTCTCACATGATTTGTGAGCGCATTAACATTTGAGAGGCACTATTTTCGGTTATTTTCTCTTAGAGCTGAAGTCATCCTTCTTCTTTCCTGTTTTGTTCTCTAAACTTTTCTCTCTGATTCATTTTGTGCCAGAAAGCATTAGCTGATTATGTAAAGCCCATCTTTGAAGATATCTTCTCAAAGAAAGTTTTCTGAGATGAAGAATAGAAACTGTACAATTTTACATTTCAGTATTTTGCCACCTATTTGAAAACTCAGAGATTCCATGGCAGTGTAATGTGCATGTCAAATAGCTTATTGCAACAAATTGTATTGTTTTTGTGTTTGTAGAAAAAAATATTATACACATTCCATCTTAGTCCACACAAAATAAGCAATGATAACTGGCATCTGCTTTATTTAACCAACCGATAAACAGTAAACTCGACTAGCCTAGGGATACAAATTTATGAGGTTGTATTTCTGACCAAAATAATCTACTACATTGATTCAGACCTCATTCAGGACCCAGGTAGTTTTTAGCAATTTAAAAGCATAAGAAAAGTGTTTTTAAACATTTCAATGCATCTCACAGTATTATTAAAACTATAACTGTTGAAAGTATTTCACAAAGGTAAATGCTAGATCAGCATTGCCCAATAGACATATAATGCAGACACATGGGCAATTTAAAATATCCTAGAAGTTCATTTTGTAAAAAGTCAAAATAAAAAGAAAAAATACATTTTAGTAGTATGTTTTATTTAACTCAGTTCAGTCATACCTTGATATCTAAGGGAGATTGGTTTCAGGACCCCCTCAGATACCAAAATCCCTGCATGCTCAAGACCCTGATTTGAAATGGTGTAATATTTTTATATAATCTAAGAACATCCTTTTGTATAGTTTAAATCATCTCTAGATTACTTAGAATACCTAATACAATGTAAACGCTATGTTAATATTTCTTTTAGTATATTTTTGGGGAAAAATTGCAAGAAAAATGTCTGTACATATTCAGTATAGATATAACCACCCATTTAAAAAAAAAATCTTCCATCTGCAGTTGGTTGAATCCACAGATGTGGAACCCACAGACACACAGGCCAGCTGTACATGCAAAATGTTATCATTTCAACATGTAATTTATATTTTAAAAATAATGAGATATTTTATGTTCTTTTATTATACAAATCTTTGAAATTCATAGTGTATTTTATACCTGGCCAGATTTCAAATGCTCAGTAGCCACCTATGGCTAGTGGCTATATTACTGGACAACAAAAGTCTAGAATGTGATTTTTTCCCTAAATCTTTCAAATCTGAATTGTCCCCTTTTACAGAAAGAAACCATTAGTACAGAGGTAACAGAAAGACCACTGAATCCCGAGTTATAAGATGTAGTATCATTTTCATTTCTAAGACAGTGCAACTTTTAACTCATAAAGTCTCTCTGAACTTCATATTTTAGTCTGTAAAAAATAATAAATACTTCAAAGGATTGTTATGCAAATTAAATGAGACAATAACTGTGAATGTACTTCATATATTATAAGGTCCATATAAATATAATTGTAAATATATTTTTAAAGCAGGTGATTTCACAGATTAGTTCCTATGTTAGACACAAGACACAAGATACTTAGATAAGGTGAGTGGACAATGCATGAATGAGTCTAAGATGGATGCCCATGGCCTCTTCCTTGTACTTCTGTGACTCAGTGGCCTCAAACATGCAGAAGCTCTAGAACCCATGGGGACAATCGGGAATTGATTTTAGAACACATTTTAATATCCTTATAATATGAACACATAATTCTGAAACTCACCTTTTTCCTTCTGAAGACTGGGTTAGTATCTCTTCTTTCTCCTAAACTCATCACTTCAGGGGTAGAGATGGATTGATTATATCTTCTTCTTTAGGAGTCTGAGCAACAACAGCTAACAAGAAGCTATGACTTTTATTCTCAGTTCAGGTATTTTGTGTCAAGAAATATAAAGACCAGTAGTCCCAAGGGTTTCTTGTCTCCTGAGGTACAGCAGCCTATGTATTTGTAAGAACTATCCATGAGCTGGCCTATCATTTTGGGAATCTAACATGGATGAGTCACGCGAATGCCCCTTGCCATTCAGTGGGGAAAGATACATGGTCTAACACATGGCTTGCATTTTAAAATGTTGAACAAATGAGGCATCATAGACAGTGCTTGGTATAATAAGCAGTAGGTAGACTTTGAGGTCAGAGAGGGAACGGATCACTACTATTTACAGCAATAAGGACAATCTTCATGGAAAGGTAGATTGTAAAATATGCCTTCAAAGGTGGGGAGGATCCATTTAAGCTGAGAGGATATGAAAGAATATCCAAGATGTAAATAAAGGTATAAGCAAAGGAACTGAGAATTAGAAAACATAAGGAATATGTGAAGAACATTGGGGAAAAGTGTAGTGTTTCTTGGATGAAAGCAGTGGATTCAGTGTTTCTAGTATCTGCTAATGATGGAAGCAGAGTCAGGGGAATGACTCTGAGTCCAGCCCTCCAGTCAGTTCTAATGGTTTTCCAGGACATCTGGAAGAATGTGCCTGGTGATCCCTGGATGAGCTTTTTGTGGCTCTGTTAAAATAACACATGCACTTAAACCCTCCAAAGTTTCAGGAGCAAATAGCTATATTCAGATCCGGCTTTGGGAAAAACTGTAACACCACTTCAGATTATCTCATAATCAACAGTGTCTACCATGTCAAAGACACTAAATTTCTGGAGATAGAGCCAGGATAAATAAAACGTGGTCCTTCCCCTATTCATATTGCATGGCTATTAAAACATGTTTTAATGTCAATTTATTTTCTTGGGAAAAGTGCCTTTGATACTATTCCTATTCCCTTAACTATTCTCCCAGTGTACTGACCTCTGCTTTAACACTGCTCCACCATACATGTATTTGTGCCTGTCTTCCCTGCTCTTTGGAAATTGTCCCCCTCGATGAGACAAGGGACAATTTCTCATTCATTAGGGCCTATCACAATGACCGGCGTAGAGTAGAATTTATTTTTTTCAGCATCATCCTCATTCCTATCCAGCATCTAGTTCAATCAGAACACTTTGTTCTCTCCTGTCTAGAGCACGATCTGAAAAGCTGATTAAAATAGGCTATCTTACAGGAGAGCATTTTCACTTACTAGATAAGTAACAAAATGAGATCAATTCTTAACCAGGGGAAATCAGTCATGAATGAGGAAGCTTATGAGATTAGAAGAGCAGATACTTAACATACAACATTCTTGCTTATTTCTAAAATCAAATATTATAGATAATCATCAATTCTACTTACACTTGTCCTAGCAAGCTTATTACATATAGGCCTACTGGAGTCAAATACTTAAAACACAAAACTTCAGCTGTAGTCAAGATGCCCATTACCAGCCTGTGAATTACACATATTATGAATAATGTTTAGTGAAGTAAATCCCTGTTAAGATCATGTGTGTGTGAGAGAGTGTGTGTGTATTACTGCCTCACTATGCAAATAGTTTATTTTGGAACAAAAAAATTAGTGATTTGATACACAAATATTACATGGAGTGTATCTGATTACAAAAAAATTTCTAAAAAGCAAAGGAAGAAATATAATCCAAAAGCAAAGAGAAATGTTCAGATTATCTGTTAGTCTTCTTTGTTAATGTGGGTACATCAAAATTAACTTAGCTATAGCAATCTCTTTATAGTTATGTTAGAGATTCCTCCCAATGTGTACAGGAAGTTTTTGATCAGAAATGAGAAAAGTATAAAGTCAGGTGGGCTAGTATAAAGCCAGGAATCTAGAGAGGTTGTTTTGTTGTTCTTATTGTTATGCTATCTGGGCTTTTGTTTATTTTTAGTTTTTCACCCTTTAGCTAGGGCCTTCTGAGTACTCAGTAAGGGTGTCTAGGTTTGGGAAGAACCACAGGACCATTAGCCTCCTCCTACCACTCTCACTATCACCATGGTAAGTCCTAGAAATCAACCTCCTGCCCACTGGGAAGAAACTCCACTCCACCCTACCCAGTAGTGCGCAGCTGCCTCCACCAGGCAACCTTAGCCTTTGCCGCTCTCCTCCAGTCACTGCTGCCTTAGTCCAAATGGAGCCAAGGGTAGGTGGAGCAAAGACGTCTTGCTTACATTTGGTCTCCTGCACTGTACATTGCTAGAGGTTTTATCCAAGAAATGCTAATGGCGTAGCAATATTTTCCAGAGATGTATACGAAAATTAAATTTGTTTCTACTTCCCTTAAGTACCATGAAAACGCAAAGAAACATGGCCCAGTCAGATCTCAGTGAAAGCCATACTGTTCTCACCTTCCTAAGGGTGAATATGGCTTCTTTTAGTAGGTCAAACTCAGCAAATCAAGTTCCTGCTTTCTCTCCTTTCTAATTTTTCAAGAAATCCTGGTTTTGATGAAAATGGAACCTTAAAGATGGCCTTCACTATATCACCTGACATGTCTATGTATGTCTGACCTGCTCACCTGCCTACAGGCCCACTTATGCAAAAACACACACACAACACACACACACACACACACACACACACACACACGGGAAGAAATGGCAAAAGAAACTGATATTTTTTGAGTACTGATCCAGGCATTTTATAAACATGATCCCATGAGTGGCAGTAACCACTCAATGAGGTAAACATTTAGCTCCACTTCACTGGTGAGACTACCAGAGCCCAGAGTGACCATTTTATTTGCTCAAGGCAGCACAGCTAATAAACGGCAGACCCAAGAAGCAAATCTAGGAGTCCTTCACCCAAGAGTCCATGCCTTGCTGCCCCAAGAGAAAAGCAAACAGGAAGTTGGCTACTTATATTTGGAGATGGATAAAGAGGAGTTTTATTGTCCTTCTAGGTGACTTTGCACACACTATGAAATTTGAAAAGGAAACACAGATTTGGGGCAAAGGCTCCATCCGAGAACAAAGCTAGCACACCTTGCTAGCGAAATATCTCCAAATCTTTCTATCATTCTTATCTCCAAAAATAATACATAAAACTCAAAAGTTTGCATACATATATGAATGATTCTTGAAGAGAAGCCCCAGAAGCCAAAAGATCCCTAGATTTAGAATTCCCGAGCTTGTGGATTCCTTCCTCAAAGAACCTGACCACTGTATGAAGGGTCTAAAAATATAAGGAACATCTCCAAAAATGAAGTACCGCAACATGTCCCAACATGGTTAGGTGCCAGGCTATCTGTGCTATCTCTGGAAAAGATTCTTAAATGTTAGTGTGCTAAAAACAGTCATGCAGAGCACCTGGTAAAAAAAAAAAAAAAAAAAAAAAAAAAAAAAAAAGGAGCTCCTCCTCCCAGCCCCCAAAGCTCTGATTCTGCAAGTATGTGGTTGGGAATAGGAATCTTCAATTTGAATAAGCATTTCAGAGATTTACATAGTCGAGAAATCCTGTAGTGCAGCAAAATGCCATCGTCCACTTCTGCACACCAAGGAATCCTGTCCTAATGACATATGCCTACACCTTGGGAAGGTATCCTGATGAAGAAAAGAATAGGGAATCCAAGTGCCATGAAAAACTATCTGAGTGGTAATATGGTCATATACCATAAGCATACTGCACAGATATTGTTCACTCATTAACACAAGCATTAGCTTCACTAAGGCCCAACAAGTGGAAGAGAAACTTCACATCCTTATATATGTTCCCCCAGGTATCACAGTGTCCCTTTTGTGCCTTTCCCTTCAGAAAGATGTCAGGAACAGCTGTTTCAGCTACACAGAGCAGGAGATAGTACTGCCTTGGAAACACATTTCTTGGCCATGAATCAGACTAACAAGGCCTCAGATAGTGAGGACTGCCAGCATACAGCCTCTCAACTCCAAGCCAAAGAATATTTCTGGTGGAGTAGAGGCAGGTAGACACATGCTTTCACTTTAAAATACAGCCATGCATTGCTTAATAATGGTAATACATTCTGAGAAACGAGTATTTAGGCAATTTTGTGGCTGTGTGGACATCATAGAATGTATTTACACAAACCTAGATGGTAAAACCTACTACACACCCAGGCTATATGGTATACCCTATTGCTCCCGAACTGCAAACCTGTACAGCATGTTACTGTACTGAGTACTTCAGGCAATTATAACACAACAGCAAGTATTTATGTGCCTAAACATATCTGAACTTAGAAAAGATATGGTAAAAATACAGTATTATAATCTTATGGAACCACTGTCATAGATGTGTTCCGTCATTGACCAAAATGTCATTAGGCCATGCATGACTGTAAAAGAAAATGAGTACCCAGGTGACAGTCCCAGGAAACAATCAAATAAAAGATTTGCTCATGAAATCCCAATCCTGATAGACAAAAGTTTATTATTAGACTTTCCTGATCTTGCAATTATTGTTTGGATCGTAGCTACCTAATCCAGCTGCTAAGTGACATTGGCTTATTTAGATTAGTAATCATTCCACTTTCCTTCATGGTCTCCAGAGCTTGTGTTGTTTATAAAAAGTTTTAATTGCCCCAGTTGGGACTATGTTCAATTATTTTCAAGTGAATCCTGTAATCATTAATGCTACAATGTTATAGTTTCTACTT
Organism: Macaca thibetana thibetana; assembly: GCF_024542745.1. NCBI lineage: Eukaryota > Metazoa > Chordata > Mammalia > Primates > Cercopithecidae > Macaca > Macaca thibetana. The sequence goes on along the minus strand of NC_065591.1, from coordinate 115,506,225 downwards.
TTGAAGATCCCTACAGGTGGAACAACATTTGCACATGTATATACAGTCCCAAGTGGATTCCAGTTTTTAAAAATCATCCCTGGACTTTTCCCAATTATCTATCATAAGGCCGACATGATTTATGATTCATGTTATACATTTCTCTTGTGGACCCTACTCATCTAATAACTAAATATCTGGATGGAGCAGATACACAGAGAGAGTCAGAGGGAGAGAGAAAATGAATGCACACACAGGCTTCTCATTTTCCAAACTTATTAAGATCCATTTCTGCTATTAACTAGTAGCATGTGGTCTTTTCACAAGTTATCTCACCTCTCTAAGCCAAAGTTTTCTTACTTTTTTTTCCTTTTTATTTTTAGTTGGCATGAAATAATTTATGGGGTACAGAGTGATATTTCCATATGTCTATATAATGTATAATGCTCAAATCACAGTAATTAGTATATCTATTTCCTCAAACATTTATCATTCTTTATGTTGTGAACATTCACAGTTCTCTCTTCTAGCTTTCTGCAAATAACACTAAATTACATGCAACCGTATTCACCCTACCATGCTGCAGAACGCTAGAATCATGCCTTCTATCCAGCTATAATTTTGTATCCATGGACGAACCTCCCTCCATCCTCCCCTTCCCCTTACTCTTCCCAGCCTCTAATACCCATAATTCTACTCTACTTCCATGGGCTCAAAATAATTTTTTAGTTCCAACATGCGAGCAAAAACATGTGCTATTTATCTTTCTGTGCCTGACTTACTTTGCCTAACATAACATTCTCCAGACACATCCAAGTTATTGTGGATGACAGGATTTTATTCTTTTTCTGGCTGAATAGTATTCCATGTGTGTGTGTGCGTGCATGTGTACTATGTGTGTACGCACACACACATATATACACACATATATCACATTTTCTTATTTATCCACCTGTTGATGGACACATAGGTTGATTCTGTATCTTGATTGTGAATAGTGCTACAATAAACATTGAAGTTTAGATCCCTCTTTGACATACTTATCTCTTTTCCTTTGGATATATACCCAGTAGTGGGATTGTTGGATCACATGGTAGTTCTGTTTGTAGTTTGTCAAGGAACCTCCATACTGTTATCCACAATGGCTGTACTAATTCACATTTCTACCAACCGTGTATAAGAGTTCCCTTTTCTCTGCATCATCACCAGCATTTGTTATTTGTTGTCTTTGTTTTAATAGCCATTCTAACTGGGATGAGGCAATATTTCATTGTGGTTTTAATTTGTATTAACCGGATGATTATCATAAATCTTGAGCATTTTTTATGTTTATTGGCCATTAATACGTCTTCTTTTGAGAAATGTCTATTCAGTTCCATTGCCCACTTTTTAATGAGGTTATTTAACTTTTTGTTGTTGAGTCTCTTGTCAGATGAATACTTTGCAAATATTTTTCCCACTTTACAGGTTATAGCTTCACTCTGCTGACTGTTTCTAGTGCTGTGCAGAAGCTTTTCAGTTTAATATAGCCCCATTTATCTATTTTTATTTTTGTTTCCTGTGCTTTTGAAATCTTACCCATAAAACCTTTGCCCAGACCAATGTCCTAAAGCACTTTTCCTATGTTTTCTTCTAGTAGTTTTGTAGTTTGAGGTCTAACGTGGAAGTCTTTAATCCATCTTGAGTTTATTTGTATATATGGTAAGAATATATCTCATTTCATTCTTCTGCATATGAATATTCAGCTTTCTCAGCATTGTTCATTGAAGAAAGTGTCCTTTTCCCAATGTATGTTTTTGGTGCCTTTGTTAAAAATCAGTTAGCTGTACATACGTGGATTAATTTCTGAGTTCTCTATTCTGTTCCACTGATTTTGTGCCTGTTTTCACAAAGGTTTCAATATTGATAAGCTAGATATATAACACTACCAACAGATCCTCTATTTGAATGTTGCACGTTCTTTTAAGGATCAAGTAAGAAATAGATACAGAAGTATTTTCCAAAACATAAAGGGTTTCATATATGTTTGCTGTTATTAATAGTGCTTGCTGGGTAGCTTCTGAAGGAGGGAGTGGTGAGGGGATCAGATATGTGAACCACCTACTTCCTCTAACTCCATCCCATTTTTCAAGGTGGGTGTCAGTACAATCTATGAAAAACACCTACACACCACTGGAGAATGTTTTGACACAATTTTTCTTTTTTAGAAACTAGGTCTCACTAGGTCTCACTTGCCCATACTGAAGTGTACTGGCTATTCACAGGTGTGATTATAGCATACTAAAGCTTCAACCTCATGGGCTCAAGTCATCTTCTTGTCTCACCCTCCCACCTCCTTCTCCCAAGTTACTAGGACTGCAGGTGCACACATCTACACCCAGCTTTGTTATCACATACTTTTGTAAATTGATACAATAGACAGTGTGTGCATTTATTAAAATTATAATTTGAAAGTCTGTTTCTAACTGTTCACACTACTAGTTACATATAATAAGAATGTTTTGATTGAAACCACGTAGAACATGTGTGCATATAAACAGAACCTGGAAAATAATACGCCAAAGGAAATTAGTTGCTGTGGTAGAATGGTATAATTTATGGATTTTTTCCTAAATATTTTTGCATATTGCTGTTATCTATTCTTCCTTTTTTCTTTTGTTTTCAATAATAATTCTAAGTCCTTTCAATTTCTCACAATTTTGGCCTCTCCTCACCTTTTTCAATAAAGATATTTTCTTATCTTTGTCTGTTGCTAACTCATCATAAATAAAAAAAATTGCCTTCTTAGGAACTCTGTCTTCAGCTCCTTCACTTAGAGAGGTAGAAGGGAATCAAACTTCATTGTAATGCAAGGCTGTGGTTACAGATGATTTTACCACCTTTGAGTTCTCATCTACATTTCATCTGGAAGGATAACCTGGGAAAGAAAACCCAGAGTATCTCAACCCTCAAGAAAACAAAATAAAGGTAGGAAATCATACTAAATATGTGGAGATATGGGAAAGAAGACAAAATAGCTAAAAGGAAGCACTTATATTAATAACTGAGGAGTGGAGACATCAAATTGGAATATAAATTGCTCTAGTGACTCTTTAAATACTAGATCCTATTTCTCAGAGTAAGGATGAAGAATGTAAACAGTGAAGCCTTCATTCCCATTTTTCTAACACCATAGGTCAGATGTTTGAGACACTGCTTCAATTAACTCCTAAGTATACCCATCTATTGCATTTAGGGGGCTGAGAAAGATGGATAGTAGGATATCTAGTGAGTGTTAGAGCAGTGAAAATTTATCTGCTCGGTGAATCTTGTCTAATGCATGATAGGTGCTGTTTCAGGCACTAAGGATACAACTATGGGGAAAAAATGCCTTTGAAGAGTTCATGATATAGGAAAAATACATCTATAAGCAAAACATTTTAAAATCCTGTGAAAAATAATTTCAGAAAATATGCACAGTGTGAAACAGAAGAAAAGAAAGAGGACATTCAGTGGTAAGTAGTATATTTACTGAAGTCCTGTCTCTATTCCAAAATGTGACCTGAATAAGCATGGTGGAATAAATGATTAGATTTCTTTCTCCAATATTAAAAAACATAGACGGCATCCTGTATTAGCAGAAAAGAGGGTACTAGCCTAGTCTTTGGCCTGATTTCAGCCATGCAAACCCTAAACCCTGAATTAAGACACAGACTGTATTATTCTCCTTTCAGTAGAGATGTAATGTCCCATATGACTTCAAATAATGATAGCATACAAAGCTACAGCTAGAGAGAGCCAGAAAGATCAAATAAAACCATGTCATTTAAAGTTAAAGCTCAAAGAATACAGTTACTTTTCCATTAACAAAAATCGCTAGTTAGTGGCAGAATGGAAACTAGAATGCAAGCCCTTTTAAAACTACTTTTTAACACTCTTTACATTGATCCACACATACTTTTAAAAAGGTTTCTCTTCAATGTTTCTCTGATCATTTACCTATCGTGAAGAATTAATTCTACACTGATACAATGAGATACTAAGCATATTTCTTAAAAAGAATTTTATGAATGTCTTCTTTTGAGAAATGTCTGTTCATATCCTTTGCCCACTTTTTGATGGGGTTGTTTGTTTTTTTCTTGTAAATTTGTTTGAGTTCTTTGTAGGTTCTGGATATTAGCCCTTTGTCAGATGAGTAGATTGCAAAAATTTTCTCCCATTCTGTAGGTTGCCTGTTCACTCTGATGGTAGTTTCTTTTGCTGTGCAGAAGCTCTTTAATTTAATGAGAGATCCCATTTGTCAATTTTGGCTTTTGCTGCCGTTGCTTTTGGTGTTTTAGACATGAAGTCTTTGCCCATGCCTATGTCCTGAATGGTACTACCTAGGTTTTCCTCTAGGATTTTTATGGTATTAGGTCTAACATTTAAGTCTCTAATCCATCTTGAATTAATTTTCGTATAAGGAGTAAGGAAAGGATCCAGTTTCAGCTTTCTACTTATGGCTAGCCAATTTTCCCAGCACCATTTATTAAATAGGGAATCCTTTCCCCATTTCTTGTTTCTCTCAGTTTGCGTCCTTTGTAGGGACATGGATGCAGCTGGAAACCATCATTCTTAGCAAACTATCACAAGAACAGAAAACCAAACACCGCATGTTCTCATTCATAGGTGGGAACTGAACAATAAGATCACTTGGACTCAGGAAGGGGAACATCACACACAGGGGCCTATCATGGGGAGGGGGGAGGGGGGAGGGATTGCATTGGGAGTTATACCTGATGTAAATGATGAGTTGATGGGTGCAGCACACCAACATGGCACAAGTATACATATGTAACAAACCTGCACGTTATGCACATGTACCCTACAACTTAAAGTATAATAATAATAAATAAATTTTAAAAAAAAGAATTTTATATGAGTTCAATTTTATCTGAAAAGAACAAATATAAGATAGGTATGGAAATATTTTACATTCACTAAAACTGTTTATAGATGTATCTTATGGGAAACTATATTTCCAAAGCTCTTAAAATTGCTATGAAACATAAATCAAGTCTTTCTTTTTTTTTTTTTTCTTTTCTTTTTTTATTGAGACAGAGTCTCGCTCTGTCACCAGGCTGGAGTTCAGTGGTGTGATCTTGGCTGACTGCAACTTCCACCTCCTGGATTCAAGTGATTCTCCTGCCTCAGCCTCCAGAGTAGCTGGGACTACAGGCACACGCCACCACACCCAGCTAATTTTTGTATTTTTAGTAGAGATGGGGTTTCACCATGTTGGCCAGGATGGTCTCGATCTCTTGACCTCGTGATCTGCCCACCTCAGCCTCCCAAAGTGCTGGGATTACAGGCATGAGTCTTTTTTCATAATTCTTCATCTTGAGTCCATTTCCCACTAACCTGCTCAGCATTTCTGCACTATCTTCCATTTGTTTATGATATATAAGGATGAGCATTTGTATATTGAACATTTGGATATTCTTTTTGTGACATGTCTTGTTCATGTGTTTTGTCCATTTTTCTCTTGAGCAGCCTTTTTTATATTTATTTATAGCAATTCGCCATATATCCTGGATACTAGTTCTTTGTCAAATATGTGTATATCACACATCCACTCCTTATGCAGCCATCTGCTGTCTCTAAGGCAGAAACACAACTAACAGCTCTCTAGAGGGACAAAAGTGTGAATAATTCTTTTGGAGGTCATGAAGGAATCTCCTTATTAATCAGCCTACTGCTGTGAGAGCTGAACACTGCTGAGATCTTGTCAGAAGGAAACAAAAAAAGGACATCAAATAAGTCTAAAGCAAAGCTACATTTATTGCTGCCCTGGCAAGAGAAAACTGTATCATTCAGTTTTGAGTTCTTAGATCACTCTGAGCAGAAATTGAAAGGACTCAATATGGGCAATAGGAAGAAGTACATCAAATAAGGCAGAACGCTGAATCCAAGACTGTGATTGCTGGATGAAGTGGATTATAAACTCTTTTTGTAAAAATGTTTGCCTTCAGTTTTCTCTTCACCAATCCTGGGAAGCCTAGCATTAGGTCTAGAGTGTATTATATAGACTCCAGTGGATGTAGGGTCACTGACTGGTTACATTTATATATCACTGAATAAAGTTTGGCAATACGTATTTTGCTAAGCATGTATTTTGCTAAAAGTACATATTTTGCCAAGTCAAAGTAGATTATCAAAATGTCTATATTTTGCATGATTTCAATTTATATCACATTCTACAATGTTTCTGTTACTTTTTTGTAGCTTACTGTAACTTAGTACACCAATGGTATAGCACTTTGCCTCTTGTTGCTAGCGTTGCCCCTTCAATAACCAATCGTCTTTGTAAAACACAGATGACAGCAGCTAGGGTTCCCCATCAGCAAGTAAGAAGCCATTTCTGAGTATGCAATACTAAGAGGATGTCTGAGATATGACAGGTCTGAGTACTGGCTACTGGAAAACCAAGAGGAATTTGCTGGTAAAGTTCAAAGGACCAGAGTTCCAAAAAGGTGCTTTGCTAGAGAAAAGGTAGGGACCTAGGAAGTTTAATGAGTCACATGGAGTCTGGAATGTGATAGAAAAAAACAAAGTGTCTGAATCGTGTTTCAATAGGACCCTTGTCCTGTTGAACTGAGAATTTGAAGAGTCACACAAATTCCTCTTCCACCTCCTTCATTGGGTTGCCTCTATTGTTGCAAATAAATAAATAAATTTAACATCCATAAAAAGACAAAATATAGCATCCATAAAAAGATACCATAATTTTCAAAACAGAAAATGAAAATAAAAAATTCTGAGCAGCCGGGCGCGGTGGCTCACGCCTGTAATCCCAGCACTTTGGGAGGCTGAGGCGGGCGGATCACAAGGTCAGGAGATCGAGACCACGGTGAAACCCCGTCTCTACTAAAAATACAAAAAATTAGCCGGGCGCGGTTGTGGGCGCCTGTAGTCCCAGCTACTCGGGAGGCTGAGGCAGGAGAATGGCGTGAACCCGGGAGGCGGAGCTTGCAGTGAGCCGAGATCGCGCCACTGCACTCCAGCTTGGGCGACAGAGCGAGACTCCGTCTCAAAAAAAAAAAAAAAAAAAAAAAAAAAAAAAAAAAAAAAATTCTGAGCAAATGATAGAACGTACACATACATGCATACACATACACGCATACATGTTAGCAATAGCCAATAAAGCAGAGAAAAACTATAACACACAACCAACATAAATTTTTTTAATTAAACAAATAATTTCAGATATAAAAACACTTTGAACAAAAAAAAGGTCCAGGTTACGACAATAAAATAGCAAATATTTCAAAAATTAACCAAAATATTTTAACACATACTTTACCAGAAAATGTATGTAAAATGATGAATTTGCACGTAAAAACATTCTTTATGACATCAGTCATAAGGAAAATACAAATCAAAACCAAAATATGAGATACCACAAATCAAATCTCAAATCTATGAGAATAGCTGAAATTGAAAAGGCTAACAATATTGAGTGCTGATGAGGATATGAAGCAAGGGGAAATCTCAAACATTGCTATAGAGAATACCAAATGGTACAGCCACTTTGGAAAACAGTTTAACACTTTCTTGTAAAGCTACAAATACACATACTATACAATCTTATTAGGTATTTACCCAGGTAAAATGAAAACAAATGCCCATACAAAGACCTACATGCTAATATTTATAACACTTGGATTCAAGATAGCCAAAAACTGGAAAAGCCAAAATTTCCACTTGTAGGAGAATAATAAACAAATTGTAGTAATAATCATCCAATGAAATTCCATTCAGTAATAAAAAGGAATGTACTACCCATATACCCAACAAAGTGAATGCATCTGGAAAGTACGTATTTTGCTAAGTCAAAGTGGATGATCAAAATGTCTATATTTTGCATGATTTCAATTTATATCACATTCTAGAAAAGGCAAACCTATAAAAACAGAAATCAGGTCAATGTTTCCCAGAAGGTAGGGGTGGGAGAAGAGGCTGACCACCAAAGAGCATGAAGAAATGTCTTGGGATGACAGACATGTTCTATGTATTAAATATTATAATGGTTACATAAATGCACACACTTATCAAAATCTCATCTATCTGTACACTTTTAAAGGGTGGACTTTATTATTTGTAAATTATACCTAAATGAACATGATTTTAGAAAACATATTGCCAAAGTCTATCAAACAGTTTATTTTTAAAAAACTCAGAACAGAAATAGGTAAGCTAAATTATGTAGGTGTAAAACAGAAACTAACAGAACTAAGATACAAAATTGAAATTTTTAGATAAAAAATGACCCCTATAGATATAGAGAGTTTAAACACATAATTTTCCATAAAAGAAATGGGGGAAAGTTGCCAATGAGCTACAATGCATAAAAGCATAGGCACAGAGGATTTTGCAAAGGCATTCTACCACAACTCTAAGAGCTAGTAAGTCCAATGCTGCAAACTGTTACTGAGCATTGGAAATGAAAGAACATTTCCGTATTTCCGTGTTGGAATGAACATAACATTGATTTAAAATCTGATATTGATTGTCCACCCCTAAAAATTTACCTCACTCTACCCACCAGGGCAAAAGTACCAAAAACAAAGTTCATTGAACATTTAAAAATAATATGTATAATCAAGTGAGGTTTATTACAAGAATGGAAGAATTACAGAATATCAGGAAATCCATTAATATAATTCATCATCTTAATAGATCTAAGTTGAGATTACACATTTTTCTCCATAGACACCAAAAAATCATTTAACAAAATTCAACACCTAATTTGTTTTTTTAGTTGATGAGATAGGAATCAATGTCTACTTTCTTAAAAAATATAACATATATTGTATAATGGAGAAACATCGTTTCAATTAAGGTAGGACAAGGACGAAGAAACCTACTGTTTTCACTACTGTTTGACCTTGTAATACAAGTCTCTGACAAATCAAAGAACCAAGCAGAAACAATTAAAGGCATAAAAATTATAAAGAAGGAGGTAAAAATAAATCTCTGTTAAGAACATATAAAATCATAACTTGAAAACCTAAGAGAATATAAAAAATAATTTTCAATAAGAGAATAACAAGAATTTTGTAGGAATTCAGTGGGAATAAAATTAACATACCAAAACCATGAGACTTTATATATACAAATTATAACCAATACAAAAATGCAATGGAATAGAAGATCTAATCAAACTATATAGCCATAAAGACAGACGTCAACACAGCTATTTCAAAATAAGACATATCCTAGCAGATTAAAGCGTAGAATAATTAAACTAATCAATAAACAAGCTGATTTATATAACCTTCCATCATACATAAATTTCATTATTGGTATAAGAATTTTACCTTTTTGTTTGCTGATGGAATATGAAAATTAATCATGTGCTCAACCACAAAGGAAACCTTGACAAATTCAAAAAGTAAATTTTTCAGTATATGTATTTATTTATTTATTTGAGACAGAACCTTGCTCTGTTGCCTAGGCTGGAGTGCAATGGCACAATCTTGGCTCACTACAGCCTTCAGCTCACTACAACCTCCGGCTCACTACAACCTCCACCTCGTGGGTTCAAGTGATTCTCCTGCCTCAGCCTCCCGAGTAGCTGGTATTATAGGCGTGTGCCATCACATCCAGCTAATTTTTGTATTTTTATTAGAGATGGTGCTTTACCATGTTGGCCAGGCTGGTCTCAAATTCCCAACCTCAGGTGATCTGCCCGCCTTGGCCTCCCAAAGTGCTGGGATTACAGGGGTAACCACCATGCCCGGCAAGGTGTATATTTATCATAATTTATTTTTAACAAAGAAAAAAAAAATTTAAACAGTGACCTAAAATCGATAGCTGCTTGGTAATTAAGAGATTCTCCTAGACAATCCCTGAATTCTTGGTGAAATCAAACCTAAAATTAAAAACTGTCTAATAGGAAGCAAAATAGTAAAAAAGTTATAGGAAATGTAGGAGATATAGCAAACTCAGTGCCTAGAGAAAAATATACGGTCTTAAGTCTACACATATTAAAGAATTTAAAACTATTTTAAGAAGTTTAAGGGATACAAGCAAAAACAAAAGGAAAATAATTAAAATAATAGCTCAAAATAATGAAATATGATCTTGAAAATAATATTTTCAAATGGATAAATACCTAAATAAATGAACCTTGAAAAGACCAACAAAACTGATAATCCTCTAATAAACCATTTTAAGAAGAAACAGAGAGAGAGTACGTAAATCTACAGCAAAAAAATAAAAATCAATCCTCATCTTCTAGTGACACAAACAAATATTTAAACATAAAATTATGTCAGGATTTGGTTCAGAATAATTCAGAGGATGAACTTTGAAACTAGATGAAGGATACATGGAAATTCATTACACTACTGTCTAATTTATGTTCAAAATTGTACATTTCCCCTTAAGCTACAATTCTATTTTTCTTTTTCCCTTTTTCATTATTTATTTGCTCTTGTCACCTGTTAAAAGAAAAAAAAAAATGCTGTCCTACCACTTCTCTCATTATTCTACTGAAAATGTTATGGCCAAAATCACCAATGACGTTCTAATTGCCAAATCCAATGGCCTTTCCTTTTCTATCCCTTGTCACATTCTGTGTGACACTTCTGCACGGTGACACGCACATCTAGGTTTCAATTGTTATCCCAAGTCTGATAACCCCTTGTCTATTACCCCCTGAATGCACCCAATCTCATCCAAGGTTGATAACCCTCTAATCTATTGTCAGTTCCAGAATTAAATTTTTTCTGCCTATTGCCTGTTGTAAACTCCTTCAGCTTAACCAGACCAGTGCTTACCAAGTTCTTCCTCACCCTGTTTGCACTTCCTCCCATATTTTAGTTCTTACTATATGGCATCTTTGACTAGCTGGAATAGCAGATAGAATGGCACCTGGAATGGTATATTTGACTAGTTCTCCCTAGCTAAAAACTTGATTTCTTTTTTGACCTGTATCTTACTCGTCCCTCACATCCTATCTCTTTCTCTAATTTGGCTACATCTTTGACTCTTTACTGCCACTACCAGTTAAAACCAGAACGAGACAAAAGCCTTTCAGCACAGGCATTCTACTCTTAAGAATCAACAGCACATCCTGGCTAACACGGTGAAACCCCGTCTCTACTAAAAAATACAAAAAACTAGCCGGGCGAGGTGGCGGGCGCCTGTAGTCCCAGCTACTCGGGAGGCTGAGGCAGGAGAATGGCGGGAACCCGGGAGGCGGAGCTTGCAGTGAGCTGAGATCCGGCCACAGCACTCCAGCCTGGGCGACAGAGCGAGACTCTGTCTCAAAATCAACAGCATAGAAATAAAATGATCAACACAAAAGAACATAATTGGAGTTGCCTATATGCCCTCTTGGTACCCCAACTCCCCTAGGCCCCAGGGTCAAGGGTCAAACCAATAGTTAATCTCATGGCAGCTGGCAACCCTAACAACAAACTCACCCTGATATGGGATTGGTGAAGGGTGGGAGTTCATCCCCACGGCTACCAGAAGTGTTAGCTGCTGTGGCTTGCAGTTTCTAGGAGATTTAGGAATATCTCTTGAGAAAGAAGGGAAATAACACCCTAGGGGCAGCCAGATGCTCAGTGTAAAGGCTAGGCATTCTTGCCTCTTTAAAGGATGACTCTGAAGGACCACCCCAGAGCCAGAGCACCTGGTGGAGTCAGCCAGGGCTTCTTCTCTTGCAACCACCTCTCAGTTCAACTTCTGCTCAAACCTGCTTCGCTTAAACAATTACAGGTGTGGTTCCCGAAAGTGCTTCACAAAAAACTCCCTGGATACAAATTCCTGCCTCAGAAACTTTTCCCAGAAAACCCAAATTAATACTATGGTAATTGCTGACAGATCATATACTATGTGCCAAGAACTCTTTCAAGTGCTTTATGTCTCTAAACGTATTTAATCTTTACAAAATCCCCAGGCAGTAGGAAGCATTATTATCTCTAAGACCACACAACTAATGAGGGGTAGAGCCACAATTTACAACCAGGATCCTTAGACCATTTTCTTAACCCTAAAGCCTCTCTCATAAGATTAAGTATATTGTTGAGTATTGTGCTTAAAAATGAAAAAGTTAAATAATAATAATAAAGTATACAAAGATGTGTAGAGAGATCTAGAAGAAAGACAGCTTGACATGTTTGAGGTAATAAAAAAAAGTCTATTTTGACCCAAGGAAAGTCGCCTGCATTGAGGTCAGAAAATAAGCAGAGTGAGGCCTTTGGAAATGAAGTTCATCTTAGTTGTGTAAAAGGCTTTTTTTTTTTTTTTTTTTTTTTTTTTTTGGATTGCAGCAGAAGTCCTCTAGCTCTTGACTCTGATGCCTACTCAAGGAATCCAAAAATGTTTTATATTCCAAGTTACAGAGGCAATCGTGACAAGAAATGATTGCCCACGCCTTATAAATGATATTGGGCTATAACAGCTCAGTGTATCAGGCCAGTAGTTTGGTTTCAGGATGATGGTTTATTTCCTGGATGACTGCCTAACTAAATGTCGCTGGGACCTCACAATAGGAACACACATTTCTTCAAACATCTTAAATTTTGAATGGTCATTCCCTGTTGTGATACTAGCTAGCTAACTGTTTATTTCAATGATCTTGAAATCCTTTTCCTCTTCACTGACCCCTGCCAAATGGTAACTAATCTTGGAGCATGTAATTCTAACTCCTAAATTGGACCTCTTTAGTCATTCACGTCTAACTTCATTCAAGGCCTCTAATGATTCCTGTATCTGACAGCTCTTTCTACATGTGATGTCAGATCTCTATATCTGATAGCTCTCTCAGGACTTCTGGGCCCCTTGGTTCTTTCACTCAACTAGGCCCCAGGGTCAAGGGTCAAACCAATAGATGATTCCATGGCAGTTGGCAGTCCTGACAGCAGGCTGTCCCTGATAGATACAGAAGTGGGGAAGGGTGGGAGTTATCGATCTTCTCTGTTTTATAGACTACTTCAACTTCTACTGCTGCCAATGCCTCAGCAACCACTGAAAGTTCAGCTATCACCCTTCCTGTAACTAATCAAGTCAAGGAAGAGATCTACGAAATAGTGGTGGTGGTTCCAGCTAGAAATTTTCACTCACAATGGTGCATGTTTCAAATAGAAGTATCCAGGGTATGAACATACTTTTGTCCTCCTGGGTCGTAGTCTTAACGGTGATAGGAGTCACCTTAGACGAATGGGTTGAATTGATTTCAGAAGATGAAGGAATCAAGATAAACCACAGTCCATGGATGACATGTTGCCCTGCTGTTTGGCCAGAAGGTCAGAACTGTACTCTAGAAAGAGATGGGTGGAAAGGAAGGGTGTGTCCTTAACTTTGCTTTCCTTAACTTGCATTAATCTCACTAATGTACCCATTATTTTCTGGTGCAGCTTCTCAAGTTGCAGTGTTCTTCCTTCCATAGTCAATGCAGTCAAGGCAGATTCCAAAATCTCACCATTTAGGTGTTCTGGAGAAAAGTTTATATGTTCACAGCCTTAACTGCTGGGCATTTGAGAAGTGTCAGCAGTAGCAGCAGGGTGATCCACACAACTAGACATGTGGGTAAGAAAGAAAGGTAACTGGCATTAAATTGTCTGTATTGCCACTAGATGATAGGGTGAATTGGGGTATTTAACAAGAAATGAGTTTGAAGAAAATGATAGAAGAGAAAGACACATAGAGAGACACCAGGATAGAGAACAATTGTTTCTGGTTCTCTTATTCAGCTTAAGGTTCCCTTGCTTCTTTGTTATTTTGCAACTTCTTTCTTATTGTTTAATCAAATCTTTCACCCTACTCCAATTTTCACCTAGAGATTTCTGGACCCCAGGTAGAAATGAGTCTAGAAGAAATATCTGTACTCTCAAAACAGCTTTTGCTTTCCAACAGATGACCTGCAAGTGGTCAGGATTATGATGATGTCGATCCTTGGCCTTTCCTTCCTCCTTAACTTAATCCTGGGTATGAAATTCACCTATCTGATTCCTGAAAATAAATCTCTACAACTCTTCACTGCCATCCTCAGTTTCTTCTCAGGTAACTTCCTGGCTCTCCTAACACAGGCTTGTAGGTGTACTTTGATGGGTGGGTTCAGGCTGCAGTCTCTGAAAACATATATATATATATGTTTATATATAAAAAACCATATATATGTTTATATATTTATATGTTTATGTTTTCATATATGTTTATATATTTATATATATGTTTATATGTGTGTGTGTGTGTGTGTGTGTGTGTGTGTGTATATATATATATATATATCTGTAGCTTCTGAGTTAGATCTACCATAAAAGCAGGAGCAGGATCAGTCTTTGGGCAAGGTGCAGTTGGACCGGGTGGAGGTTGGGAAGTCAAGTGTATATGGAATGAAGACTTGCATCAAGGAGCCAAAGTTCCTCAGAAGGAACTTTTTTTTTTTCCTTTTGTCTGGACATCAGGTATCCTTCTGCTCTGGGCACTCATGCTATATCACAATAAACTGAAGCATGGCCAATCCGTGCACTTCTCTAGTTATAGGATCACCTGGATCATGAATACTGCTTACTTAAATGTTTTCTTCTTGTCTGTCTGTGGTGAGTGTCTCCAGGGCCCTTGAAGGGTGTTAAGAACCAATCCATCCCTGACAAGAGGGGAGGCTAAAAAGATGGGATAGGGGAATAAAGGGAAAAGTGCCAAACCTTGCATTTTAAAAGGCTGCAGCTCACCTGGATTCATTCTCTGATGACAGTTCTTCCAAGAAGAGTGGGAGGTCAGGCTTATGCGAGATGTCTGCTGTGCCTGGCTTCAGAGGGTAGCTCCTCATCTCCACTTTTTATTTTGCCTTTCACACCCTCCCCCACTTTAGGGTAGAGATAACCATCAAAGTCATGACCAAGGTGGGTGTCTGAGACAGAATGCTCAGCCACTGTGGAGAGGAACAGTGACCCTGGGAGTATAGTGTAGTGTCAAGGCAGTTTGAGGGCAGAGAGAATATCTGATGCTAGATGGCCATCTACCAAAACCTAAGTCTCTCCTTTCCTAAGAAGTCTTTTAAAATTCATTTGTAATTACACTTCCTAACCCAAAAAGAAGCATGTTCTCTTTCAAAAAGAATCATCAATTTTCTTAAGCTGAGCAGAATTTAAGCTATTGTACATACACTTCCAGTTTCTTCCACCAAAGCATTCACCTCCCAGATGGCTTTGGGTGGTTAAAAGGGATCCACTGGGCTTTGGGTCAGGGTCTTCAGCCAAATTGGAGGAAACTGCTTCTGACTCTCCATTGTCCCTTCATCCCACTCCCTGGAATCTCTTTTCCCTAGGAATCCTCTCTCTCCTAGAGTGCAAGTTGTCTACCGGTAGCTGTACCTGCCTGAACATCCATACATCCGACACAGAATGTAAGGAATCTGAGAATTCTATCGAAGGTACTTCATTACCAGAACACGCTGCAAAGCCTCGTAGCATTGTCCGTGCACACACTGTGAACTCAAAGGAAGACATCCTAAACAAACAAGTTCAAACACGTCGCGTAACCTGGGCTCTGTGATTCGGCAATCTATTTCTTGCAGTATACTCTCATCTTTACGGAAAAAGCTTTGTGGGTGTGTGCTGTGTCTCCAACCATGTTGTCTCTATTTGGAATTATAGTCGGGGTTTGTAAAAAGATCTGGAAGATGGTTTTTTAAAAACTCCTGGCCTGCTGAACAAATAGTTTCTTCTGCAACATTTGTTGTTAATATAATAAATATTATAACATAAATAATACTTTCTGTATTGTTAAGTCTATACATCACAAACGCTTATAATAATATATAATAGTTTTATTGTATTGTGAAATATTTCAAACATACACAAGAAATACAAAACGATGATCAAACACCTATGTACACATCACCCAATTTTTTACAATTTAAACAGTATTTCCTGGAGAAGTTTTTCAATTAAATTTATAGATATAACTGATGTTCCTCTAAAAACTTCTCTAATTTCATTTCCCTCTCTTGTTTCCTATCATAAAACACTTTTAAGAATGCATTGCTGATGATTCACATTCATGTTGACATTTTCATTACAAATTTATGCATCTATAAAAATTATATAGACCAGCTTTTCAAATGTGTGAAAGTTGGTAACTATTACACCGTAGAGATCATGTTGTATTTATTTTAATAAATTGCTGAAATAAATCTTCTAATTATTTTAGAATTCCTGAATCTATCTATATAAGCAGAACTTGGTTCCTTCATGCCTTTTTGTGGTTCATACTTTGTGGTGCTAAATAATATTCCATTGTAAGAATGTACCACAATTTGCTTATCTATTTCACCTACTGAAGGACATCTTGGTTGTTTCCAAGTTTGGGTAGTTATGAATAAAGTTGTTATAAACACCTGTGTGCAGGTTTTTATATGAACATAAGCTTTCAACTTTTTGGGGTAAATACCAAGGAGGATGATTGCTGGGTTATATGAGAAGAACGTGTTTAGTTTTGTAAAAAACTTCCAAACTGTCTTCCAAAGTGGCTATACCATTTTGCATTCTACCAGCAATATATGAGAGCTCCTGCCACACCACATCCTTGCCAGCATTTGATGTTGTCAGTATTTTGAATTTTGACCATTTTAATAGATGTGAATATGTCTCGTTGTTTTAATTTGCAATTCTCTAGTGATATATAATATGAAAACATCTTTTCATATGGTTACTTGGCATCCATGAGGTATCTGTTCCATTCTTTTGCCCTGTTTGTAATCAGCTTTTTCATTTTTTTGTTGAGACTTTAAATGTTATTTGTGTATTTTGGATAACAGTCCTTTACCAGATATGTCTTGCAAATACTCTCTCCCAGCCTGTGGTTTGTATTTTCATTCTTGACAATGTCTTTTGTAGCACCATGGGACTCATATGAAGTGCCACTAGTGATGCTGGAAGTGCTCCCAAGAAGCAAAGTCATGAAGTTAAAACAAAAAGTTGAATTGCTTTGTATGTGCCATAGATTGAGATTTGCAAGTGCAGCTGTTCACCATTTCAAGACAAAAGAATTAAGTGTAAGGATCATAGTATAAAATGAAAAGCAAATTTGTGACGCTATCACTGAAGTCATGCCAGCAAATAAAAAAAAGTGTGCTTTTTGCTAAATACCTTTTAATCTCACATTGAAAATGCAGCTTTTGGAGCGGTGGCTCACACCTAGAATCCCAGCACTTTTGGGAGGCTGAGGTGGGCAGATTGCCTGAGGTCAGAAGTTCAAAACCAGCCTGGCCTACATGGGAAAACCCCATCTCTACTAAAAATACAAAAAGTAGCTGGGTGTGGTGGCAGGTGCCTGTAATTCCAGCTATTCGGGAGGCTGAGGCAGGAGAATCGTTTGAACCCAGGAGGCAGAGGTTGCAATGAGCGGAGTCCATGCCATTGCACTCCAGCCTAGGTGACAAGAAGGAAACTCCATCTCAAAAAAAAAAAAAAGAAAGGAAACAAAATGTAGCTTTCATGTCACTGCAGGATTGTTATAAGAAAGACATACCTGACCGGGTGCAAAAGCTCATGCCTGTAATCCCATGATATGTGTAAGTGGAGATACACAATCCCTCTTATTAAAAAGAAGGGTGCATAATGATAGAACAATAATACAATCAACCAATGTTGCTTAATGTTTGCCTTGTATATCCCTTTTCTATTATTTTTCAATTATTACTTCTGCTTCTGTATTAGGTGTGCCTCAAGTAAACTATATTTGAATTGCTTAACTTAATGCAGCAATCTCTGACTTTTAGTAGACAGAAGTGTCAAAGCCTCAAGGCTTTGATAGTAAGAAATTGATGGGTCTCAAAGACTGAATTTGTGTCATTGAATAGAGGTGCTAAGAGCCACAATGCAAAGAACACATACAGGAGTACACTGTCAGAGAGAAATGTTAATTGACCACCTCTCCGTTCCATGTCTGGCTGCTTTGGAAGGTGTCGATCCCATATCTTTTTGAGATTATTTCTTAAATCTAGAAAATGTCTGTGTTCGCTTAGTTACATCTAGTCATCACTCTAATTCATCAACCTTAGGGCTTTAGGCTAGTACAAGGATTAGGTATAGACTAATATAAATACGGAGAAAGTTATCTTAAAAACTGAACTGTTGGCCATGACTGGAAGGAAGATTGGATGCGCCTCATTATACCTCCACCCTTTTGGAGTTTAGGTACAATAACTGATCAGCATTAATGTTAAAACAGAGATCTTAAGGCTGACAAAACAAACTCTGTGGCAATAACATGTCAACTCTTATACAAGATCTACAGCCACACAAGGCAAGGATTAAGCCACATCTGCAGGCCATCAATCTTGCTACACAGCATCCTTATCTTAAGACCTTCCTTTCTGCTGAGTTCAAGTTTTAGAAACAGCCTTACTCCTATAACCAATTGCAAAAATTAAAGAATCTCTGAATCCACCTCTAACCCGTAAGCCTCTCCCAACCCCCACCCCACACCTTCACCCCTGCTTCCAGATATTCCACCTTTTCAGGTAGAAACCTTCCATATATTGATTTATGTCTTTGCCTGTAACTCCTGTCTCCCTAAAAATGTATAAAACCAAGCTGTAACCCTATAACCATTTTTAGGACCTCTTGAGACCAGGCCCAGGCCCTGGTCACTCATATTTACTCAGAATAAACCTCTTTAAAACATTTAGAGTTTGTTTTTTCTATTAACAACAGATTTAGGGAATTTTAAAAAATATTATGGGATATGCGCTTCCCTCTAAGATGTAGAAAGCTGCAAAGGTAATAGCTCCCAACCTGATAATGACAAAAAGCTAAACTACAAAATCACAACTTTCTTGAACCCAGCAGTGTGATCTGAAGTCAGAGGAAAAACAAACAGTCAGAAATCCAATGACAGACAGGTCATCCAAAGAGAAACAGAAACTGTGGGCCAGCTCAGCTCTGGCAGAGCATGAGAGGAATACAGAGTCACCATAAAACCAGTTAGAAAATACAATTATGTTTCTTTAAAAAAAAAAAAAAAAAAAGCAACCAATGCAAAGGAAAGCAGAAAAACATGGAAAAGAAATAATTAATAAACATATAAAACAAACAGAAAACAGCTAATTAGAGAGCACATTCAAATAAAGCCAAGTCAATAACTACTTTAAAAAGTAATGATCTTAACACCACAATTAAAAGACAGAAATTATAAGAATGGATTAAAACATTTTAATAAAGGAAAATCTGGCTGAATGCTACCTACAAGAAATCCCCTTTACATGTAAAAGCTTAGCTAGATCATTAACAGCATATTTTATGTTATGTGTATTTTACTACAATAAAAAAGTTAAATGGAAAATACGTACCATAGAAAGATTAGTCAATAGAAAGATGGAGTGGTTCTATTAATACCACAAAGTAGATTTCAAAACAAGGGATATTATAAAAGATAAAAATGAATATTATATAATGACAAAGAAGTCAACACACTAAGAATATAAAACAATGTGTACATGCCTAACAAAAGAGCATTCAAATGAATAAACCAAGGAGAAATAGTTAAATGCATAATTACTATTAGAAAATTTACCACTCCTTTCTCATATAACAAGTTGACAGAACAAAGAAGAAAAAAACAAAAGATCAGTAAGAATATAGAGAACTGAAGAACCCTATAGCCAATTCAATTACAAGAATTAAATCTATTTGTACAACACTCCACCGACAAAACAGAAGTCATACTGTGTTCAGTGGTACCGAGAAGATTCACCAAGACAGACCATATACTATGCCATAAACAAGCCTCCACAAATTTAAAAGTGTTGAAATTATGCAAAGTATATTTGCAGACCAAAATAGAATTCAGAATTAATCAATGAAAAGGTATATATGACATTCCAAAATATTAGGAAATTAGAAATAAACAAACTCTTTAAATAATCTATTGGTCCAAGAGGAAGTCAATTGGGAAATTAGAAAATATTTTAAATTGAGCAAAAATAAAAACACAACATAGTAAATATAACAAAATCAGTTAGACACAGCTAAGGTTAAGTTTAAAAGGAAAAGTGTACCACGGAAAGCTTATATTAGAAAAGTCTCATATCAATGTTCTAAACTTTCATTTTTAGACTTTAATAAAAGAAGAACACATGAATCCTAAAAGAAGGAAATAGGAAAGATGAGAAATCAATAGAAAAAAAGTCACAAAGAAAATTAACAAAACTATTTCTAGCTTTGGTGGCCTAACAGAGGAAAAACTAATGCCCTTTCTGGATACATATTATCTACTTTGATCTTTTACATATAATGTTAAACATATTGGCCAGGAACAGTGGCTCACACCTATAATCCCAGCACTTTGGGAGCCAAGGCAGGTAGATTGCTTGAGCACAGGAGTCTAAGACCTACCTGGGTAACATAGAGAAACCTTATCTCTACAGAAATAAAATAATTAGCCAGGCATGGTGGTGCACATCTGTAGTCCCAGCTACTCAGGAGGCTGAGGTGAGAGGATTACTTGAGCCCTGGAGGTTGAGGCTACAGAGAGCCAAGATCATGCCACTGTACTCCAGCCTGGGCAACAAAGCAAGATCCTGTCTCAAAAAAAAAGGTTAAACATAAAGTTAAAAAGTATGAGACATTCAAATAAAGAGAAAATAACCCCAAATTAAGAGAAAATCAGTCAATAGGTGCATACTCACAGATAACCCAGATGTTGGAATTTGTAGACAAGAGCTTCAAACTAACTATGATGTTGAATGATCTAATTAATAAGATGGAAAACATTTATAAAGAGAGGTAAAATTTTCTCAAAGATACACAACATTAAAATAAATTTAACAAAATACTGGAAACAAAATACACAGTATTGAAAATTCAGTAGCCTTATCAAGAGAAAAAAGAATGAATAAACTTAAAGACAAAGTAGAAATTAGTCAAACTGAAACATAAAGAAAAATAATTTCTTAATGTGTCTAAGATCTGTGAGACAATATCAAATTGTCTAATACACAGGTAACTGTATTGAAGATAATGAGAAACAATAGGGCAGAGGGCTATTGGAAGAGGTAATAGGCAATAGTTTTTTTCAAATTTAATAAAGTATGTCAACCCAAAAGTCCAGGAAACTCAATTAAGATAAACACCAAGAAGTGTTTACTTTCTGAAGTAAAATAAGAATGGAAAAAAATCTGAAAAAATCGTGACAAAAAATTTTCCAAATTTGATAAAAATTATAATCTTAAAGGTTCAAGAAGCTCAACAAACCCCCAAGCAAAAGAGACATGGATAAAACTACACCAAACCACATGATAATCAAATTTCTTAAAACCATTGATAAAGAAAAGATCTTAAAGTAGAAAAAAAACAAAAATGGATCTCTTACATACTAAGAAACAAAGATAGATTAACAGCAGATTTCCTGTGATAAGCAGTACAAACCAAAAGATAGTGAAGTAACATCTTTAAAATACTGAAAGAAAAAAAGTTTCATATGTGTATATATGTGTAAAGTGTTCTAAAATATCTATCTATCTATATGTATATGTGTGTGTGTGTATATATATATATATATATGCAGAAAGGTTGCTAGAAAATGGGGGAATTTATCAGCTGGAGATCTGGGTGAAGCCATGAAGTAAGTGCATAGAAACAGTTGTTTAATTAGAGGAATATAGTTCAAAATTGATGCCCTAGAGTTTGACTTTTCAGAGATTAGTTAAATGTAATGGCAAGATCTAATTTATAATACTGGAGTTGATGACTTAAGAGGAAATAATCATTGGAAGTAAGATTAAGATATTCAAATAAAAGATTTAAAGTAAGAACTTAAACTCTAAATTCCGCAAAGAAAACCTATGAAATGCCCTTCTTGACAACAGCCTTGACAAAGAATTTGTGATTAAGTCCTCAAAAGAAATAGCAACAAAACAAAAATTGACAAGTGGAACCTAATTAAACTAAAGAAATTCTGCATGGCAAAAGAAACTATCAACAGAGTAAACAGGCATCCTACGGAACGGGAGAAAATACTTGCAAACTATGCATCCAACAAAGATCTAATATGTACAATCAATAAGGAACCTAAACAAATGTACAAGCAAAAAACAAACAACCCATTAAAAAAATAACTAAAAGACACAAACAGGCACTTTCCGAAAGAAAACATACGAGTGACCAACAAACATATGAAAAAATGCTCAATATTACTAATCATTAGAGAAATGCAAATCAAAACCCTAATAAGATATCAGCTCATATCAGTCAGAATGACTATTACTAAAAAGGCAAGAAATAACAGACACCTGGAGAGGTTGTTGAGAAAAGGGAATGATTATACACCTCTGATGGGAGTATATATTAGTTCAACCATTGTGGAAAGCAGTTTGGAGATTTCTCAAAGAACTTAAAACAGAATTGCCATTTAACCCAGTAATCCCATTACAGGGTATATACCCAGAGGACTATAAATCATTCTACCATAAAGACACATGCACAAGTATGTTCACTGCAGCACTATTCACAATAGCAAAGACATGGAATCAACCTAAATGGCCATCAACTATAGACAGGATCAAAACATGTGGTACATATACATAATAGAATACTATGTAACTTTAAAAAAGGATGAGACCATATCATTTTCAGCAACATGAATGCAGCTGGAGGCCATTATCCTAAGTGAATCAATACAGGAACAGAAAACCAAATATTGCATGTTATCACTTATAAGTGGGAGCTAAACTTTGAATACATATGGCCACAAAAGCAATAGACACAGAGGCCTACTTGAGATTGGAGGGTGGGAGGGTGGTGATGATGGAAACACTACTTATAGTGTACTATTTATCATACCTGAGTGACAAAATTATCTGTATACCAAATCCCCATGACATACAATTTACCTATACAACAAGCCTACACATGTACCCATGAACCTAAAATAAAAGGTAAAAGAATAAAAACAGATGCCAGCAAGGCTTCAGAGGAGAGGAAATGCTTATACACTGTTGATAGGAATGTAAATCAGTTCAGCCATTGTGGAAAGCAGTTTGGAGATTTCTAAAAGAACTTAAAACTACCGCATGACTCTCAAAGAACTCAAAACTACCATATGAGCCAGCAATCTCATTACTGAATATATACCTAAAGGAATATAAAATTGTCCTACCATAAAGACACATGCACACATATGTTCACTGCAGCACTATTAACAATAGCGGAAGATATAGAATCAACCTAGATGCCCATCAATGGTGGAAAAAAGAAAATGCAGTATATATACACCATGGAATACTACACAGCCATGAGAAAGAGTGAAATCACATCCTTTGCAGCAACATGGATGTAACTGGAGGCCATTATCCTAAGTGAATTAGTACAGGAACAGAAAACCAAATACCACATGTGTTAACTTATAAGTGGGAGTTAAACATTGGGTACATGTGGACATAAAGATAGGAATAATAAACAATGGGAACTACTAGGGGGGAAAGGAGGGAGGGGTGTGTGGGCTAGAAAACTACCTATTGGGTACTACGCCCATTACCCAAGTGATGGAATCATCCATACCCCAGATTTCAGCATCCCACAACATACCCATGTAACAAACTTGGATATGTACCCCCAAATCTAACATAAAGTTGAAATTATTTTTTAAAAAGATATTCAAGTTTTAGGTCGAATATCAACCTAAACTTGAGTTGTCAAGTTTAGTAATACAATTGTGAAAGTGTTTTTTTAATTGACTCAGTGGTTCATGTGAACAGCTAACAAAAGCAAATAAAAACAGCTGACAAAAGCTGTTCACATGAACCACCAAAAGAGTCAATTAAAAAATGACTTCCATAATTGTCTTACTTGAAGGCTCTATAGCAGTTATTTGCTTATTTCTTGAAACTTAGGCAATAAATGGTGGAACCAGAGAAAATTTATAAGATTGCATACTACAAAAATAAAAGAAATTCTATGCTATGAGCATCAGAGGAGTTTTGTCAGAAACCAGAGGAATAATTTCTTATTGAAAGCAGAAATTGGGAGCAAAATAACAAAAACAACACAATTATTATATCATTATAAAATTAATAATATAGTATAAATATATTATAATATATATAAGTACAAACACATTGTATACTCATGTAATATATGTCATATAGCATATTACATAATATATAATTGATATAATCTAAATATAAAACAATATAATATTGTTATATTGTTATAATGTCCCTGCAGCTATGTAACTCTATCACTCTTGTACATGGAAAGAAGGATGTGTGTTCAACTCAGTGGAACCAGTGTCCTCAAGTGAAAGTCAGGTTACTGTTAAGGTAAAAAAAATAATAAAATAAAAAGGAGGGTTTTTTAGTTAAGTGAAAAATGTTTGAAAGAATTTTCATTTAAAAAAATCAGAGAATACAGTGGAAATTTATGGAAAGCTTGTAGCTATGAGGTAAGTCAAGAGCATGGAAGAACAGAGTTGTACTAGGCTGAGTTCTGTACAAGAGCCCATCTTCTTAAAATTTTTCTATTTTTAATTTTTGTGGTACATAGTAGGTGTATATATTTATGGGGTATATGAGGTGCTTGATAATGGCATGATGTGATTGTTACACAACAGCTCATCTTTTTCAACAGGGACAGGACAGGGAGGAAAAATTGTGGAATTTACTATGACCTTATTTTCATCTGGAACTTTTAAAAAAATTATGCTAACATAGAGAGAGATAGTACATGGTATCTGAAACTCTAGAACATTTACTGTTGTAGAATATTTCCTATTATACAAATAAATTTAAGAAGGATGAGAAGTGTTCCATGCTTTTAGCTTCCTTGTAGATACCTGGGCTCGAAGGTATTCTTTTCTCTTTAAATGCAAGAAGCGAAATGGCTGGAAAATCCCCAAGGAATCCCTAACTGCTCTATGTATAGACAGTCTAAAACTCTGTGATTAGGAAGTTCAGAACCAACATTCTTTTATAACAATATTAATTAACTTCTTTTGACCCATATCCCCAAGAGCTGTTCTCATCTAAATCTCTAAGGCAAATAGGTCCATGAAAAAACATAATTCATTCACCTACTTAAAAAAAAACTGACAGAAGAAAGGAAAGGAAGCTTTACTCTATTGAGAAAAGGAAAGAAGTAGTTAAAAAAAATTCAAGTCACCTTTGATCTGGTGAAACATTTATAACATTCACGATCATTTAGTAAAAGCTTCAATGGAAGGATAGTCTAATAGTCATGAAGGTACAATGAAATACCAAAAACTTTACTGAGTTCCCTTCACTGAGCCATCACTTGGTAAGTATGCTTAAGAAGGAGTCCACTTAGCCACATCTAGATGAGTTGCTTGTATGAAATTCTATATTCAAAAAACTCAGTTACTGGATAATTGAAATAATTGAAAATTAAGCAAAGAGACAAAATATAGTCATTCTGCATGGGGAAAAATACCTGAGAATTAAGACTTAATAGTTTTTCATTGATTGATCAATTGATTTTAGAGACAAGGTCTCGCTCTGTTGCCCAAGCTGGAGTGCAATGCCATGGTCATAGCTCACTGCAACCTGGAACTGCTGGGCTCAAGCAATCCTGCCACCTCCATCTCCAGAGTAACTAGGACCACAGATGCTCACCACCACATCTGGCTAGTTTTTTCAAAATATTTGTAGAGATGGGGTCTTGCTATGCCACCCAGGCTGATATCAAACTCCTGGCCTCAAGCAATCCTCCTGCTTCAGTCTCCCATAAATGGAAGTTGAGGAAGATCTACTCTGTAAGTTTTTAAGGCCACTTACCACAGGTATTACCTTTTTTATCTGCAAAAACAGACTTTAGAATTTGTGTTGTGCTGAATTTACTGGAATGTAGGGCAAGGAGGATATCTAGAACATAAAGGTGCTTGAAGGGCTGTCATGGTGAAAAGATTAGTATTTGATCTATAAAATCAGTACGTGAACATGTATTTGGAAGTTACATAACAGAGTTTTCC
Source organism: Macaca thibetana thibetana (assembly GCF_024542745.1). NCBI lineage: Eukaryota > Metazoa > Chordata > Mammalia > Primates > Cercopithecidae > Macaca > Macaca thibetana. The sequence goes on along the minus strand of NC_065591.1, from coordinate 115,480,287 downwards.
ACTCAAGATAAGAGTTTTTCATCCAGCCAGTAGTAAAGCAAGATAGTAATTTACTAATCACTGAAGTCATCCAAGCAATGGCTGGATGCATATGTGGTGAGAGTGCTAATCAGAAGGATTCATTATGGGGTTGGATGGTCAGTGGCCTAGTAAGGGCTGTTTTATCTTTGAGAGATATATCTATGAGTTAGAAATAGAATTAGCAAAAAAAAAAAAAAATTCAAAGTACAAAATACAATGCTATGAATTAATTCATACACTTACATATGATAAAGTTTGAGCCTCTTCCTTCTGCACATACAAAACAGGAAAATTTTACATTATGTAATTGATGCAATGTAAGTATACTTTTTTGTATATTTTTATTTACTAATACAGTATCACTTTTGTTAAATTTACTTTTCTGTGTATAGTTGCTCTAATCTTTCAATATTCTTAGTGAATGGAGTCAGAAGCCAATCTGGAATGATTCAGGTTAAGTAGCACTAGAAATATTTCTCAGTTAAAAATTAATGTTTTTACAATTTATTGTTATTAATTCAGATAAGAAACAATGTTAATTGTTCATCTCCTTTCTTAAAAGAATCAATTTTTTAGCAAGAATTTATTAGGTATTGTCACATATATGATTTAATTTAAACCTCATGGCAGGTCATTTTGAACATGAGAATTATCTTTATTTCTCTGATAAAGAAGCTATGACTCAGAGGTGAAGAATTTAATTCAATAAAAAAGAGCTGTAAGTGGTAAAAACTAGGATTGGAACCCAGTTCTTTAAACTATCTCACATTAATCTAATTAATACTTGAGTCTTAAAATGTAAAATATACTTAAAGTAAAATTTAAAAATAGGAATAAAGATAATGCTTATCTCATAGGTTATAATGAAAATTAAAAGAGTAAACTGCTTTAGAGTGTGTCTGGCAACTGCCAAAAACTCAACAAATATTATCTATTATTATTGAAAACCAAAAACGACGTGTAAAATATAATTTGCCTGTTGAACAACCTCACGGAAATAATAATATAAGACACACAAAAAACGTAACAAAATGCCTTGTATAGAAAGTTCACATATAATTTCCATGCTATTATATTAGTATATGTATTCATGATTAGCCACTTTTATGCAGTAACTTAGCAAATCATTTAGGAGTTTATTTAATGGAGAATAAAAGAAGTTACACTCTTTGAGGTGGGTCAGGGAGTCAAAAAGTACTGACAGCAGGACTCTAAGACTTTAATGGACCTTTTAAATGTGTAGCCCAGCATTCTAAGATGAGAAAACTGAAGTTCAGAGTGTAAAATAAGATTTATTTTCTAAAAAAAAAAAAAGAGCACAGTGTTTCTACACTATTGAGGTATTAGCTCCCTGAGCCCAGCTATGATATAGAACTATTCCCTCAGACTGAGAACCCATGAAAGAGATTTGTAAGTGATTTTACATTATCAACTGCTCTAGTAAAGTAAAATCTAATATTATAAGAACAAATCTTTCTTGGGTTTTTGTACTGAGTAACAAATAGTGAGGGCGAACATCCTACTGGAAAAGATTCTCAGGAATTAATAAGACAAGTGCACAAAAAATTTAGGTGGAAGAATATTTATTTGATCATTATTTATACAAGCGAGAAATGTAAACCATCTAAATATTCAGCACTAAGCAACTGGCTAAATATATCACAGTCCCACTGATAGAATCAAACGCTACACAATTCTCAAAAATGATTGTGAAGATTTCTAGGAATTGACCTGGAAAGATGCTGAATTGTTAAAAAAAAAAAAAAAAAAAAAAAAAAAAAAAAGAAAGAAAGAAAAGAGAAAGAAAGGAAAAGGAAAAAAGCTAAAAAGCTAATTACAAAACAATCTGCTAGTATGATTTGTTTTAGATACACAGATATGTAATTTGAACTTTAAAATAGCCTAAAACTATATATACCAAAATGTCACTGTATCTCTAATAAGTTTAATTACAGATTATAATTTTCTTTTTTGCAGTTGCATTTCTGAATTCTTTGCACTAAAAATGTCTTTCTTGTAATAATAAAAAGAAAAATAAAATAAGAGGGCAAACTTTTTTATCCTGAGGAAAGTGCAGGGGGAGGTTGGAAAAAGAAAAAGAGGTGGTCACGATCGGTAGCAAAGAGTGGAGGAGATGCTGACTAATCTATTAAGGATTTACTAAAGAGGTGCTATCTAGATAAATAAAGCACCAAGATCAGAGTTAAAGCATGGGTTGGTTTTTATCTAAAATATCATTTCTCAGATAGTGGGATAAAGAACAAACTAGATCTTGAAGTACAGTTTCACGACGTCAGCTGACAAAGTAAATAAAGTGAGATGAATTACCTCTGTTTTTGCCTTCCTGTATATAATTTGTGCCTCTCTGATGCTGTCACACTATATATGGTGCTCTCAAATGATCATCCAGATATATAATGTATATTAGGTACTTCACAGAACTTGAAGGTAGGTTTTAGACACAAGGTATAATCTAAGGGCGAGACACCCATTATTTCTTTTTGAGATGTCATCTAAAATGATTAATAGGAAGCATGAGCTGTTGTTCCTTTTAATCATCTCTGGACTGTTTTCACAGATCTGTACATGCTAAAGAAAGACTTTAAGAATTGGGAGACTCTGGATATCTACAAATACAGAAAAAACTAAATCAACCTTTATCTTTTACTCATGATAACCACCAAAGTGAAATAAAGTTTGTTATAGAAAAGACTATAAAGTTTTTAAAGGATTTGCCACTCAGGAACTGTAAACCAGAATAATAGAAGGGCATTCTGATTAAGTATACATCAGTACATTAGCACATTTTTAGCTGAGAAAATGAAGCCAAAAGAGTAGAAAAGATTAGAAATTTCATCTAATGAAAAGGAATAGAATTTTATAACTAGAAGGAAGCTTGGAGTTTTTTATCCAGCCTTATTGTATCATTTTACAGGAAAAAACAAACAAACATATACCTAAATCTTGACTTTCCCAACGTGGCACAATAATTACTTGCTGATAGAGGACTACACGCCAGGACTATGTCTCCCAATACAAGCCACTCTCCACAATACATTCTCAACACATATTTACAAAATTACCTAAGCTGATTTTGTTTTCTTGTTTCTTCAGGGAAACCCTGCCCACCATGTAGTAGTCGACATGGGAAACTGGAGCACTGTGACCGAATTCACCCTAATTGCCTTCCCAGCTCTCCTGGAGATTCGAATATCTCTCTTTGTGGTTCTTGTGTTAACTTACACATTAACAGCAACAGGAAACATCATCATCATCTCCCTGATATGGATTGATCATCGCCTGCAAACTCCAATGTACTTCTTCCTCAGTAATTTGTCCTCTCTGGATATCTTATACACCACTGTCATTACCCCAAAGTTGTTAGCCTGCCTCCTAGGAGAAAAGAAACCCATATCTTTTGCTGGTTGCATGACCCAAGCATATTTCTACTTCTTTCTGGGGACAGTGGAGTTTATCCTCTTGGCAGTAATGTCCTTTGACCGCTACGTGGCTATCTGCGACCCACTGCGCTACATGGTCATCATGAACAGCAGGGCCTGCCTCCTGCTGGTTCTGGGATGCTGGGTGGGGGCCTTCCTGTCTGTGTTGGTTCCAACCATTGCAGTGACACGGCTACCTTACTGTAGGAAAGAAATTAATCATTTTTTCTGTGACATTGCCCCTCTTTTACAGGTGGCCTGTATAAATACTCATCTCATTGAGAAGATAAACTTTCTCCTCTCGGCCCTTGTCATCCTGAGTTCCCTGGCATTCACTACTGGGTCCTACGTGTGCATAATTTCTACCATCCTACATATCCCTTCCGCCCAGGGACGTCAGAAAGCTTTTTCTACCTGTGCTTCTCATATCACTGTTGTCTCCATTGCCTATGGGAGCAACATCTTTGTGTATGTGCGACCCAATCAGAACTCCTCACTGGATTATGACAAGGTGGCTGCTATCCGCATCACAGTGGTGACCCCTCTCCTGAATCCTTTTATCTACAGCTTGAGGAATGAGAAGGTAAAGGAAGTGTTGAGAGAGACAGTGAAAAGAATTATGACCTTGATACTAAGGAAAACTTGACACTGGTATGTACTACATCAAATAAATTTCCTTTTTTTATTTTTTTTTTAAGTTCCAGGGTAAGTGTGCAGGATGTGCAGGTTTCTTACATAGTTAAATGTGTGCCATGGTGGTTTGCTGCACCTATCAATCCATCGCCTACGTATTAAGCCCAGCATGCATTCGTTCTTTTTCCTAATGCTCTCCCCAACCCCTAGCCCTCCCCTGACGGCACATATTTCTTATCTTCGAAACATTCTTTCTGCATGACTGTGGGGTGTTTGGTGTGCCAGAAACTGAGACGGTGCCCCGGGATGAGCAATGATCATGCCAAACTGAAAGCAAACTTTGATCATGTCTGGAGGGAAAATCCAATCCATGAAGTATCTTGCATATACCACAAAGGGAGCCTGGGTGCAGTGGCTCACACCTGTAATCCCAATACTTTGGAAGGTCAAGATGGGAGGACTGATTGAGCCCTGGAAGTTGAGGCTGCAGTGAGCTGTGATTGCGCCACTACACTCCAGCCTGGGTGGCAGAATGAGACCTCATTAAAAAATATATATATATATATACCATGAAAGAAACCTAACAGGGATACAGAGGTCTCCAATTCTAGTCCTGGCTAAGTTCACTTATTTCCACAGATTTTGACCATGCTACAACTTATCCAATCCTCAATGTCTCTCTCCATTTTTAAATAAAATAATAGATAATAAAATATCGCTACTTCTAGTAAGGCATGTAAAGTTAAAAAATATTTTCTTATTAGGCACTTTTGAATATTTCTGGAGACTTGGTTTTAACCTGTATTGGCCAGATTAAGTAAAGATGATGTGAGAAATGAGAGAAAAAGAGGTATGACTTAGGACGGTATCAAAGCCTCTGGCTATACAGAGTGAAAGATACTTGATGAGAAAAGGAACACAGGGCTGGGCGCGGCGGCTCACACCTGTAATACCAGCACTTTGAGAGGCTGACACAGGCAGATCACTTGAGGTCAAGAGTTCAAGACCAGTCTGGCCAACATGGTAAAACCCTGTCTCTACTAAAAATACAAAAATTAGCTGCACGTGGTGGTGCATGCCTATAATCTCAGCTGCTTGAGAGGCTGAGGCATGAGAATTGCTTGAACCTGGGAGGCAGAGGTTGCTGTGAGCCAAGATCACGCCACTGCACTCCAGCCTGGGTGACAGAGTGAGACTCCGTCTAAAAAACAAAAAGAAAAAGAAGAAAGAGACACAGGAGGGGTTTCTTAGGGGTGGACCTATTGAACCGAAGGTTTTTGAGGGTCATCCAGTTATAAGTTGTCAGTTGGATAATTATTTGAAGCTTAGGAGGAAAACTTGAGCTGGAGATATAATTTATGGAGTCATCAAATATATTAACGATAATGGAAGCCATAAAAGTGACTGAGATCAACAGGGAAGAGTACAAAAGGGGATGATAATCCATCAATTAGTTTAAGGATGGATGACGAAGCAGTAGAGAAACCAGGAGGTACACCATGAAAGATAGTATGAAAGACAAAGGGTGAACGTTTCAAGTGGCGTGATAAAGAATGAAAAATATCTGTTGCATTTAGGGGCAACAAATCCTGAATTACTTTAGTAAAAAATTTAATAGAATTTTGGGGGTACAATTCAAAATACTGTAGGTAGAACAATGTGTAGCTATAAATAAATGGATAATATAAATATAGAAAACACTTTCAAGAAGGCTGACTGAGAATATAAGCAGTATTACAACACAGGTTGAGTATCCCTAATCCAAAAATTTGCAATCAGAAATCTTCCAAAATCTGAAACTTTTTGAGTATTTACATGATATTAAAGGAAACACACTCACTGGAGAATTTCAGATTCTTTTGTTTTGGATTAAGTATGCTTAACTGGTAACTATAATGCAAATATTCTAAAATCTTAATAAATCCAAGTCCAAAACACTTCTGGTCCCAAGCATTTCAGATAAGAGATACTTAACCTATATGAATGACGGAAACACGGGATCAAGGAAAGATTATTTTCCAGTGGAAGATGTGTTTGCTTTTTAAAAATGTTGGTTGAGGCGACAGAGCCAGACTCCGTCTCAAAAAAAAAAAAAAAAAAAAAAAAAAAAAAAAAAAAAAATGTTGGTTGAAGTGTAGCAGTAGGGATAGGCTGAGGCAACAGAAGAACAAGGAATTATCAGCATGGGGGGTTTCCTGGGATGGTCAAAGGGGATGACATTGAGGCCATTAGTAGAAGGAGAGTTGCTGGCAGAAGTTAATGTTACTGACTGGTAAATAGGAATGGATGCATCCAGAAGTGGCACCATGCCAGGTAACAATAAGGTGCAAATTTTCACAGTCCTTTTTGATAGGTGGCCCAAAGTCAATCTTAAGAAGACTTAGAAGCTTGGTACCTGGCTTCAGGTAGAAAATGACCAAAGGAAAATATAGCTTTGCAGAGTAGAGCAAAATAATTAAGTTCATCATTGAGCAGTATAATGCATTAATGTTCACAGGTCAAAAGGAATTCATTCATCCATTTACCAAATGTTGTTTGAATGTCTACTGTGTGCCAATGAACAGAACAGACAAAATCCCTGCTTTTTAATGAGTTTGAATTATAGACGGAGACATGCCATAAGTAAAAATATAATAGAGAAAAAATATGTTAAAAGTTGCCAGGTTACAAAAATTATGAAAAAAACATTAAAGCAGGGAAGGGAACAGAGAGTTTGGGGGACAACTTTCAAGTGTTAATAAGGTAGTTAAGAAAGCCTTCTCTGAGAAGGTGATCTGTGAATAAAGATTTCAAGGAGATGAGTATATGAGCCATAAAACTACCTGGGAGAAAAACCAGACAAAGTAGGACAAAGACCCTATGCTGTGGAAAGAGTAAGGGAAGCAGGTCCTTGTGCTATAACAAACAGCCATTGAGGGCAGAAATTATCTGAGAGCCTCTGCTGCCAGATCCTGAGGACCACATGAGCACCAAGATGGGAATCCAAGTTCATTGGTGTGCTGCACTGGAACTAAAGGCCAGAACAAACTAGAAGGTTTTACTAAGCCCATACCGATTAGGAATTGATCATCAAGCACAGCCATATATAATCAATAAATACTGACTGACTATATGTAAGAAAATTTCTTCTTAAGTAAAACCATAAGTGATTTTTACTTATAATGTCATTTTTTTTTCAATGAATTGGTTTCATAACAAGTTTGAAGCTAAAGCCTTTCATTTATGTTTTTATAAGCAGGAAACATCTGAAATAGGAGAATGATATGGTTTGGCTCTGTGTCCTCTCCCAAATCCCACCTCCAATTGTAGTCCCCATGTGTTGAGGGAGGGACTGATAATCCCCACGTGTCAAGAGGGGGAGGTGACTGAATTATGGAGGTGGTTCCCCATGCTGTTCTTGTGTTAGTGAGCGAGTTCTCACAAGATCTGATGGTTTTATAAATATTTGATAGTTCCTCCTTCACACACTCACTCTCTTTCCTGCTGCCTTGTGAAAAAGGTACTTCTTCTTCGCCTTCCACCATGATTGTCAGTTTCCTGAGGCCTCCACAGCCATGCAGAACTATGAGTCAATTAAACCTCTTTCCCTGATAAATTACCCAGTCTCCGATATGTCTTTACAGCAGTGTGAAAATGGACTAATATTGAGACAAATCAAAATACTTCATCAGTTAGTACAGTGATTCTCAAAATCTAGGTCGTAGGCCAGTAGCTTTAACATTACCTAGGAATGTGTTAGACATAGAATTTCTCAAGCACCACCCCAGACCTACTACACCTGTGACACTGGAGATGAAGCTCAGCAATATGTGTTTTAATAAGCCTTGCAGATGATCCTGAAGAATACAAAAGTTTGAGAACCAGGACTGAGGGAGAACCAGTCAAGCTACTGGTTACCATGAAATCTATATCATTGCTAGGCCTCAGGAAGAGCCTTAATTAAATGTTACCAAGAAAAAAAAAGTCATAAAATGTGGTTGATATTTGATTGTTAAAGATCATATAACATACAACAGTGGTCCCCAGTCTTTTTGGCACCAGGGACCAGTTTCATGGAAGACAGTTTTTCCACAGCCAGGTGGAGGCAGAGGGTTGACTTTGGAATGATTCAAGCACATTACTTTTATTGTGCACTTTATTTCTATTATAATTACATTGTAATATGTAATAAAATAATTATACAGTTCACCATAATGTAGAATCAATGGGAACCCTGAGCTTGTTTGCCCGCAACTAGATGGTCCCGTCTGGGAGTGATGGGAGATAGTGACAGATCATCAGGCATTAGATTCTCATAAGGAGCATGCAAACTAGATCGTTCATGGGTACAGTTCACAATAGGGTGTCTGCTCCTAAGAACCTAATGCCATTACTGATCTAACAGGAGACAGAACTCAGGCTGTTATGCTAATGATGGGGAGTGGCTGTAAATACAGATGAAGTTTCGGTTGCTCACCCACCGCTCACCTCCTGCTATGTGGCCAAGTTCCTAACAGGCCACAAACCTGTATGGGTACCAGTCCATGACCTGGGGGTTAGGTACCTCTGGCATATAGTATTATTAATATGAGTATGATCATTAGGATTATCATTAGTCTTATCACAGGTGCTTAATTATATCTGTTCATTTACTGTTACCAAATGGTTGAATTAGCTCCAAAAGCCAAGCTTCTTCCTATGTATAGAGAAGTATTTTGCTGAAGCACTAGAAATAGCTGCCAAAGTACCTTGTGTGTGTGCTTTTAATGGGCGTTTGCCAATAAAATAAAGACTTGCTAGACAATGAGTTCCCAACAGTTATATTAAAGGCCCATTGTATTAAAGGTCCTTTTCTCAGTCACCTAAATCTTTTGTGATTTAAATGTCTCTGGCTCTTTCTGGCAAGAAAAAAAAAATCCTTCAGTTTAACTGTATAGTTTAACTACCATTGTATACATTATGGTCATTTTCCCTCAGAACTCATTAGTCAGTCAGGCGTTTATTCATAGAAGATGTGCTGAGCACACCTGAATTATGATCTTGGGCAAGTTATTGAATCTTTCAGTATCTCAGTTTCTTCCTTATCTACAAAATGATAATTCTATGGTGTAGGGCTAAAGTAAAATAAACCTGAAAGCACTTATATCAGTTGTATAATATAGAAATGTTGGATGAATATTATTTATCTTTCTTAGGGCCCTGTGTAAAATTCAATGGGAGATGCTGATGATACAAAGATAAACAGGACATGATCTCCACTCCTAAGTTATTCACATTTTAGTTTGAGATAAAAGAATATACAAGAAAATTTTATGAATGATAAATTCAAAAAATAAGCGAATTAATACTTCTGATATTGGCCATGGTGGAGTAACAGATATTTGATTTTCCCTTTTGACTTAGGCAACTAGAACATGACAAAAATACATAAAGCAAACCATTTCACACATTGGCTAACAAGCAATACAAGATTACGATTATTAAGAGAAGAAAAACAAAACGAGGTGAGCCTTAAGACTGCCCCAGTTTGCAACCTGGATGCAGTCTCCTAGTCTGCAGTCTAGGGGCAGTATTCAAACAGAGGCTGGAAGTTTCTATGAGTAAGAAAATAGAGATCAGTTTGGGGAGGCCAGGGCCACTTGAAGTTACAGGGAAGATGACTAGAAATGAAAGAGTTGCATAGAAAGAGAACTCTGGAGATAGGCAGAAGGATCCCCTGAAGACTGGCTCAATATAGAACTAAGCAGTCATGAAAAGAAATTACCTGAAGATGTGAAAGGATCCACGAGAAATCAACAGGCCAAATAATTCCTAGTGTTCACATTGGCATGGAAATGCTTGTGTTTCTTTCAGCCAGAGTAAAAAGACCTTTTAATATTAGGGTATTAGGTAGAGTAAGGGGGAAAAATTATCTCTAGTACAAAGACAGACCTAGCTTTTTCTTAAAAGATTTTCGAAACAAACCTGAAAAGATCAAACTAGTCCACAAGTAAATGCCTAGGAGAAGAAAGTCTAACACAACTTAAAAGAATACAACCAAATCTATAACTTAATAATTTAATATCACAATATCCAGTATCCAAACAGAAAATTCTAAGCATATAAAGAAGCAGGATATTGTGATACATAACCAGAAAGAAAATCATCAAAAGAAGCAAATCTGGAAATGATGGGAATTCACAGGAAAAGAATATTTAAATAGCTATGTGCCCAAGAATTTAGACTGTATGGTGATTTAACAATTAAATTATAAAAAGTATTAATATTTATAATAATTTAAAGCATTTCTTATATAAATACCCTCAAATGGTATATATCATCATAATTATCATCATCATAACCATTTCATTTGTCCTGCACACTTTTAAAACTTTAGATGTCTTTCTTGTATTATTTTATTTTTTGCTAGCATCCATTATTCTTACAGTGTTGGCCATGATGATCCCATATCCTTAAGTAATTAGACGAAGAGCTTTGCAGGAAATGTTATTTGGCTCAGTACAATGCACATGATCTAGTTTTTAAATGGCTATAAAAGACAGTTTTCATTCATTCTTCTTTCCCTTGCACACAGGATAACAGGTAGGAGATGTGACCGAATTTCTTCTTGGCCACACCTATCTATGCAAAGACCAAAATAAAATTTCAAATGTCACTGGCCCTTGTTCACCTTACCTAGGTGCATACCATAAGCTCTTGCTCTCCTATGCAATTACTACCAAGTAATTTTTAGCAAGTGTTTCTTGGAATCCCCAAGGGATGTTTCTTACGTACTTATGAACTCTCAATATTATGTGGCTCTGGCTACCCTTCATTGATTTACACTCTTTGAAGCCACCTGAGGGCAGAGCTTCCTCACTATTACTGCAGTCTATTCCCCCTGTAAGAAATCTTTGTCAATGACAAAGGAGCTGTCTTTCAATTATCTCAAAACAGCAAACTACTGAGTGGCAGGTGTGCCACTATATCTGCTGTGATTCCTGCTATAGACAGAGACACTGAGCTGTATTCAAAGCAGATATTAGGAGAATCCCCATTATCCCTACTTATTTACTGAGGCACAGATATAAGGTGGCTTAGGCACTATTTTTCAGTGAGCCCTTCATTTTCTTCACACACTTCTTTTATTTATAATTTTAGAAATAAATCCCTGTCTTGGTTAGATAATCAATACCTGAAACAGATACCAGATGATCCTCCCCACCTTGGTGCTTCTCACAGGTGCTCACCTTTTCCAGCCAAAATTCTCGCATAAAATAAGTTTGGCATTTATGCAGCCAACAGACACATGAAAAAATGCTCATCATCACTGGCCATCAGAGAAATGCAAATCAAAACCACAAGGAGATGCCATCGCACACCAGTTAGAATGGTGATCATTAAAAAGTCAGGAAACAACAGGTGCTGGAGAGGATGTGGAGAAATAGGAACACTTTTACACTTTGGGTGGGACTGTAAACTAGTTCGACCATTGTGGAAGACAGTGTGGCAATTCCTCAAGGATCTAGAACTAGAAATACCATTTGACCCAGCCATCCCATTACTGGGGATATACCCAAATAAATCATTCTACTATAAAGACACATGCACACGTATATTTATTGCGGCACTATTCACAATAGCAAAGACTTGGAACCAACCCAAATGTCCATCAATGACAGACTGGATTAAGAAAATGTGGCACATATACACCATGGAATACTATGCAGCCATAAAAAAGAATGAGTTCATGTCCTTTGTAAGGACATGGATGCAGGTGGAAACCATCATTCTCAGCAAACTATCGCAAGAACAGAAAACCAAACACCGCATGTTCTCACTCATAGATGGGAGTTGAACCATGAGAACACTTGGGCACAGGAAGGGGAACATCACACACTGGGGCCTGTCATGGGGTGGGGGGCCGGGGGAGGGAGAGCATTAGGAGAAATACCTAATGTAAATGACGAGTTAATGGGTGCAGCACACCAACATGGCACATTTATACATGTAACAAACCTGCACGTTGTGCATATGTACCCTAGAACTTAAAGTATAATAATAAATAAATAAATAAATAAATAGATGTGCATTTAAAGCTGTATACTGCTCTATAATCACTGCTGTAGCAATATTTGACAAGGTTTTACATGGCTTATCTTTATTATCATTCAGATAAATAATTTTTTAATTTCAAAAAAATAATAAGTTTGGATTCCTTTGTCCACCAGTGTGTCATACATTTTTAGCCTCTATCTGGGGCCCCTAATACACATAAGTAAGACAGAAGTCAGGTAGCATTAGATAATTCAGTAGAGTACATTTGAATATCTGTGATACATTTGCTGCTCTTAAGAACTCTCAATCCCTTCCAGCTCATGCAACTGTTCTTTGAGTAAAATTTAAAAAAAAAAAAAAAAAACTGAGACAATGTTGTACATACTTCATACTGCCCAACATAATACAGAGACAAGGAAGAGTAAGATTACATTAAAATTCATGGAAATGGAGTATTCAAGAATGCCTTACAAGTTTGAAAGTGGTAAACATATATTAGAAAATTTCTCTAGGTATTTAACTCCTGGTTTTTCAATATCAAACACAAGGGAAAAAAAAAAAACAGAGAAAAAGCATTTAATAATACAATGATGCATCCAATTCAAGGGCAAACTGAAAATCCATTCTCTTCATTTTGGAACTTACCAGGATTTCTACTTTGCAACTAGAAATTCCTATCTTACTGCTAGAAATTCCATGCTGTGCCTTTTAAACATCTAGTTACTTATTTGTTTTCATAGTTAAATATCATAAAGAAATTCTAGTTCCTCTCAGGGTTAAATTTTAAATTAAGTTTCATTAGTAACATTCTCCAACTACAAGAGGGAGTGCAAAACACACACACACACACACACACACCCCACACCACACCACCCATGCAATTCACCTCCTTTTCCAATCAGAGGAGAAGCAATTAGGAAGTTCACTGTGTTGCACAACTATGGAGAAAGGTGCAGTGAGGGTCACCACTCATATTATAGTCTATGACACATTTCAAATTCAAAATACATTAGGGTTCAGGTGTTTTGGTGCTTTGGATATAAGTGAACCAGTTAAAACTGTTTAAGAATTTTTAGATTCTCTTTTTTGCACATATATGGCTTATGCAGTAAGACAGGTCTGGGCTGTCCTACTACTAAAGACAGATGCCCTTCCTCTGTTACAATTTCCACATTAAGACATTAATGATACAGCGAGGAGAGGCATGAAGTCCTTGTAGGCCTGTGGCTCTGGGTTTTAGGAACAAATACTCCTTCTGTCCCTGAGGTGCTCTCCTTGGATTCCTTCTGTGCTTCTTTATGCCACTGAGGAAGTCAATACAGGGTGATCCTGAGCTACTTTCAGTCATGGATCTACCTTCTCTAACAAAGTCTTGGTATGTTTGGCATAATTCAACTCAGCCCTTCAAGGGTACACATTGAGGTTGTCCTCCAAAGCCAGTAACAAAGAGCATGCCTTTTCTTGCTCTTGTCCTCAAGGGATTTGTGGGAGAGGCTACAGCTGCTGTAGACAGCTGGTCACAATATTGAGAATGTAGTATCATGGGTCTCAGCCATCTCTCTTTCTGTTGATTTCCACCTTAGAGACAAACTTTTGAGAGAAGTGTGTTCAGCCAACTTGAGCAACTATACTTTCTATTGTTTATAAACTGTCCCTGGATAATAAGAATTTAGTGTCGAATACTTTAGAGATAGAGTGTAATATGGTTGACATTTGCAAAATTCAATAACTCACATAGCAATTTATTTCCAACTTTAAACCTAGAAGGCTCCTGATTGTAGACAACAGTTAGTTTCACAGAATCAAAAGACTAAAATTTCATTTAATGAAGAATGATTTTTAATAAATTGAAAAACAAAAATCCTCCTATATCAGATGTGATAGGATGTTATACGTGACACAATTCTCTAAACTTATGAAAGTATTCTCATGTCCATGAATATTATTGAGGCACAGGCAACACAAATTTGCCACTAGTGCCTGGGTCACGTGATGTATTGACAGAGAGTATAACTGTTCATACTATTCTTCATGCATGAGAACATACTGCAACTGCACAGTGCCAGAGAGGACTCTGGCAGGAGGAGCATACAGCTGTTCCTGCATATGGAGCATTACAGAGATTGACAGAAATAAGAGCAGCTGACAGAAACAGCTGAGGCTAATGCCAAACTGATGCAGACTAGAGAAGTAAAAATCTGACCAGAGCTTAATCCTGGGAAACCTAGAAATGACAAGCTGCACTGTGGTTTAGAACAAGCCTTTGAATGGGAATCAGGTGTTCTGGGTTCCAATCATGGTCTACCCACAAATTAAAACAAGAGCTTCATGGAAGTCAAAAAATTTCTATTTTTCTCAGTTGCCTCAATTATGCAATGAGGTGACTGCTGTTGTCTGTGACATCAGGGCTTCATCTAATCCTAGGACAATGCTTCTTGAACTCTAATAGGCAAATAAGTTACCTAGAGAGTTGATTTAAAATGCAGATTCTCCAGCCTGGGCAACTAAGTAGGATCGTGTCTCTACAAAAAAATTTTATTAAAAAATTAGTCTGGTGTGGTGGCTTATGCCTGTAGTTGCAGCTACTTGGGAGGCTGAGGTGAGAGGGTTGCTTGAGCCTAGAATGTTGAGACTGCAGTGACCTGTGATTGTGCCACTGCTCTCCAGCCTGGGCAACAAAGTGAGACCTGGTCTCAAAAATGAAAGAAAGAAAGAAGGAAGGAAGGAAGGAAGGAAGGAAGGAAAGGAAGGAAGGAAGGAAGGAAGGAAGGAAGGAAGGGAAAGAGAGAAAGAAAGAAGAAAGAAAGAAGGAAGGAAGAAAGAAGGAGGAAAGAAAGAAAGAAAGAAAGAAAGAAAGAAAGAAAGAAAGAAAGAAAGAAAGAAAGAAAGAAAGAAAAAGAGAGAGAAAGAAAGAAAAAAGAGAGAGAGAGGGAGGGAGGAAGGAAGGAAGGAAGAAAGGAAGGAAGGAAGGAAGAAGGAAGGAAGGAAGTTACTGTGGATTTTAATTCACTAGCTCTTGAGTGGGACCTAATATTTTGCGTTTCCAATTGGCTTCCACAAGATTTGATGCTATTTGTTTACATATTTTTTATAGTGACACATTGGATTAAGCTGGTTCAAATCCATATTCCTAGACAGGATTGATCAGTAAAAGAACAGCTAGGTGTCTGATTGCCCTTTGAAATGAGGGAGTAAGTAAGGCAAGTGAATAGAACAGAAATTAGGCAAGGAAATTTGGTGGGGGCCTAGCCAAAACCCTAAACTATAAAGAACTGAAACCAAGATTTATTGAGAAAGTAAATGTTCAATAGTTATGAGAAATATCAAAAGGTATGAACATTTGTAAGAACAAATGTTCTTACACCTTGTATGAACAAGGTAAGAACGTTTGAGTCAGTAAAGAGCAGCAGCTCCAGGAGAGAGACCAGAGACCCCTCTTAGAGGGCTGCAGTCCACCCCAAACATGGAAATAAAAGGAAATCTTCAGTTCCTTCAAGGGAAATTCCAGGCACCTAGCTAGCCTTGAGAAGTAAATAAGAAACTCGATAAGCAAGAAGGTAATAATAACTTAAAACAATAGCCAAAGAAATTATAGGCAGGAGATGTTTTGTTCCCTAAAGAAACTAAAAATAACATTTTAACATATGTCCTTGACTTGTTTTTCAGAAACCCAGATTCCCACCAAATGATCTGCTGGCACACAGACCTCAGATAAGGCGAACTGAGGACAAACTGCTATTCTTTATTCTAAATTTCTTCCTGAGGGGCCTGGAGGAAGTCACAGTCATGAGCCAGAGCAAACAGTTTTTCCCAAATTTTTAGACAAAGCTTTGCCTCCTTAACCAATCGCTAAGCAGAATATTTTTGAGTCCACCTATATCCCCCTTCTGCTTCAAGATGTCCTGTGTTTTTAGGTTAAACGAATGTGTAGCCTCCAAGTATTATCTTGTGACTTTGCCTGTAACCTCTGCCTCCCCACCTTTAAAACTGCTGACCTGTAAGCCATCAGATAGTGCAGGCCTGAAGCATGAGCTGCCTGAATGTCCTTGCTTGGTGCCCTTCAAAACATTCCTCACTTTCTCTCGCTGCTATCCCCATGTCAGTGTTTGGCTTTGCTGTGCTGGGTGGTGGACCCCAGTTCACTTCGATAACACAGGCATATTTCACTTGTAAAGTGGGTTGCTGCTAATTGTGGTGTCCTAATTAGGGAAAGGAAGTTAGGCTGGCAAAACAAGGGAAAGCAAAAAGAGAACGCGGATAAGCTCGAAGTCTGCCTTTCTTCATGGTCCAGGACACATAGCCCTACTGCACAAATAACTCACAATCTTACTGTGCCTATCACCAGACATGTGCTGAGGTGGGAAATTAAAGAAAGAAAGAAAAATAAAATTAAAAAAAAAAAGAGAAATAAGTTTTCCTGTATTAGGCTGGCTTGTCCCAGAGGCAGCAACAGGCACAGCCCAAACCCAGGAAAAGTCTTGATAATACTACCTAATGTGCCCTGAAGACTATCCTAGCACTCCCTCGACATAGGGAGGAGAAAAACAAATTTTCCTTTCTCTTATGGTATGAGTTTATAGATTCCTGTTCTCTGCAACTAGTGACTTCAAGTATTCTGTTTATCTAAGCAGTGGAGTGAAGGTCATAAACCATCTGAGCAGGCCTGAGATACAGCCACCTGGGCATCATAGCGAAGGTTATGAGATAAGCCCATGCTAGGCACTAGAGCAGCCTAAATAATGGGCATCTGGGCTGCATTGCAATGGTCATGCATAATCCTGAGTTATGAACCTGTCGCAATTTGATTAACTGTCTTTGTTCTGCCTCTGTACCCTTGCTTTCGTGCCACTGTAAGCCTGCTTCAAGCTAGCCCACTCCCTTTTTGAAGTGTTTATAAAAGTCAAGTGCTGTCTTGGTTCTGGGCCCAGATTTTGGATGTTAAGTCCACTGGGTCTGAGTGCACTCAATAAAGATCCTCCTGTATTTACCCTGAGGTCTCTCTTGTCCTCCTAATTCCCACAACAGTACAAGTTAGCTCCCTACAACGTTGGCATTATCAGTACTGCACATGGCACTCTGCAGCCTAAGAATCATCATATAAAATCTCCAGCAAGTCTTTGTTTCCTCAAAGTCAACTCCTCTTTTGCTGATTCTGCCCATTGCTCCCTTGCAACATATTTTAATGCTTTCTTGAATAAATCTGCCTTTCTTTACCTACAACTGTCTTGGTAAATTATTTTATCCCTGTGCCACCAGCCCAGATAGTTGCTGCTCAACCACAACACTAATGATTAAGGAATTGGAAAATGAATTTATCATGGATAACTCTTGGTTTCTTTCTTTTTTTTTTCTTTTCCTCTTTCTTTTTTCACCTCAGGCAGAACGAGTTTAGTTAATCATGCATCTCAGACCAACTTATCTTATTTCCTTGTTATCTCTATTCCCTACTGAGTCAGGAGAATAGGGTCTGGAGGCAGGGAGCCTACGGCTGATTCACACAGACTTCCTAGAACTGAATCAAAAGAAAAATCCCACCTCTCCATGCCCAAGTAACAAAACGATCAGAGGATTACTCCCTTTGCAACCCACCCCCCTTTCCAGTTCTGGCAGAGGAAAACTGAAAATTATCTCCAGTTGATCCCCTCCCACAACCAATCAGACTGGTCACAGGCTCAGTCTTCATTTGCATAGGGGTGTAATTTTATAACTTCAGCCTCCAATTGGTCTCCTCCTGTGATCAATCAGACTGGTTGTGGACCACTACTTCATTAGGCAGGGTGTAAACCAAATAACCAATGGGAAACCTCTAGAGGGTATTTAAATCCCAGAAAATTCTGTAACCATTGCTCTTCAGCTGCTTGCTCAAGCTCGCTCCCAGTCTGTGAAGTGTATTTTCAATTCAATAAATCTGTGTTTTCATTGTTTCATTCTTTCATTGTTTTGTTTGTACATTTTGTCCAATGTCCAATTCTTTGTTCAAAACCCCAAGAACCCGGATGACTCTTAGTCAAGACCCTCCATCGGTAACACCACAATTTTTCCTTGCCTCTCCAGACAGGCACTAATTATTTGTATTTGTATCTAATGTGTTTTGTTGTTAGATAGCGATGTCTAACATTCTAAGACAGCTTTAAAATTCCCCTCATCTTGACTGAACTTTAGACAGCCTTTTTCCTAACTCTGTATCCTTGACCTCCTTTTTTTTTTTTTACCATCATTTACTTTAGAAAACTTATAATTGTACATTTTTTTCTCTACCTCCTGTAAGATGTTAATCTTACCCTCTTGCCAGTTTGACAACTCAGGATCTAGCTCTTCGAAATGTAATCAAGGAAGACAGTACCTTATCTCTCAATCTCTGTGGAAGAGTGGGAGCCTGACTTTAATGGGTGACAGTTAGCAAGCTCACGTGGCCTAATCACAGAGAAAAACATTTGCAAACTCAGGAACAGCTCAATGTTCTTTAACTACCTCACTGATCAATCTCCCTGCAATGTGCTTCAGTACTTTTATGCTATCTAACAGTAGTGATTAAAACCTGTCTGCATTTGTTTCAGTGGAGGTGAGTCAGACAGTTTCAGCGTCTCTTCCCTATTGTAATGTTGTGAATAGTCTTTCTTGGCCTATATAACCATTGCAGCTTTTGCTTTGATGGTATGTATATTTTTAATGTACAAAAATGGCATTTTATATATCATATTTTTCTTTTTTTCACTAACAACTATGTTTCATAGAGATAAGTATGTTTTTATGTGTATATCTACTCCATGCATCCCAATTGTGACTTAATAATCTGTAGTCTGTGTTGGGACTCAGAAAACAATACACGAAAATGAAGGACTCAGGAGCAGGTGCAGAAGTAAAAGTTTAGCTCTGATATTATCCTGCCCTCCTGTCACTCAGTCCCATTCTCTCTCAAGGCCAGGCATAGAAACTAGAATCCCTCTTCCCCAAGGTGGGTCATAGAAACCATAATCCCTTCTCCCCAAAGCCAGACATAAAACCTAAAAAAGTTACTCAAACTTTCCCTCCACCTTTCGATATAAAAACTAGCCATAATTTATCTGACCTATTTTGTTTGACTGTAGGTCATAAGACTCCCATTCCCAGAAGGAGGAAACACCTGATCAGAAATGTCAAGAAGAATCTAGACAGACCTTGCTGTGTTTCCCCATTCTGTCTATCACCATTACATTCATACACCTTCTGTCCAATCATTTCCAAACAGCTATTCATACTTTGTGGAAGCTAAGAATAAAAACTGACAACTTTCCCTGTATGTTTAGGTCTTCATTTCAAAGGCTTCTGCAAAAGGAAAATATCTTGGGTCCCCCAAATCACTAAGCTAAAGGGAAAAGTGAATCTTGGAACTGCTTACGGCAAACCTGCCTCCCGTTCTATTCAGTCACCCCTCTGTTCACAGAGATAAACGCATATCTGATTGCCTCCTTTGGAATAGCTAATCAAAAACTCAAAAGAATGCAACCATTTGTCTCTTATCTAGCCCTGGAAGCCCCCTCCCCACTTCACATTGCCCCACCTTTCCAGACCTAACCAATGTTTATCTGATATATGTTGTTGATGTCTCATGTCTTTCTAAAATGTATAGAACCAAACTGTGCTCTAACCACCTTAGGCACATGTCATCAGGACTTCCTGTGGCTATGTCATGGGCATGTGTCCACAACCTTGGCAAAATAAGCTTTCTAAATTAACTGAGACCTGTCTCCAATATTTGGGGTTCACATTTTAGTAACCACAGAGAAATTCTGAGCGGAAGTGCCCCTCACCCTTGAGAAATCTATCAGTGCTTGGTACTAGCTTGAGCTATCTTTATGGCTCAAACCAATAGGACAATTTGCGGAGGCTTGGAAGCACCCCCTCCAGAGAATCCATGATCTCCCAAAATTTGGTTGAGATCTAAAGTTTATTTTGCTGTAAAACTCCTTTGCTTGGAGTTTTACTTGCTTCCAACACACGTAAGGCAAGTTTTTCCTGCTTCCATGATGACGGAAGGCAGGAAACTCCTTTATGGAGTTTGAGTTCACTTCCAACAGGAGAAGATGAGGGGCTTTTTTTTCCTGCTTCTAGGATGGTAGAGAGCAGTCTTTAGCCTGGGACGGATCCCTAGGTAAGTAACTGAATTGGGTTTGTCTTGGTAAACAACTAGCTGGTCTCAATTTCTCTTATCAGAACACTCAGTAATTGTATAAGTTGTGCAATCATTTGTTTTGCTTAACCGTTTTTTGTTGTTGCTTGTTTCTGTTTTTGTTGTTGTTTCGGTCTTTTTCCCATTGGGTTTGATTAACTCCATCCAACTTGATCAAATTCGAAGGAAAGTTCCAAATTATGGGGAATGAGGCCTCTGAAGTGGCTAAATACACACACACACACACACACACACACACACACAAGTGGTGTGGTGAGGGGAGAAAAATGGCCAACGAAAGAAAAAAATAAAAGGAAAGATTTTTCATTTTGACTACTTTATTTATTTAACGTAGTATTTACATAACAAGGTCACCTTTTGCTAATCAGGCCAAACTGAAAGAGCAATGGCTGTACTTCTGCAAAAGCAGCAATTTGTCCTAGCTGAAATATGGTAATGAGATTTTTAAAAGATTTTTTTAAAGGATCTCAATGGTTAAAGTCATTTTAATTGAAAGCTAACATCCAAGATGTGTTTGTGTGTGTGCATGTGTATGTTTGTATTTAAAAAGCCTTCATATTTTTGTTTTTATTTTTCTCTCCTAAGACCTACTCCTTTTTTTTGAGCAAAAGTTTCTTTTCTTCTTAGTTGATTGAATTCTATTTTCTTTACTTGCTTCTGCTGTCTCTCCCTTCTCTTGCACCCTCTGCTGCATAAGGGACCTAAAATAGTTTATAATAGGTGGAGTTCCTTAAAGAAAATGGAGAAGGCACCAGACTCCTTCTGGGAGAGAAAACTGTTTTTCCTTAGGGAACCTCAAGAGTGTAAACAGACAAGTTTATCTTATACCTTAAACTGCTTGCTTTTGTATTGCATTACCTGATTTATTGAATAAAATAGTTATTGCAACAGAGGTTGTTCTTGGGTTTTTAAAGAAGAGTGTAGTTTGGACACTTAGAAAAGTCTTTGTTAAAAAAAATTTTTTTAAGTGCTCTGTAAAAACATCCTGTGGTCTAACCTCATAATTCTCCCTTTTGGGAAACCCAGGATTCAGTGTGGGCTCTTCCCAGAGCTCAGAAATCCAGTTAAAAGACAGGTAATCCCAATCTAAATAAAATTGGTCTCCTTATGTAATCCTATGATAGATTTTTATAATTTTATGTTTCATTTGGCATCCATCTTTAATCTCTGTCTAGCACACCACGCTTTTCTTCTCCATACCTTATGATATAAATTTTGCTATTTGATTTTCAGCTGAGTTGTTTCCTTTGACATGTTAATTTAAGGTTATTTATCTGACTACTGCCTAGGGTTGTGAAACAGGTTATTAAGAATCTGGGAAAGATAGGAAAAAAAGCTTTTTTATGAATCTATAAGATATACTTCTACTGGCATGTCTAATACGTCTATGTATTTATGTGTTGTGTACACAGTTTCACTACTGAAACTATATAAAAGAGCTCTAATTAATCAGCTTCAGAAAATAAAAGAATTTAAAACAATACTTTGTCAAGAAAAAAGAGAAGCCTAGTCAAATGTTTTTTCAAGTTATATAACTTAAGTAAAATCTTTAATAAATAAGCTAGCTTTAAAATTATTGGTAAAGTAATATTAGAAATGGCTTAAGAATTGCCAGCATACCTCTTCGTTTGCATTTGTTAATCAAGCAATTTCATACTTATCCATGCCAAATATTATAAGATGCCATAATTTGGCACAGTGGTTTCAAAACTAAACCCAGCCCAAAACAGAATGATCTTTGCTTGTGTAATTTATAACAAATAAGACATTTATATTGGTTTAAAGAAAATAACTGCATCGTGAATTTAGTAAAATTACCATAACTTCTAATCCTGTGGCTTTAGGCAATCTAGTCCACAGGTATTAAGGAGATTGTTTTGGGAAAGGACTGTTATCATCTTTGTTTCAAAGCTTAAACTATAAACTGTGTTCTTCCCAAAGTTAGTTCAGCCTACATTCAGGAATGAAGAAGGACAGTTTGGAGGTTAAAAGCAAGATGGAGTCAGTTAGGTCATATTTTTCTTTCATTGTCTCAGTTATAATTTGGCAATGATGGTTCCATAACTTTAAATGATGACTATTACAATTTTCATAAATAATCTAGGTAAACATTTAAAATAAAATAATGAATATATTCTTTTTAAAATGGTGAAAATTTTTGTCTAATTCAAAGCTTATTTAAAGATTATGTATAAAATAAGGTAAAAGGAACCAGAAAATAAAAGATATGTAAAGAAAGTTATAGAAATAAAGAAGCATTTTTTGGTAAAAAAAGTAAAGAGAGATAATTTTGTATAAGAAATAATCTTGAGGAGGCCTGCCAGTCTCTGTAGACTCCACCTCTGGGGACAGGGCACAGCTAAACAACAACAACAACAACAAAGCAGCAGAAACCTCTGCAGATGCAAGGGACTCTGTCTGACAGCTTTGAAGTGAGCGGTGGATCTCCCAACACGGAGGTTGAGATCTGAGAACGGACAGACGGCCTGCTCAAGTGGGTCCCTAGCCCCTGAGTAGCCTAACTGGGAGACATCCTCCACTAGGGGCAGACGGACACCCCACACCTCACACGGTGGAGTACACCCCTGAGAGGAAGCTTCCAAAGCAAGAATCAGACAGGTACACTCGCTGTTCAGCAGTATTCTATCTTCTGCAGCCTCTGCTGCTGACACCCAGGCAAACAGGGTCTGGAGTGGACCTCAAGCAATCTCCAACAGACCTACAGCTGAGGCTCCTAACTGTTAGAAGGAAAACTAACAAACAGGAAGGACACCCACACCAAAACCCCATCAGTACGTCACCATCATCAAAGACCAGAGGCAGATAAAACCACAAAGATGGGGAAAAAGCAGGGCAGAAAAGCTGGAAATTCAAAAAATAAGAGCACATCTCCCCCTTCAAAGGAACGCAGCTCATCGCCAGCAATGGATCAAAGCTGGACGGAGAATGATTTTGACGAGATGAGAGAAGAAGGCTTCAGTCCATCCAACTTCTCAGAGCTAAAGGAGGAATTACGTACCCAGCGCAAAGAAACTAAAAATCTTGAAAAAAAAGTGGAAGAATTGATGGCTAGAGTAATTAATGATCAAAGGGCAGTGAAACATTCCTAAAAAATACAAACTACCAAGAGCTCAAAAAACAATAGGATTCTATGCAAGGTCATAAACGAAATGAAAGAGATGAAAACCATGACACGAGAAATACGTGACAAATGCACAAGCTTTCTATATGGTATAAAAACGTCTGACATCTAGCCCGTTTTTGAGTCTCATGTTTTGTGTGGCTCCAATGCATACCTGCTTTTTCTCTTGTCGATCTGCCTATTTGTTTTATAGACTCAAATTATCAAAACTTCAGAGGGAAAGTTTGAACTTCCCTACCCCTGCTTACATCTTGATTCTCTAGGAAGCAAGAGCCAAATCCCAGTTTACTTACATATCTAATAAAATATTACATCAAAAATAGTGTATTTTGGAGTAGATCCTCAAAAATTTCCCCCCATTTTTAAAACGATTTGAAGTTTATGTTCCTATCACTTTTGGGTCCCTTTTTTACATTCCTGGTTTTCTCTCCACTGTCATCAATTCCACTTGCCTATTTTTCTTAGCAAACAGGTAATATCTTCATTAATATGTTTGATCAGAACAACTTTGTTTCCCTATCCACTTGGATGTTTGCATTTCAAAGGTGAACTACCAAAGACTCAGAATAATCTAAGGCCAAACATAATCACTTTAGAATAGTGCATTTTCAAGTACATAACACAGGTGGAAGTGGGATAATTTTGGTCAAGAGATGGTATGGTTTGGCTGTGTCCGCACCCAAATCTCATCTTGAATTCCCCTGTGTTGTGGGTTGGACCCAGTGGGAGGTAATTGAAGCACGGGAGCAGGTCTTTCCTGTGCTGTTCTCGTGATAGTGAAAAAGTCTCATGAGATCTGATGGTTATTATAAAGGGGATTTTTCCTGCACAAACTTTCTTTGCCTGCTGCCATTCATATAAGACGTGACATGCTCCTCCTTGCCTTCCACCATGATTGTGAGGCTTTCCCAGCCACATGGAACTGTTAAGTTCAGTTAAGCCTCTTTTTTTTTTTTTTTTTTTTTCATAAATTGACCAGTCTTGGTATGTTTTTATCAGCAGCATGAAAACAGACTAATACAAGTGATTACCTTGCTATTGCTAAATTCCTACCACATACACATTTCATCATCTGACATCATGTAAGGCATTCCCTGGATATAATTTTGTAATAAGAAACAATGGTTCCTTGGCCATGATAGCCTTGGATTCAGCCTCCTACCATTTACCCTGAGACTGACCAAGACTACTGAGCTTGTATCTAACTTATAGCACAAGCAAACTCAAAACAATAGAAAGTGATGATTCAGTACAAAAAAAAAATGAAGAGATTACTAACATTTACATATCATGGAATTAGAGTAGATTTTATTGGTACTCAGAAAATAATATTCCAGGCTGTGCACGGTGGCTCACATCTGTAATCCTAGCACCTTGAGAGGCCATGGCAGGAGAATCATTTGAGCTCAGGAGTTCAAGACCAGCCTGAGAAATAGAGTGAGACTTCATCTATTAAAAAAGAAAGAAAAGAAAAGAAAAAGAAAATAATACACCAAAATGAAGGCCTCAGAAGCAAAAGTTTTTTCTCTGAACCTCCTATTGTGTAGTACCATTCTTTCCCAAGGCCAGCCACAGAAACTAGAATTGCTCTTCCCTAAGGCAGGTAATAGAAACCAGAACCCCTTCTCCCCAAAGCCAGATATAACACCTAAAAATATTATTCCAATTTTCTTTCCAACTTGCTGTGTAAAAGTTGACCATAAAAAAATTATCCAGGCCAGGCACAGCAGCTCACTCCTGTAATCCCAGCACTTTGGAAGGCCAAGGAGGGTGGAACACTGGAGGCCAGGAATTTGAGACCAGCCTGGCCAACATGGTGGAACCCCATTTCTACTAAAAATATAAAAATTCACCAGGCATGGTGGCACATGCCTATAATCCTAGCTACTTGGGAGACTGAAGAATAAGAATCTCTTGAACCTGGCAGTTGGAGGTTGCAGTGAGCTGCGATCACACCACTGCACTCTAGCCTGGGTGACAGAATGAGACTGTCTCAAAAAAAAAAAAAAAAAAAAAAAAAAAAAATTTATCTGACCTGCTTTGTTTGGCTGAGGTCATAAGACACCATTCAGAGAGTGTCCTGTCCATCCCAGAAGGAAGAAATGCTGCTCAGAGGGACCAAGAAGAATGTAGATGGACAGGCCTTGCTGGGTTTCCCCACTCAGTCTATTAGCATTAGATCAGACCATTTTTGTCCAGTCATTTCTACACAGTTCTGCATACTTGGTTGAACCTAAGCATAAAAATGGGTGATTTTGGTCTGGTAAAAATTTTGGTGATTTTGGGTATCTTATGCCTATAATTTTAGGACTTTGGGAGGCTGAAGCAGGAGGATTGCTTGAGCCTAGGAGATTGAGGCTGCAGTGAGCTGTGATTATGCCACTGAACTTCAGCATGAGTGGCAGAATGAGACCCTATCTCAATAAATAAATAAATAATAAATTCTTTATTTAAAAAATAAAAATAAATGAAAGCTCTTGTGTATACATTAACAAATGAGTATGCCTTTTCTCCCATTAATTTGCCTCTTGACAGTGACCTTCAGTAAAAGGCAAAGAGAAAGTTTGCCCTTGACCCCTACAATTTCTATCTTACAAAAATATTCACTTAGGACCTTGTTTACCTCACAAAGTGGTGAAATTAACCAGAGTTACATAAATTGGCAAATGAAGAATTAAAAGCACTGTACAAATGTGGGAACATATTTTCTAACTGGTGTGGATTTATGTGACTTCCCCTTTTTAATATATGTGTGATTGCTCATATTTACCTTATTTACATTCTCTGCCAGGCCCGAGGACACAGAGGTGGTTTGTGGTTATTTACAGGAGAAAGACTAAGAGAAACTTCAACTTGACAATAAACATAGCTGCAATGGAATAAATGTCTATGTCCAGTCAAAATTCATGTTGAAATCTGACCTCCAAGATGATGGTATTAGGAGGTAGAGTTTTTGGGAGGTGATTAGGCCATCAGGGTTCCATCCTCAAGATCCCAATCAGTGTCCTTATAAAAGACTTCAGAATATAGCTGACAATAATGTATTATATTGTTTCAAACAACTAGAAGGAGGATATTGAATGTTCCCAACACAAAGAAATGATAAAAATGCTTGAGATACTGGATGTGCTAATTATTCTGATCTGATCACTATATATTATATGTAGTGGAACATCACTATGTACCCCATGAATATGTACAATTATTATTTGTCAATAAAAAAAATATTTTTTACAAAGAGAGAACTCAGCTAACTAGCCCCTCCCACCATGTAAGAACACAGTGAAATGACAGTGATCTATGAATCAGGAAGCCGGCCCTCACCAGACACTGCATCTGCCAGCTCTTTGATCTTGGAATTTCCAGATTGCAGAAATGTGAAAAATGTATTGTGTAGTTTATAAGCTATCCAGTTTACCGTATTCTGTTACAGCAGCCCAAACTGACTAAGACAATACCTTTTGAAAGAATGACAGATGGAACAACAGAAAATTTCAACCAATGAGAACAGGCCATAATATAGAATCCAAGGCAGGTGACACACAGGACTACAGAAATCAGCAATCAACATCCAGCAGATAATCAACCAGTAGGAAAGATTTCAGCTACCAGGGTGTTGTTGGATCAAACTCCAACTCTGGGAGGGGATCTAGGAGAAGCCCAGTAATTACATCTATAAATTTTGGTTGGTGAAAGTTTGACAAGTGAAGAAAAAAACTGGGCCTCAGGATCCAAGCAAGAAAATAATGTTAGAACTGACTGAGGCTAGAAATTGGACCACTTGATTTTAGGGGCTGTGTATCTTCTGCTGCAGGGCAGTTTCAGTCATGGGAATGAGGAGAAATGTGTCTGAACAGGATAATCTATCTATTCAAAGAGGCATGTGATATGTTTTGGCTCTGTGTTCCCACCCAAACCTCATCTTGAACTTTATCCCCACATGTAGAGGGAGGGACCTGATGGGAGGCAATTGGATCACGGGGGCAGTTTCCTCCATGCTGTTCTCATGATAGTAAGGGAGTTCTCATGAGATCTGATAGTTTAAAAGCCGTAGTTTCCCCTTATGCGCTCTCTCCCTCCTGCCAACTTGTGAAGAAGGTACCTGCTTCCCCTTCGCCTTCTGCCATGATTGTAAGTTTCCTGAGGCTTCCCCAGCCATGTGGAACTGTGAGTCAATTAAACCTCTTTTCTTTATAAATTGCCCAGTCTCAGGTATTTCTTCATAGCAGTGTGAGAATGGACTAATATAGCATGTAAAAGCCAGGAATACATTTGGGCCTGACATTTCCTTTGATGTCATAGTATCATTTTGTGCTTTCTTTTGTACTTTCTCCTATTCTATAAATGCTATTTGCTTAAATCCAAACTCTGCTTTCTGGGTTTAAATATGTCATTTACTAGTTTTATGACCTTGGTCAAGTTAATTTACTATTCTATATCTCAGTTTTCTCATCTATAAAAGTATAATAACAATAGTAACAGCTTCACAGTGCAGTCATAAAAATTACAAAGACTTAATATTTGTTACAGCACTTAGAATAGCATCTGGCACACAGCAAGCACTACGCAAATATTTGTGTTGATTGCTTTCTTTATTATTATTATTACTACTTTGAGAAAATTGTATTTCCTCCTGACTTGGGTCAACAACAAATTTTACACCTGAATTTATAATCTCAGCTGAAACATTGCACTGCAGAAAATTAACACATTGGAATAATGCTCTAAATCTGTAAATGTAGTGATAATCTGACCAGACTTTTCAAAGGATACTGGGAAATTTCCCGACTGAGTTCTGATTCTATATATCATTTCTCTTTTCTGTACTTAATAAGTTTTTTCAGAATTCAGAAAATTAGCCAGTTAGTATGAAGCACCTGAGTTCTAAAATAAAAGATGGCATTTCACATTTGGAGTGTCAGGAAGAGCGTATTTTTACTCACCAATGGCTGCCCACTCTGAGAAAATCTAATACGAATTATTTTTCTGGTAGTCTATGGTTTAATCTTTTTGGTTTGTACGTGGATCCAGACATGTGGTGGCTAAAGCATACATATTTGGGGAGATCATCTTTAGAGAAAATAAAAATAAATTCCAATACATGTTAGGTACAAAAATAAATATGTATTTTAAATGAGGGGGGAAATTACAACAAAATGCAATTTAAAAAGCTAAAATAAGCTATAAACATTGCTGAATAAAGATCATCCTCACTAATGCAGGTGAGCATTATCATCTAATTTGTTGAGAGCCTGAATAGAACAAAAAAGCAGAAGAAGAGTTAGTTTGTTGCTGCTTGAGCTGGCATACCCATCCACCTTCTCCTGCCCTTGGACATTGATGCTCCTGCTTCTTGGCCCTCTGGACTCAGAATGGCACCTACACCATCAGCTTCTTTGTTTCTCAAGCCTTCAGGATGGAAATGAATTACAAAGCCAGCTTTTCTGGTTCTCCAGCTTATAGACAGCAGATACTGGGACTTCTAGATCTGCATAATCATCATGTAAGCCACTTCATTCATATATATATTTATATATATGAACAGAACCAATATATATACATATTTGGTTCTGTTTCCCTGAGAACTCTGACTAATACGTCTTCCATTACCCACTGTTGAGGAAATACAATTTAAAATAAAATATCCCAGCCCACAAAACCTTTCCACAATGGTAGTAGAGAAATAAAACAATTTTATTATTGAATAAGCAATAAACCAAACTGTGATGCACATCACAAGCAATCTGCTAAAAGAGTTCAGAGACAGGAAAAAAATTTACTCTTTTATATAGTCACACAGACATAACTCATTACTTACAGGTTTTCCAGATAAAGAATAAGAGGACTTGACAGCACCATCTGTCACACATAGTTCATCCTAGACTCACCTGGTAATTGGGGTGATCATCCATGTTACCTAATTGGCTTTATACAAAGGAAAAATAGACTTATCTTATCTTTATGACAGGAAGTAGTTCTACAACCTGAAGCAAGGTACCTCTGAAGTTAGGCTTCTACCTTCCCATAGAAACTGGGAGATAAGGAAACTATCTCCCTCGATGTTTACATTCCCAAGAGACAACTCCTAGGTCCTTGAGAAAGACATTTCTGGGTCATAAAGCTGGCCAAAAAAAAAAAAAAATCTCACTTTTAAAAAGATTTATACACATTTCAAAGAAAGAAAAAAGTTATAATTATGAATTTCCTAAAGTTAATGTTTTAAGAAGAGAGACAAGGGAGAAGTCGCTATCTTAATTTTTAACAATTAAGCATTTTACTTTTTATTTTTATTTGTCTATAGACCACATACTCCAGCATTTACGAGGACATATTGATATTGCTAGATACTTGCCAGTCCTGCTTCTGATCATGATGTCCAGATGAGTCAGCCTGATGAGCTATAAAGGTAGTCCTAAAATAATTCCTAGGGCTGT
This sequence comes from Macaca thibetana thibetana, assembly GCF_024542745.1. Classification (NCBI taxonomy): domain Eukaryota; kingdom Metazoa; phylum Chordata; class Mammalia; order Primates; family Cercopithecidae; genus Macaca; species Macaca thibetana. The sequence continues at coordinate 115,450,431 of NC_065591.1, read as the reverse complement.
TTGATTCCCTAATGATGAAGTTCTTCCAATGGTTACTATGGTTTTCTTTTAGTCCCAGAACATACAAGCACTTCACAGGAGAATAGAAGGAAGATCTGTGGGTCAGGAGAGTGGACAAGCGCAGCCTCACACTGAACCTGGAACATCTCTGTCTCCTCTGAATTTAAGCCCAGGCTGCTAAACCACACCTACTGTATTAGTCTGTTCTTGCACTACTACAAAGAACTATCTGAGACTGTGTAATTTATAAACAAAAGAAGTCTAGTTGGCTCACGGTTCTGCAGGCAGTACAGGGAAGGCCTCAGGAAACTTACAATCATGGCGTAAGGAGAAGAGGAAGGAGGCACATCTTACGTGACCAGAGCAGGAGGAAGAGAGAGATGGGGGAGGTACTACACACACACACACACACACACCTTTTTTTTTTTTTGAGATGGAGTCTCGCTCTGTTGCCCAGACTGGAGTGCAGTGGCATGATCTCGGCTCACTGCAACCTCTGCCTCCTGAGTTCAAGTGATTCTCCTGCCTCAGCCTCCCGAGTAGCTGAGACTACAGGCATGCACCACCACGCCCAGCTAATTTTTGTATTTTTAGTAGAGATGGGGCTTCACCATATTTGTCAGGCTGGTCTCAAACTCCTGAGCTCTTGGCCTCCCAAAGTGCTGGGATTACAGTCATGAGCCACCATGCCTGGCCAGTACTACCCACTTTTAAACAACCATATCTCATGAGAACTCACTCACTATCACAAGAACAGCACCAGGGAAGTCCACCCCCATGATTCAGTCACCTCCCACCAGGCCCCTCCTTCAACACTAAGAATTACAATTCAACATGAGATTTGAGTGGGGACACAGATCCAAACCATATCACCTACCTTACCAGATTTCTCACATATGATTTTTCTCTCAGCTTCCAGAGTGCTTCCCTGTAAGCCACTTCATTCAGGGACTACCTCAATGTCCAAATATGTTTATAAATGCTCTAATTATGAATGGGCTTTAAGTTATTTTCTGTTGAAACTCCTGGGCCTGAACTACATCAAAATATATGATCTAGCAATTGTATTTAAATATTCAAATATTACAAAATAGGTGAAAGTTAGCTCAATATTATGACAAAAGGATTATCTAATCAAAACGTATAAATGAGTTCAGTAGGGTGCTATAATTTTATTCTACACATTAAGTAGGATTCTCATTTAAACATGATACCTAATTGAGTATATTTTGGTCATTATTGGGGCTGGCTAGCCCAACAATAGCCCTTATACAAAAGAAAGAATAAGTTAACAAAAACTGAGATCCCCACCTCCAGGAATATAAAATAAAGAGAAGAAGATGAAGACAAAGGTAATAGAGTGAAATGTTATAAAAGAAAGAGAAAAGAGACCTCCAAAAAGGAGGTAGTCAGCAGTATGGACTATTACAGGTTGATAGAAATGAACACAAAAATCCCTTTGATTTTGAAAAACGAGAAGAAAATTTAAGTATGTTCTTAGGCATGTAGATTCAGTAAAATTATAAAATAAGAACCAAATCTCAGGGAACTAAAGATGGTCAAAGAAATAATATAAGAAATACGTAAATTACATACTACCTAAGAAATTTTGCTTTAAAATAAATCCAAGACAGCTTGGATCAGAGTTTTGTTTTATTTGGTTTTTAAGGTAGAGAACCATACCTTCTTCAATAGGAAGAGAAAGGGGATAATTTGGTCAGAAGAAGAAAGGTGCAGTTTACATAAAAAAAAAAAAAAGACAGAATATTTGATTGAGAGTGTTCCAAGAGATGACAACAAAATAATATCAATAACACTAGCAATAAAACTCACACTAATAACTACACACATAACTAGAATATGTGATTCATCTTTAACTTCTGCTATAGGAAACTTCTCTAAGATCACCATCTTCTTCACTTCTCATGTTGCCTTCTTGGTTTTGAACTATCTCGAGTCTCTCCAATTCTGAATAAAACATCTTTTGGGGTCTACACTTTCAAATTTTTATTCTAATATTTTGGAAGAATTCACTAACCAGGTATAACAAAGTAATTCTAATGGACTAACCCTACTAACCCTCACACTATGAACACTTTTAAAAACTAGACAAAACATATGAAACAGCTGTTTTCATATATTGAACAACAAGAAGCCAAGGACAGTAATCCCTGAGAGAAGGAAAACAAGTTAGTTGAGCTTAAAGATAACCCAACCTCTCTACCTGGAAGTGTCTATTAGACACTCGTTTGGAAGGAGGGCAAAGCCAAGCAGGGCACAGCATTTTCACTATTTGGAAGAGACAGGGTTGAGAATTCAAGGAAGCTGAAGCAGCTGAAATAAAGATAAAAAAGGGGACATCACTACAGATATTAATAGGATAGTAAGGGGACTATTATTAATGATCTAATGCCAATGAATTTGACAATTTAGATAAAGTGAACAAATTCTTTGAAAAGCAAAAATTATGAAAACAGATTCAGGAAGTAAAATATAATCTTCAGAAAACTTTGTCTATAAAGTTTTGTCTATTAAAAATAGAATTCTCAATTTGAAACTCTCCTACAAAGGACACTCCAGACCCTTAAGTTGTTTTATTCTGATTAATTTGTTCCAAATATTTAAGGAACAAATAATATAATTCTTATACAAATTCCTGTGGAAAGAAAAGAAGAAGGGTCTGGGAAGAAACACTTCTCAATTCAAGAGAAAGATGATTTCTCAACCAGATAAAGAGCACCTACAGAAACTTTACAGCTAACATGTTTAATAGGCAAAGACTTAACCTGTTTCCTAATATTAGAAACAAGGCAAGCATTTCTGCACTCACTACTTCTATTCAACATGGTGTCTTTATTCACTGACATGACCGTATTAATAGAAAATCCTATGAGTAAATTTAACGAGATAGCAGGATAAAAGTCTTATGAAAAATGCTGTGGTTCTATGCTAGCACTAAATATTGACAACATATAGTAGCAACAAAATATTGGAGAATTAAATTTTTTGAAAATGTGATTTACATTAGCATAAAAAATAAAATACTGAAGGATAATTGATAAGGTTTGGCTCTGGGTCCCCACCCAAATCTCATCTCCAACTGTAATCCCCATAATCCCCATATGGCAAGGGGATTGGATCATGGGGGATCCAATGGACCCGGGAAGAGGTAACTGGATCATGGGGGTGGTTTCCCCCATGCTGTTCTGGTGATAGTGAGGGAGGTCTCAAGAGATCTGATGATTTTATAAGTGTTTGGCAGGTCCTCCTGTGCTCTTTCTCTCCTGCCACCTTGTGAAGAAGTTGCCTGCTTCCCCTTTGCCTTCTGCCATGGTTGTAAATTTCCTGAGGCCCCTCCAGCCATTCAGAACTTTGATTCAATTAAACCTCTTTTGTTTATACATTACCCAGTCTTAGGTATTTCTTTATAGCAGTGTGAAAACAGATTAATACAATAATTAACAAAATATTCAAAACTAGGAAACTGTAAAGCATTATTGGGAGAAATTAAAGAAATTAACATCGCAATGTCCCCATGATTGATTCAATAAAAATCCCATTTAAAATTTCAGCAGGTTTCTTTGTAGAAAATGACAAGCCATTTTCAATTTATATGGAAATGCATAGGAACAAAAATGACCAATACAATCCTGAAAAAGAACAAGTTAGAGAATTTACACTATTAATTTCAAGACTTACCAAGACATTGTGGTATTGAAACAAGAATAGATGATCAATGGAAGAAGGGTCTGAAAATATACTCATATACATATAATCAATTTATATTTTATAGAAGCATAAAGTCAATTCAAGAAGAAAAGGGATAATCTTTTACTAAATGGTACTACAACGATTAGTCAATAGAAAAAGTGAACTTCAATCACTACCTCATATCATATAAAAATTTACTCAAAATGGATCATACACTTAAATATCTAAAAGAAAACAGAAGAAAATCTTTGCAATTTTGGAGTATGCAAAGATTTCTTACATGGGATGCAAAAACATAAACCATAAAAACAAAAAATGATAACTTAGATTTAAAAATTAAAAACCTCTGTACATCAAAATATATTACAAAGAAAATCAATAGTAAGCCACTGACTAGGAGAAAATAATTTCCATTTTCATTTTTTATCTGATAAAGGACTTGTATCTACAATAAAGAACTTTCTCTTTTTTTTTTTTTTTCAGACGGAGCCTTGCTCTGTCGCCCAGGCTGGAGTGCAGTGGTGTGATCTCAGCTCACTGGAACCTCCGCCTCCTGGGTTCACACCATTCTCCCGCATCAGCCTCCCGAGTAGCTGGGACTACAGGTACTTGCCACCACACCTGGCTAATTTTTTTATATTTTTAGTAGAGACAGGGTTTCATCGTGTTAGCCAGGGTGGTCTCGATCTCCTGACCTTGTGATACACCCGCCTTGGCCTCCCAAAGTGCTGGGATTACAGGCGTGAGCCACGGCGCTCAGCCAAGAACTTTTTTTAAAGAGACAGTCTCGCTCTGTTGCACAGGCTGAAGTGCAGTGGTACAACCACGGCTCACTGAAGCCTCAAACTTCTGGGCTCAAGCAATCCTCCTGCCTCAGCCTCCCAAGTTGCTAGGATGACAGGTGTGCACCACCATACCCAGCTACTTTTTAATATTTTGTAGTGACAATGTCTCACTATGTTGCCCAGGATGGTCTTGAACTCCTGGTCTCAAGCAATCCTCCACCTAAGCCTCCCAAAATGCTAGGATTACAGGTGCAAGCCCTGCCTTAGAATAAAGAAATTGTATGACAAAATAATAAAAAACAAAAATTATCTGATTTTAAATGGGTAAAATATTTACATTAACGTCACAAAAATGATACAGAAGCTGTTAAACATATGAAAATGTGTTCAACATCACTGGTCATCAGGGAAATGCAAATTAAATTAAGAATGAGAAAATCCAACCCCTACTATCATATCTAATTTTTTTAAACTGACAACAGCAAATGTTGGTGAAAATGTGGAAAAACTAGAACTCTCACATAGTTGATGCGCCTGTGAAATGGTACCACCTCATTGGAAAACAGGTGGGCTGTTTCTCAGGAATTTCACTTTTAGTCATGTACCTAAAGTAAATAAAAATAGACACCCACAAAATATTCCTACATGAGTGTTCACCACAAATTTACGCATAGCAATAAAATCTAAAACAACCCAAATGCTCATTGACTAGCATATGAATGAATAAGATGTATATATTCATACAATGGAAACTCAGCACATTTTTTTTTTTTTTTTTGAGACAGAGTCTCACTCTGTTTCCTAGGCTGGAGAGTACTGGCATGATCATGACTCACTGCAGCTTCAACCTCTTGGGCTCAAGCAATCCTCCCACCTTGGCCTCCCAAGTAGCTGAGACTACAGGTACCTGCCACCATGCCCAGCTAATTTTTTATTCTTTGTGAAGACTCGGTTTCACCATGTTGCCCAGGCTGGTCTTGAACTTCTGGGCTCAAGTAATCCAACCCCCTAGGCCTCACAAAGAACTGGGATTATAGGCATGAGCCATGGCACCCTGAAACTCAGCACTTTAAAGGAATTAGCTTTTTATACTTAACAATGTGGATGAATCTCAAAAACATTTTGCTAAGTGAAAGCACCCTGACACAAAAGAATACACATACCTTATGATTCCATTTATATAAAAATCACACAATAGGTGACACTAATCTACAGACATAGAAATCAGACAGCGGTTGTTGGGGTGGGAGAGAGAGTACTGAGATAGAACTGCAAATGAGCACGAAATAACTTTTTCAGAGTGCTAAGAAAATTCTGTATCTTAATTGAAGTGATTACATGGGTGCATACATCTATCAAAACTCTTCAAACTGTATACTTAAAAATGAGTGTATTTTATTTCTACTTAAATTATCCTCATTAGAGTGGATTTTCAAGTTACAATTCCAACTCTTATGTTCCTGTTTTGCAGACAGCCTTCTCCAATCATTAGTTATACATGCAATATCCATGAACTTTCTATATGACCCTCAATACTTTAGGCCCCTGTCTTTTCATTTATCCCCATAAGATAGTTCACAAGAAAATTGAATGCAATTTCTATTCTGTTCACTCTCACATTTCTGAATACATGGCCATTTTTATATTATTAACGAAACTGATTCCTTTGTTCACTCTTAAAGCACATTTCTGAATACGTGGCCATTTTTATAGAGACTTTGGTTAATTACCTCAGGAGTGCAGGAATGATTGGTACCAATTAGAATTTAGAAAACTACAAATTCTTCAGCTTGACTTATGAATAAACTTTTAGTGAGAGCTTCCCTGTCTCCTGGGACTCTCTGGAGCAAATCCATGGAGACTGATGTCTCACAGGAACCTGTGAAAGTGTCCCACGTTAACAAACTGTTATTTTCAGAGAAGGTATCCTGACCTGGCATGAACAGATGAATGAATCACTCTCAATACCATTATCCGAAATGCTGAAGAAACCTTGCCATGTCATGAAAGCTTTATGAATAGAATTCAGTAATGCATAAGGACACTTGCATTAAAGTCTAGAAAAAGAGATTCATTTTCTATGCAGAAAAAAAGAGAAAACTTTTCTCTTCCAATTGTGCTGCCTTTATAACCCAACTCTCCTTTTCTGTCAGTCTACTGTGGACAAGGACATACCTTGAGGCTGGAAGTGTTTTCCTGGAAATCAGTAGTGCAGTGTAAGTATTGCTTTGTTACCGAGAAAGAGTACTATTTTGGAAAAAGCTTTGCTTTTCTCTAAAATGAATTGATATGGCTAGACTTGACCCCTTGAAGTCTTAAAGTAAATCCTAATAAATCAATTTTGGTATCATGCAGAAAAGTCATCACAATGACCTGGACTTGGATCTTCCTCAATGAAAAGTAGTCTTTATTCACCACATCTTACCTAGAACCATCAGTCCTTGAAATGAATTTCAAATTGGTTCTTAGCACAAGTCCCCTGAGTGATTAATCTTGGTTTATTTCTCTTTGTGAATCTTATTCTATATGTGCTTAATGTTTCTGTTTTAGAGTTCTAACCACTGGGCATATTCAAATTTATTCCATAATCAAAGTCTTGAAAATTGAAATTGGTCTTCATCAACAATTTAAAAACAAACAAATAAATAAACAAACAAGACTTGGAACATTTTGCTCTTATCCAGGGAAGAAAGTATGTTAATACTTTTCTTCTTTTTGTCTTCTTCTAAAACTATAAAAAGTTTTAGAAAATGTGGGATTCTTTATTGCACCACAAAACTCAGAAAAAAATGACTCAATACAATTTCAAGCTATTGAGCATTAAATGAGTTAAGAAAGTTATCCGTACTCAGGCAGCCTGAAGAAGCTGGGAAAAGAACTAGAACACAGGAAAAACGAAACAAAATACCAGCATATCCCTGATTAGGGAAAGATGGAGCAGAAAGGTTTTCACGCAGCAAAACTCACATCAGAAAAAGCTGGAAGCAGCAGCAAACTTGGAGACAAATTATTTAGCAAACAGTTCCTGTCATGACTTGAGCATCTGAAATACAGGAAACGGTGACATCTATAAACATGTGCATGTGTCAGTTTCCATAAACTTCTAGGTAACTGGGGATAGAGTGTCAACAAGCTATCGATTTATATAATCATTTAGAAAATATATTTTGAGAGCTTATTTTGTGTCAAGCCCTATGCTTCAGCCCTGCAGATACTATTGCTGCCTGCAAGGGGCTTAGAGTCTATAGCAGAAGCTAAGCAAACAATGAACACAATTCTACAAAGTATTCAGGTATAGATATGCACAGGGCATTAGGAAAGCGTGTAGGAGCAGCACCTTAACTGGACTAGAGATGGTAAGTTAAGGAAGGCTTCCCATGGAGGTGGCTCCTGAACTTAAATTTAGAATTCAGACAAGACTTAGCCAAATAATGGAGAAAGTCAGGAAGAGTACTTCTAGTGAAGAGAACAGCGTGGGCAATGACTGGGAGGCAAGAAAGAAGAAGGCATAATTGGGGAACTAGAGCTGGAGTCAGCCAGCTGTTTCTGTAAAGGGCCAGAGAGTAAACATTTTAGACTTTGGGGGTCATATGGTCACTGTCACAATTATTAAACTTCACCATTATAGCACAAAAGCAGCCACAGGCAATAGGTAAACAGATGAGTGTGGCTATGTATTAGTGAAACTTTACAAAAACAGGGCTGTAGTTTGCTAACCTCTAAACCTGAGTAATTCAGTAAGTGTGGAGCATAGAAGAAGGAAGGCAGAAGGAAAAATGGTAAATGGCAGAAAATCATGCTGGAAAGGTAGGTAAGACAAGATCATCAGTGGTCTTAAATGTCATGCTGAGGAGTCTGGGATGTTAACTTCAAGGTTCTGAGGAGTGGCATAGTCAGAATTAGAATGGTCCCCCTTGCTACAGTTTGAACCATGGGTAGGAAAGAGCACAGCAAGTCAGGAGACAGGGAGTCCTGTTAGGAGGCTGTGTTCGAATCCTGATGGGAGATGACAGCATGATTTACCGGAGCCAAGGAGAGACGGAAAGAAGGACACACACTAGAGAATGAGTAAGAAGTAAAGTTAACAGGACCTGGTGACTTGGACCCTGGTGGATATGCATGAATCCATTTGACCCTATACATTGTGACTTTTTTAAAGGAAAAAAAAAAAAAGTCTAGAGTGTAGGATTGAAATGTAATAGGCATATAGACGGCAGTGTTTAATCCAGTATCTTAGCTCTATAACTTTAGGTTCCTGGGGCTGCTTTCCCGTGTTTCTCTGAATATTGCTTTTATCTGCTAACTCGAGACATCCCCACCTCCCTCCACATCTCACAAAACTTCACATGTGCTCAAAACCCAGTCTATGCAGCTGTCAGGACAGCTACTGCCTGATTCCTCATTCCTGCCACTTCTACCTTCTCAGCATTCCTTCTGCTGAGGACCACTCCCCTTGCCAGGCACTGCCACTTTTGCTGGTATCATTTCTGCTGCCACTGCTGCTGCTATTCCTGGACCCTCATGCTACCAAACCAAGCCATGTTACTGACAAAAGCAGAGACAGTATGTCTGTCCCCTGTATGTGCCCCACGTGGTCACCTGGATACCACAGCAGTGCTGTCTGTGACCAGAATCTCAAAAGAGGTCATGCAGATACCACCTGCAGCCCCTTCCTCCATAAAGCTTAGATCCACATGTACATGTGTTACAGAGAATGGCTGACACCATACTTCACACACACACACACACACACACACACACACACACTTGCAAACTCCCTGACTCAAGATTCTTTGCTCCAAAAGCTTCATGAATCTCTCATGTCAACTGTCCTAACTGTTAATTTATCATAAGTACCAGGACAAGTCTGACTCCCAGCTCCAGCTCAGGTGAAATTCTCTGCTCTGGTTCTGTGTCACAAAAACTGAATTCTTGTCTGGAATGCATTCCCCCTCTCTCCTTACTCCACTTTCTTTTCCTATTGAACTCTAGGACTCAGCTTAGGCCTCTCCTTGTTTAGAAAAACTTCCTTAACCCCTGCTAAAGATGGGTGAAGAGTCCCTTCTAAGTGTTTTTAAAACAATCTGTGCACAACTCTACACTTTCCCTCACTGAGTCATGTTCTAATTATTATACTATATATAGTATCTATCTATCTATCTCTATCTATCTATCTAATCTATCTAATCTATCTAATCTATCTATCTATCTGATAAGCTCTTTAATCTATCTATCTATCTATCTATCTATCTATCTATCTATCTATCTATCTGATAAGCTCTTTAATTGCCTAGCAGGACTTGAAGCATAGTAAGCTCTCAACAAATGCTTGTGGAATTCATAGGTCTAATTCTCCAAATGGTAGAATGTGTAGCCTTTGGAAATATGATATTGAGCTATAGAGATTGCCACTCTTCTCTGCATGGGGAATGAAGATAATTCCATACCTATCCTGTAGAAAGAGACCAGGTTCGCAGCCAGTTATATTGGCCATTAGTGCAAATTCAAATACTTCTCTGTCTCTCATCATTTTGTGGAAAGGCACTGGAGCTTGCGAGATTGTAGACAAAGAATCTTTTCCTTGTCTAGAAAAGAGGTGGGAGAAAATGGAAGTGTTTTTCTTCCCTAAGCAAGCCCTCAGAGAATTACAGTTATCTCACATGAGGGAAGAATGAAACAACCTATCAATGACCTGTAAGTTGCCTGTTTCATGCTAAGTTTCTCACGCACTTTGAAAATTGTGAAATTCATTTCACGGTAATTTATCTTACCCATTTCAAAGGAAACCCATATGGAAGACTAGCCTCAATAAGAAAGGAAGTAGTTTTACTATTTTCTGCTGAATTTTAGTAGAACAGAAAGGATGTTCTCAGCCTATGAATTTACATATACAAATAGAAATACTTTACTTGGTATAAAAAGACATTTAGTCACAAAAAAAGTTTTGACAAAAATGTACTTTTCAGAGTTCCCATTTTGTTATCCTTAGCATTTGCTAACCTTTCACTTTTGGAGATTAGAGTCTGCAGATCTTTATCCCATATACATTTATTAGGTGCTTCCATATAACAGGCTTTGACTCAGCTCGTTCTGAGATTTTGAATTTGAGTTGAATATATCTCTCTACTTCCTAAACAGTTTTATTCATTTAGTTTTAAATGTTATTTTTGATTCCTTTAACAAAGGAGTCTGAACTAGAATATGGAAGTGGATTTTTAGAAAAACACCTGTTCTGTTATCTTGTATCTCACCACTAATATAATAGCAATGATTTGAGGCTATTTCAATAAACACACTCACACCCACACACAATAATGGCTTCCTTAAATGTATCTGTAATATAATCAGTAACTCTTTTTTAGACTCTGAGAATAGGGATTAATTTCTTATGAACTCACAGCCATGTGTATGTACATATGTTGTTATACACACTATGCATTTAAAATAGTCATATGAATAATTGACAACAAGCAACCACATTTAACATGATTATTCTCAGAGTTGTATAAGGGTGAAAAAATACTTTGCATTCATCAAGTGTATTTAACACATTCAAAGTCCACTAGAAGCTGGTTTTGCTGACAAAAAAACCAGCCAAGTCATTAGTAAAGAAGGATTGGCCAGTGTGTATTTATATGTGGATGAGGGAGGACCTGACATAGTCAGAATCCTCCTTATTTTTTGTCCCAACTACAATCAACTGTGCTCTAAGATTCTCAGGAGCTTTCAGGAGCTTGCTTGTCTTTCTAGGGTATCAAGGGACATGAGAAATGGGACGGTAATCACAGAATTACCGTCCTAGGCTTTCCTGTTATCCAAGGCCTACAAACACCTCTCTTTATAGCAATACTTCTCATCTACATATTAACCCTTACAGGCAATGGGCTTATTATTGCCATTGTGTGGGCTATGCCCAGGCTACAAATTCCAATGTACTTCTTCCTTTGTAATTTGTCTTTCCTAGAGATCTGGTACACCACCAGTCATCCCCAAACTGCTAGAAACCTTTGTAGTGGCAAGAACGGTAATCTGCATTTCCTGCTGCCTGCTGCAGGCCTTCTTCCACTTCTTCCTGGGCACCACCGAGTTCTTGATCCTCACTATCATGTCTTTTGACCGCTACCTGGCCATCTGCAAGCCCCTTCGCTACCCCACCATCATGACCAGCAAACTCTGCCTGCAGCTGGCCCTGAGCTCCTGGGTGGTGGGCTTCACCACTGTCTTTTGTCAGATGATGCTGCTCATCCAGTTGCCGTTCTGTGGCAATAATGTTATCAATCATTTCTACTGTGATGTTGAACCCATTTTGAAAGCCGCCTGCATAGACACCAGCATTTTGGAACTCCTGGGTGTCCTGGCAACTGTCCTTGTGATCCCAGGGTCACTCCTCTTTAATATGATTTCTTATATCTACATTCTGTTCACAATCCTATGGATTCCTTCAGCCACGGGCCGTCAGAAGACCTTCTCTACCTGTGCCTCGCACCTGACCGTTGTCTCCCTGCTCTATGGGGCTGTTCTGTTCATGTACCTAAGACCCACAGCACACTCCTCCTTTAAGATTAATAAGGTGGTGTCTGTGCTAAATACTATCCTCACCCCGCTTCTGAGTCCCTTTATTTATACCATTAGAAACAAGGAGGTGAAGGGAGCCTTAAGAAAGGCAATGACTTGCCCAAAGACTGGTCATGCAAAGTAAAACATGCAACACATCAAAATGAGCTTAATGCAGATAAAAACAATTAAGTTGAGAGAGGATTTTGGAGAAGTTTGGTAAAACAGGCACCCCCCAAATCCCAGAAGTTCTGATTAAATGCTATAGTAAGATAAAGATGCAAAAGCAAACCATCATGGTTAGGGTCTCCTATGAGAACTTGTTACATGTAAATGAACTAGGAGTTTTTCTTGAGAAGAAACAATGTAATTCTTCAACAAGGAAATCCCGGGATATCCTCAGATGCATGAAGTAGAACTCTGGACTTGTCAGTAGTAAACTGAAAGTAGAAACCACTAAGGTCAGAGACAAATGTCAACAACTTTAAAAATGTACCAGGAATCCTGTCTCCCTCTTTGTTTATGATCACCATCTTTTTTTATGACCACCATCTTTTTTTATGACCACCCTCTTTGCCTCATCTTCTTGTCAAAAATATAAAACATTCCACATCTCATTTTCTTAGTTCCTATCATCTTCATCATGAGAAGCACGCCTCAGACTTCTAATAATTCTAATGTTCCTTCCAAAATGTTTGAAATGAATCAGCTTTGTGTTTGATAATATCTCAATAAGGGGACTTCTATCTTGAAATAATACAAATTTTTAGATAAACTTAGAGACGTTCATCCTCAGATAACACCAAAACTTGAGAACATCTTATAAAAAGTTTCCATTTACAGTTCATGGATTACAGCAGTTCCTGGGCTCCAATATAAGTAGACCAAGTGCCTAGGAAGCTAGGAAAAGTCTCAGAGCCAATATATCTAAAAACGCTTTCCTACTGGAAAATGCAGCCCCAAGGTTACATGAAGCTCAGGGTTCACACGTAGGTTGTCACTGAAACCCCCAGGGTTCAGTCAGGTCCTGGTGCTTGCTGCACAGAACATCGATCACCGAGTCACTGAGCATTGCCAGGGAAGAAGGCTTTAACTGAATGCTGCAGCCAAGAAAAATGGGAGGTAAAGTCTCAAATCCATCTCCCCAAACGCCTAAAATTGGGAGGTTTTATATATAGTGGAAGGGAGGGAGAATAGGAATTAGAGAGCGGTAAGGAAGAAGAGTTGGTAAGGTGAGAAAACAGGAATTAGGGAGGGTAAGGAAGCCATCATGATGAATGAGGGGCCAGGCATCTTGTTGTCTGGATTGGTGATCTAGTGGGCTTCATTCAGTCTTTTGCCCAAGAGTCAGTTTCCTGAGGAAGGAACTCAGTTAAGACAAATGTAAGTTTCAGGTTTTAAGACAGAGTGTCAATTTCTGTGTTCATTTAAAAATCCATAAATATCTTTTGTGTGGGACAATTGGCCTGGTTTCAGGGTTAGTGTGCAAAGTCCCTCAAAGTAGGCTACAAACCTACTGATCAGACCTTGTCTTTAGGTAAGATATCTTTTTAGGCAATGATAATGCAGGTGATTCAGTTTGTGATAATGAGTATTAGATATGTCCCTTCCCAACAGTAAAGAAAAACTAGCATTAAAAGACCATTAAACTATGGTCAAAAAAAAAAAAAAAGATGACTGCTGTAAACAAAAAATAAAATTCTAAGGGTCCCTCAATCATCTGAATGGACTCCTCCTCTTGGCCAGAGCACTCCAAAGTTAACCTGAAAGACTGGTTCAGATCATGACAGGAAGAAGGGGTCAGACACGCCTCATTATGCCCTCCTCCCTTTTGGAATTCAGGAAAAGCTGACCAGCATTTAACATCAACACAGACCTTAAGTCTGATAAGAAACATTTACAAATGTACAATCTATTCTCTCTGAAGCTTACTACCTGGAAGCTGCATTTGCATGATAAAACTGGTCTCCACAACCCCTTATCATAACCCAGACATTCCTTTCTATTGATAATAACTCTTTCAACCAATTGCCAATCAGAAAATTTTTAAATCTACCTATAACCTGGAAGCCCCCCGCCCCCTACTTCAAGTTATCCTGCTTTTCTGGATAGAAACAATGTATATCTTAAATGTATCTGACTGATGTCTCATGTCTCTCTAAAGTGTATAAATCCAAGCTGTGGTCCAACCACCTTGGGCACATGTTCTCAGGATCTCCTGAGGGCTGTGCCACAGGCCATGTTCACTTGTATTGGGGTCAGAATAAATCTCTTCCAATATTTTACAGAGTTTGACTCCTTTCATCAACACTGCACATTCCTTTTAATATTGAATTGAAAATTCAAAACAAAATGTAATGAGAAAAAATATTATTATCTCAACTGCTGTACCTGATTTTCTCTTAGAGAGGGAACTGTCTTGGAGCTGTGCAGGAGAAATAGATCATTTGGAAGTAAAGGAAGGGAGAGAACCTAAGGACATCAATATTATCATGAGCTCTATCATCAAAGAATGGTTTAGAGTGCCCTGAATGAGAAAAAAAAAAAGGTAACATTTAATATTTTCCAAAAAAGAAATGACAGAGAAAGGAAGAAAAAAGGAACCCAAAATGGAGCAAAGCAGAGGAGTCTGTGGGAAGAAGTCAGTGGAAATTCCCCAGAGTCAGGGCACCTAAAAAGCAGTTTAAGAATGGAGATGCCTAATGCTCGGTTTGAAGTCACATTTCTACAATGTTGATCTGTCTTGCCCTCAAACCTTCAGTAAAGTCTCCTATATTACCAAATGCCTGTATGAACAGAACATGCATGTCACATGCATTCATGTATGTGTGTGTTGTATGTGAGTCAAGGAGGAATAAAGTTTCATGTCTGGAATTATATAGTTTGGATTAGAAACAGCCCACAGAGAATACCACAGAGATGGCCACAGAATATGCAGAAATTTTAGGAAGCACTTCACATTTGCAGGGGCTTGGGCAAGTACTCAAGGTAACCTAAATCTAGAGGTATTGGAACATCTGGGCTATATTATTGCTTTTAAAAAGTTTTTTAAAATTTGCCTTCAAATCTCATAAATATTAGTTTTTCTGGGCCTAGCCTATGACCTTAAGGGTTTCATGTCTAATGGCAGACAAAGGGTAGGATAAAAACATTTTGGCAGATCCAAGAAAAGGGGGAAGGAGGGAAGAACAAGTGTGAGAATACCACGAGGCTTTAATTCATAAAACTTAAAATAGACGACATTTATTCATGCATGTTTATGTCTTACTGATATACTGATATCATATACCAAGCTATGTTCCTGGTACTGATTCTACCGGGAAAAAACGTGTGTGTGCACGTGTGTGGGGGGGGTATTATAGTAGTCTGCAGGGGTATTAGTTCTAGGAGTTGGAAATGCTAGAGTTACAGAAGTCTATCCAACGGTGAAGCCTCCTGAACATCAAGAATGATATGAATTACAAGAAGACTTCCAGGGAACCATGCCTAAGATCTGACTTTCCCTCACCTACAAGGGAGGCAAAGACATGAAGGAGATTGTGGGCAGCCTCCAGTGTCCAGAGAAGATAGAGTGCTGTTTTAAAGAAAAGGAGCCCTGGCCACAGAGACAAGACAGAACTTGAGACCTCACATTGTACCCTACTGTTTCTCAGGTCTCTAAAGCCAAAATGTCTTTCCTATTCTACTTTTCTCCAGCAGAGTAAGGAATTACAAAAAGATCCATTCAGACAATATCACGAACAACCTACCCAGATCCCTGGATATTATTTTTCTAGTATCAATAACTTTAATGACAAAGTTGAGCGCCTGGATAGACCTGAAACAAATCTTTAACAATTAACTTTAGAGATAATTTGTTTTATGAAAATGCACACACTTAAGTAAAGCAGTGTTTTCATGATGCCACAGGATATTCATAAACAGGACTCAGAATTCAAACTGGGTGGGGGGAATGCAGGGTTAGAAAAGGTTAAGTAGGTTCCTTCATTATTGAACTTCTGAGAATCCATAACACTAAGTTAGAGAAAATAATTTCCAAATCTAAACATATGTGTATAAAAGTACCTCCTATATGATCTTGAACCCAACATAGCTTTATTCATCCCATCTTGGAATTCATTAAGACTTATGCCCATACAGAAACAGACACAGAGACCAATGGAACCGGTTAGAAAATCCAGAAATAAAGCCACACACCTACAACCATCTGATCTTCAACAAAGTTGACAAAAACAAGCAATGGGGAAAGGACTCCCTATTCAATAAATGATGCTGGGACAATTGGCTAGCCATATGCGGAAGTTTAAAACTGGATCCCTTCCTTTCACTATGCACAAAAATCAACTCAAGATGGAGTAAAGACTTAAATATAAAACCTAAAACTATAGAAACCCTAGAAGAAAACATAGGAAATACCATACTGGACATAGGTCCTGGCAAAGATTTCATGATGAAGACTCCAAAGGCAACTGCAGCAAAATAAAAATTGACAAGTGCGACCTAATTAAACTAAGGAGCTTCTGCACAGCAAAAGAAACTATCAACAGAGTAAACAGCCAATCTACAGAATGGGAGAAAATATAAGCAACTTAAACAATTCAACAAGCAAAAAACAAACAATTCCATTTAAAAATGGGCAAATGACATGAACAGACACTTCTCAAAAGAAGACATACACGTGACCAACAAATTCAAGGGAAAAAATGCCCAACATCACTAATCATTAAAGAAATACAAATCAAAACTACAGTGGGATATCATCTCATATCAGTCAGAATGCCTATTATTAAAAAGTAAAAGAGAAATAACAGATGCTGGCAAGGTTGCAGAGAAAGGGGAATGCATACACACTGCTGGTGGGAATGTAAATTAGTTCAGCTACTGAGGAAAGCAATTTGGAGACTTCTTGAATGTAAAACAGAATCGCTATTTGACCCAGCAATCCCATTACTGGGTATAAACGCAAAGGAATATAAATCATTCAACCATAAAGACACATGTACACATATGTTCACTGCAGCACTATTCCACAATAGCAAAGACATGGAATCAACCTAAATACCCCTCAATGATGAACTGGATAAAGAAAATGTGGTACATATATACCATGGAATACTATGTGGCCACAAAAAAGAATGACATCCTGTCTTCTGCAGCAAAATAGATGGAGCTGGAAGCCATTATTGTAAGCAAATTAACACAGGAACAGAAAACAAGATCCCACATGTTCTCACTTAAAAGTAGGAGCTAAACATTGAGTACACATGGACACCAAGGAGACAACAGACACTGGGGCCTACTTGAGGGTGGAGGGAGGGAGAAGAGTGAGAATCAAAAAACTACCTATTGGAAACTGTGCTCACTACCTGGGTGATGGGATCATTTGTGCATCAAATCTCAGTGACAAGCAATTTACCCCTATAACAAACCTGCACATGTACTCCCTCGACCCAAAATAAAAGTTGGAAGAAAAAAAAAAGACCTGTCCCATAATTATTGAAAACCAGAGCAATTGCCATTCCAAAATAATACTTTACAATCCTCTACTTAACCAATGATAGTCTTCAAGATCCTGCCTTATTGGAGCAAAACTTCCAGTTCTTATCCTAGATTTCATCTTTCCTCTTTTAACTCAGAAAGACTCACTCCCATCACATTGAATGATATAGCTCTCCCTTACATGTCAACTAATAAACTCAGCTTTGTTTTTCATTTCTAAGGATCTTCGCATGCATTATAAAAATTTCCAAGAAGAGGATGGAGTATATGGTCTTTTCCAAGCTTATCCAGCTACAGACCATTTTTCTCAACGTGTCTCAGACTAGATGTCCTGCTGTCTTCCTTAAGGTATATCTCTAAAGCCACCTCTGTTTCTATCAGGACCTTATCACTCCATGGTATTCACAAATGACCAACTAACTTGGGGATCAGAGTGTAAAAATCAAATATGAGAAAATATAAAGCATAATACAGACACATTAGAATGCAGATAATCATATACTTACCAAGGTATCTAATCTAGTGCCTGACCAAGTGGCTCACCACCAGGTCACTTTGAATTACAGATTCGTCTTGCAAGTCTAAATGACTCTAATTACAAAATGCCATGTACACATAGCTCTTCCAGAACCATTCACTTTCTATACCTGGTGTTCAGTCAGACATGGATTGAACAACTAGGAGAGTGCAACTCCTATGCAAACTTTCAGCTGGGCTCACTTCACTATCACTAATTACCCCTGCCATTTCTTCAACTTTTGGGAAATAACCTCTCTCTATCCTATTTTCCAACAATTTTTCTTTTTCTTTTTTTTTTTTTTTGAGACGGAGTTTCGCTCTGTCGCCCAGGCCGGAGTGCAGTGGCCGGATCTCAGCTCACTGCAAGCTCCCCCTCGCGGGTTTACACCATTCTCCTGCCTCAGCCTCCCGAGTAGCTGGGACTACAGGCACCCACCACCTCGCCCGGCTAGTTTTTTGTATTTTGTAGTAGAGACGGGGTTTCACTGTGTTAGCCAGGATGGTCTCCATCTCCTTGACCTCGTGATCCGCCCGTCTCGGCCTCCCAAAGTGCTGGGATTACAGGCTTGAGCCACCGCGCCCGGCCTCTAACAATTTTTCTAACAATAACCATCTTTCTAACAATTAGTTCTTTGCTCTGCATCAAATAGTTTTAAAGAAATAACCCAATGCCCTCCATATCTACTATTATTGCTTTAGTCCAAGTACCTAATCTACAGTAATAGCTTCCTAAGTTATCTCTCCTCATCCACTCATGGTCCCCTCCATTCTCCTCGGTGACCAGAAAGACCTTACAAAGGTGCATATCTAATCATGTTGCTCAATTAATAAAAAAAACTCCAATGGCTTTCGTTAATTTTATTTATTTTATTTATTTATTTATTTATTTTTTGGAGACAGCTTCTCACTCAGCTGCCCAGGCTGGAGTGCAGTGGCACGATCTTGGCTCACTGCAACCTCTACCTCCTGGGTTCAAGTGATCCTCCCACCTCAGCCTTCCGAGTAGCTGGGACCACAGATGCATGCCACCACGCCTAGCTAAGTGTGTGCGTGTGTGTGTATTTTTTTGTAGAGACAGGGTTTCACCGTGTTTCCTAGGCTGGTCTCGAACTCCTAAGCTCAGGTGTTCCACCAGCCTCAACCTCCCAAAGTGCTGGGATTACAGGTGTGAGCCACCATACCCGACCAGATTCTCATTAATTTTAGCAGTTAATTCGACCTATAAGACCATTAGTCTATTAGGTCTGATCTCTGTCCACAGTATCAGGTCTCACAAATTCCACTATTGCTCTCAGACCACAGCCACACCAGTCTCCTCTCAGTTTCTCCAGTACACCAGACTCCTTCCCATTTCAGAGCTCTGGTATACACGATTTCCCATTACTTCAAGTATTCTTTTTTACTCACCTCAGTGAAAGGAAAACAAAATCTTGGGACCCCAAACTCACTGTGCCAAAGGGAAAAGCTATGCTTGGGAACTGAATCACGCAAAAACTGCCTTCCTTTTGTTTTGTTTCTAAACACATACTTTTTGTTTCTAAACATGTTTGTTTCTGAAATTCCTTTTGTTTCTAGACACGTTTACTTTACTTCACGTTTACTATACCTTATAGAAAATGCAGATCTATGCATAACTGACTTTGTCCCGACTACTTGTTTTTCAGATGTAAAACGTGGATTGCTGAGCCTGATCAGAGCTTCACAAGAATGGGACTTCTTGCTAGCTGCCTACCCTCCCCTTTTTTTCTTTCCTCCTTCCTTTCCTGCCTGCTCTTTCTCCTTTAAATATTGAAGTCCTCAAAACGCTCTTTGGAAAAAGCACAGGCCACAGATGCTACTGTAACCTGTGTCTACTTTTCCATGGTGTGTCCTCAGCCTTGGCAAAATAAACCTCTAAATCAATTGAAATATGTCTCAGACACTTTTTGGTTTATACCCCATCTCCCAACCTCACCTCCAGCCTCAGCTTGCCCAGGCATTCCACAGACTCAGTTCAAATGTCACTATTCAAGAAAGCTTTCCCTAACTACCTCTCTACCAGCACCACCGCCAGGATTAGGACCTCCAGTTACAAGTTCTCATAGCACTCTGTATTTCTCCTTTGGAGAACTTACAACAATTATAATTAATTTAATTAATCATAATTAAATAGCCACAGTTAGTGAATAGAGTCAGTTATTTAAACTGTTTTCTTCTTCCCCAACTCCTTCATATCATACACACACACAACCCGTGAAAGTTAGATCAACGAGAACAGATATTACATCTTTCTTATTCTCCATTCTGTTCCATATACCTACCACAGCGTCTTGTAAGAGCAGTAACTCAAACAATCATTGACAAATGAAGGACCAGATAACTGCACTGACAGAATTCAGATCGCATCACATATGGATTATATCTTTTGTATGTAAATATATCCTCTATTATGTAAATATCTCATACTCCATGTTTTCAAAGTAGAAATTGATTACCACTGATATTAGATTAGAATCCCCCGTTTATATCATTCACAAAAATAAATTCCAAACCTAATCATAAAAAGGAGAAGCAAAAAGTAGTAGAAGAAAATACAGGAGAAGCCTTTATGACTTTGGTGCAGAAAAGATATTCTCAAATAAAACACCTAATTTGAAGCCACTGGAGGAAAGAGTGTAACAGATTTGAAACTTTAACACTACAAAGTTAAACAATAATCTATAAAGGTAAGGAAAACATTAATATTCATATTTAAAAATATTCAAGGAGATTATAGAGAAAAATATCTTATACACAGTACGTTTTCATGAATTTAGTCAAGTTGACACATAAAATTAATATATCTCTTGCAACATATATGTAAAATGATTAGGATCTAGGATACATAGAGAACATCTAACAACCAATTTAAAAAAACAAAAAGTCCAATAGAAAAATAAAACTCATAGGAAAACTACAAATTACCAACAAATGTATGGAAGAAAGTTCAGTCTCACCATTAATGATGGAAAGGCAAAGTAAAACAATTAGATATTGTGTTTGCCCATTAAACTGTCTGAGATTTACAATTTGGCAACATGATGTAAGGGCATGGATATGGGGGGAAAAATCTCATACGCTGCTGTTAAGAGTGTAAACAGGTGCATTCATTTGGGAGGAAAACTTGACAGTATTCATTAAATGTGTACAACCTTTAACCCAGCAATACTCTTTCTCAGTGTCCGTCTTTGTGCACGTATGCACAAAGAGGGTGATCATTATAGCATTGTTTGTAACCCCAACAATTATAAAAACATATGTTTTCAATAGGCAAATTGCTATTTACACTATGGAATGTTATGCAGAAAGTAGAAGGAATAAGGGAGATTTTTATTTACTGCTATCAACAGATCTCCAAGGCCCACTGCTAAGAGAAAACAAATTGAAGAATTCAACATGAACACACGGGCATACACATATGTACACAGAAAATAATACTATTTACTTTCTGTGGATACATATGTACACAGCACATGAAAATAAAGAAAAAGATCTGGAAGATAAACACACTCGGGTCATAAGAACAGCTAACTTCTGGAGAGAGAGGAGGAAGCCAGGGTTGGTAAAAATGTCATTAGTGGCCGGGTGCGGTGGCTCACGCCTGTAATCCCAGCACTTTGAGAGGCTGAGGCCACCGGATCATGAGGTCAAGAGATTGAGACCATCCTAGCCAACATTGTGAAACCTGTCTCTACTAAAAATACAAAAATTAGCTGGGCTTGGTGGTGCATGCCCGTAGTCCCAGCTACTCAGGAGGCTGAGGCAGGAGAATCACTTGAACCCGGGAGGGTGAGGTTGCAGTGAGCCGAGATGGTGCCACTGCACTCCAGCCTGGCGGCAGAGCAAGACTCCATCTCCAAAAAAAAAAAAAGTCATTGGGGTTATCCATTCACAAAATCTCTTTTCTTCGCCAAACTTGTCAGGCTTCTGAAACTCCTCCTAGGGCTATTGGTGTACTTCCTTGTAAGATCTAATGTTAGCAAAGAACTCTAAGTCCTTTAGCAGGAACTCCCCCATCCTTGATATCTGACCATCTTTAATACCTGGTCAGGGTCCTCATCCTCCACCATCCCACAGGTGATATCTGATCACCCTGACCTGTCTTCAGCAAGAATCCCATTAGGTTGACTTAGCCAGAATCCCCCTTATGCCTGATGGTTCCCCTTAGTAATTTTCAATCCATTGGCATCCCAAACTCCAAAAAAATTTCCTTGACTATAAATTCCCACTTGCCCATTCTGTATTTAGAGTTGAGCCCAATCTCTCGTCCCTACAGCAAGACTTCATTGCAGTGGTTTACCTTTCCTGCTCCTGAATAAGGTCTCCCTTACCATGCTTTAACAAGTATCACTGAATAATTTTTTCTTTAACACTGTAATGCAGCAAATGTTTAGAAGAACATGTTTATGTATTATTTATGCACTTAATACTAATATTTTTAAATATTCAATGAGATTTACAGAGAAAAACATTTGGTACCCAGTAGGCTTTCATGAAATGTATATTTCTCTTTGTATTGGGTAATTTTATGTGTCAACTTGACTAGCTAAGGGATGCCCAGATAACAGGTAAAACATTATTAGTAGGTGTGTCTGTGAGGGTGTTTCTGGCCAATATGGTGAAACCCGGTCTCCACTAAAAATACAAAAAAAAAAAAAAAAAAAAAAAAAAATTGCCGGGCGTGATGGCGCATGCCTTGTAATCCCAGCTATTAGGGAGGCTGAGGCAGGAGAACTGGGAGGCGGAGGTTGCACAAGACTGTCTAAAAAAAAAAGAGAGATTACATTTGAATCAGTAGACTAAGAAAATCACTCTCACCAATATGCGTAGGCACCATCCAATCCATTGAGGGCCCAAACAGAATAAAAAGGCAGAGGAAGAGTAAATTCACCTCTCTCTTCTTGAGCTGGGATATCATCTCCTCCTGCTTTCTGGCCTTCAGACACCAGCACCTCAATCTCTTTCCGGTTCTCAGGCCTTCAGCTTCAGACTGAATTATACCACCAGCTTCCTTGGTTCTCCAGCTTGCAGTTAGCAGATGTCGGGACCTTTCAACGACCATAATCATGTGAGCCAATTCCTTATAATAAATCTCCTTTTATATGTTTATACATACCCTGTGTGAAAGGAAAACATCTTGGGCCCCCAAAATCACTAAACTAAAGGGAAAATTCAAGCTGGGAACTGCCTAGGGCAAACCTGCTTCCCCTTCTATTCAAAGTCACCCCTCTGCTCATTGAGATAAATGCATTATCTGACAGCCTCCTTTGGAAGGGCTAATCAGAAACTCAAAAGAATGCAACTATTTGTCTCCTATCTACCTATGATCTGGAAGCCCCCCTCCCCGCTTGGAGTTGTCCTGCCTTCTGGGTTCACACCTATTAGTTCTGTTTCGCTAATACACTCCCACTTCACCAAAAGTAACTAATCCTTTGGTTCAAACCCAGAAAACAGATCCCAGCAACGTGTCCCATGAAAACGAGGTGGCACATGGCACGTGGAGAGTGGTGACTTACAGGGTAAAAGGGATGAGAGCAAAGGAAAATGTCAGGTATGGGCAGAAAGGTCCCCAAAAGACAAAAACGAACAAGTGAGATCAGGGAAGACAGCCTGAAAGTAAAGAAATACGAAGCAACACTCAAAGGGAAAGAAAGAACAGTGATACCATAACTATTCTCTTTCTGAGCTTCTGATGTTCCATTCAGTTCATGGGCAATGTATCATTTAGTCCTCAGAGTAAACGGTATTATTATGCCCATTTTCTATGATGCACAATAGGGTTCAAAGATGGAGTGATTCGGCCGAGGCCCTGCTGCTGATGGTGAATGCAAGAGCCGGTATTCAAACCTAACGCTGCCCTTTTCTACCATGCTGCAGCGGACAATGCAAAGAAAAAAATATCAAGAAAAACACGTAAAGGTATCCAAATGAAAACAAACACACAAAAGATTAAAAACAGAAAAGAAAAAAGAAAACCCTTGCAGAAGGTATGCGTGTAAATGAAAGGCCCAAGATGTTAATTTATTCGCTGCAGAGTGGAGTTGGGGGCCGCGGACGGAAGCTGTGGGGTCCGAGGCTTCTTCGCACTGGGTCCTTGGGGAGCACAAAGCCGCAGCCCGCGGAGGGCGCATAGAGAGGACCAAACCTCCCACAGCCTAGAAAGGCTCCAGCGCGGCAAGAAGGCGGGGCGAGCGATCGCTTCCGGTTCCGGACGCAAAGGCCCCACGTGTTCCGACCCGCTAGGCCCCGCGCGGCTCGGATCCGGCGGCGCTATTTCGGTCGGGAGTGGGTGGGAGAGAAGCCGGGGCAGGGGAGGAGCCGCTGGAGCTGTCGGAGCCGTGAGTCCTGAGTGGGCTGGGCCGGGCCGGGCTGGACCGGGCCGGACCAGATCGGGCAGAGCCGGGCAGGGCGGGGAGGAGGGGGAGGGACCGGAGACCCCGCCCCCCAGAGCTTGGGGAAATCGCCGTGTCCTGGGGAAGGGGTGGCGGCGGTGTACTGAGGGGGCCGAGACGTTGTGGTCTCTGTGTTTCCTGGTGGCCGGAGCCAGTGTCTCCGAGGACACGGATGGCGCTCCTGGCTTCCTTTCCTTTCCAGCCACCGCCCTCCGCCCCCTCCTGGGGCCTGCAGAAATGTAGTTAGTCCGTACCTCGTACCTCCTAACGCTTCCGCGCCAACTGTCCCTCCGGAACCGAGGGAAGAGTGGTCTAGGCCCCTTTATTTTCCGCAGCCTTTTCTTACCCCTGGTCATATTGCTTAAGATCGTCTCCGCGCGCTCCTTGCCCCGGCGAGCCCCATCTCCTTACACCACTAAGCCCCTCTCAGCCCCCAGCACACACTCAGATACATTCAACCATGATCTTATCACCTGTGATGATAGTAGTCCTTGGCGTCCATTTGGCCAGTGGCTTTTCAGCTGCCACTGTGACAGACCCTGAGCTTCCCCTCAAGCCAGTAACTGCTGTCTCCTCTTGCAACTTTCCTCTCCTCCCACTCCTAACAGCCAGTTTTGGCACCTCTTCTCAGCACCAGCGTTACTTTTAGCAGGGGTATACCTACTTCTTGAGTGTCTTGACTAAAAGTTTGTTAGTTTGTGTGCCATGGATAGGCTGCGTGCCTTCAAAAAGGTGTCAGTCTAATTTTTATTTTTCTAAACATTGAATGTTCTCATCTAGGCCCTTTGATAATCCTGTCTGCCTTGGGATCTGTACTGACCTCCCGAAAGGGAGACTCTTAGACCCAGCCTTTCTTAGACAACCTTGGTCCTGGGGAGCAGTGCCACATCCCAGGCTCTCACTTAGAGACTGGGCTTAGAACTGTTGCTTTTTCTCTATCCACGCTCTGCAGGTGACACCCAGGGCAGCTACACTCAGAAGTCACAAGGAATGCTAGTGGAGCCCCTCATCCCTCCCAGCTTCTCTTCCAAGCTGCCCGGTGGGGCTTGATCCAGGAAGCTACTTCAGAAAGGTTGTGGGATAGCCATGGGAGGTTTGTTGGTGGGAAGCGTGTGAATGCGGAGCAGTCTTGGATAACTTTTTGCTGTTACTATCTAGCATAAGAGGGTGGGCAGGGTTGGAGAGAGGACAGGAATTATTCCTCCTGGGACCAGACACCTGGGATTCATAATCTTTCACCCTTTCTCCTCCAGCTATACCCTTTTTGTACTCTGTGTATATACTATATTGCAGTAGACAATCATTCCAAGGGTACAACAAGGTTTACTACAATGTGAGGGACTCAGCCATTGCAAATTGTACAGATGAGGTAAGTTAAAGGTTTACATTTTTTTCCCCAGTAAATTTGGCACAGATTTAAAAAGTGAAACAGTTCTAGACCCCTTGCTTTTCCTGTTCTCTCACCAGCAAACCCTTTAATTTGGCCAGCAATGGCTTTCTGCATGAACGCCAGATTCACTTCATTTGCTAGGTGGTGGTTCTCAAACTTACTATAAGCGCCTGAAGGGCTTGTTAAACACATATTGCTGGGACCCAGCCCTAGAGTTTCTGGTAATAGGTCTGTGCTAGGGCTTGAGAATTTGTACTTCTAACAAGGCTCAGGTACTGATGCTGCAGATCTGGGTTCTTCACTTTGAGAACAACTACCTTTTGGCCAAATGTGATACATAATGCAGTAGGTTGGGGTTCAGAATACCTTTGAGTACTTCTGTGTTAGAAACTAGTAATCCGATCTTTTGTGGATAATCACTTAGGTCTGAATATTTTGTTCGCAAAATTAAGAAAGCGTACCTAAACAAATGCTATATGCCAACTTTGAGGTGAAGTATTGATGAGTTCTTCCCCTTGATTTTCTTAATTCTCTTGATAGGGACCTCACATTTTGATCGTATATATTACATCGGGATTCTGGGCTGTTGCTGTGAATTCCTAGTATTGCTAAAAATCCTGCTGTTTCTTAACTACCTGTTAAGTTCCTCAAGGTCGGAGCTTCTGCTTTTTTTAATCTTTCTCTGCCCAGTACCTTGAATAGTGTGGGACACATAATTGACGCTCGGTAGATATTTCTGTATTGAACTCCATCCCTTGTCCTCCTCCCTTCTTGATGTTTTTCTCCACTGACCTTATGCTACACAGTAAAGCAGGGCATGATTATGCCACCTGATTACCCCCAAGAGATTGGAATCAATGCTAATGCCAAATTCCTATAGCTATCCCTGTGAATGGTTTATTACCCCGGAGCCCTGACACCTGCTGATTTCTGAATTTTCAGTGCTTCTGTAATATGTACAAGTTGGGGGAGGAAAAATAGAAAGCGTAATAAAACTCAACATGCATTTATTGAACACCTTTTCTACCAAGGGCTTGACAAAGTGGTAGGCACTGGGAATATAAAAATGACTAAGGAGACCCTTGCTCTCAAGGCCAGGGCTCACAGTGGGAGACAGACATTAAGCCATGCTCACGCAAGAATGGCTTCTGGGATTCCTTCTTTGGATCATGATTTAGTCTTCAGTGGAAACCTGGTGCTCCTCAGCTTCCTCTGGTTCAACAGGCAGGGATCCCATCCCTTATCGTCTCCTCAAAGTTAAGGGAGCCTTGAGGAAAGCCAGAAGGAAGTCATCTAGATGTAGAACAGGGGATATCCACACAGGGTGTGTTAATGACAAAGCTAAAAACATAGTAAATGACTTTTGAATTTACTGCCGTTATGAATTATCTATAGCAACGCCTCAGGTCAGCTCTGTTGTATATGTTATTTCCAATTAAATGATGGTTACTCTGACTATCTGATTGGCATTGATCATGTTCATTGTAGGAATTGCATACATCTAGTTTAACTCTGGCTGTCAAATGAGAGCACTTGCTCTCATCAGGATTGGTGTCAGGTTTGATGTCCCCTCCTTTTCCTGCTTCAGGTTAATTTGTGATGTTCTGTTTTAAACTGAGGCATATAGGGTGACCTGCTTTATTTAGGCCAGTAACTGCTTTGGGGTAGTTTTCCTGAAGTTTAAAAAGCCTAGCTTCATGATGGAGGTTAACCAACATGACCATGATGGACAGGTGTATAAATCTGACCTCCTAAAAGTCTGTATTTGAGGCTGAGTGCAGTGGCTCACACCTGTAATCCTAACACTTTAGGAGGCCAAAGCCGGCAGATCACTTGAGCCCAGGTATTTGAGACCAGCCTGGACAACATGGCAAGACCCTGTCTCTGCAAAAAATTTAAAAATTAGCTGGGTGTGGCGGCATGTGCTGTAGTCCCAGATACTCAGGAGGCTGGGGTGGGAGGATGGCCTGAACCTGGGAGGCAGAGATTGCAGTGAGTTGTGATCTTGCCACTGCACTCCAGTCATAGCAACAGAATAAAACCCTATCTCAAAACTTAAAAATCTTTATTTGGCCCCTAGCTCTCCTCAACTCTTGAATAAATCTCTCTCAGTGTCCTAGGCTGATACATTATGGCCCAGATATTCAACAGAGATAGTGTATATCCTTGTTCCTCTCAAAACTCCTCCTCATCAGCATCAAAAAGCTGCTTCAGTTTTCTACCTTTAGATAAAGAATCAAACCAAGATTCAACATGAGCTGCTGTGACTTGTCCAAAATGACACCTCTTTACAACGTAGAGCAGGGGACAGAACACAGGTCACCCTCCCCCAAAGGCAGCTATCTACTGTCTAACATTGCCTCCTAGGCCTGCCATATATAACCATCAAAAACATTTTAGTTAAGAATAAAGTGAATTGTACAATTTTTATTTTTCATTTTTGTGTTTACATTTACTCTCAATGACATGTTTATTCCCACCTAATATCTTGAGGCTAACCACAAAATCTGCAGCATTTCCAGGCAGAAGATACTTGTGTCTTAGCGTCCGCTGACTTCCCTGTACCACCTACTACATACTTGACCTCTTTTTCTTTCTTCCTGTCTTCCCTTTCTCTATACCTTATTCTCTTTCTTTGGAACCTATTGTAACAAGTTTTGAGCCATTTCTCCCCTCGCTACTCAAATATCACTTTTATGAAGGGGGAAAAAAAAAAACTTAGGTGGCAAAAATATATTACAAAAACAGTTTTAAACATGGTCTGAAGCATACTGGTCATGTGTTAGAAGGCCAAAAGCCAGGGAATTCACTCCCTTTCATTCCTTGTGCCATCTAGGTTAAGTTTTCATAGGTCTTCTTGGTACACTGAGTTTGCCTCAGATTGTCTCCTGCCAGTTACAGGGAGTGGAGAGGGTTTTGATATATTGGTAATTAGAAGCATTGCTGATATGGTCTTCGGTGGGAGAATGTGTGTTTAAAGTTCCTTCTCATCTGTATTCCAACACTTTCATTTAATCCTACTTCATAAAGTGCCTCCAAAGCAAGGATTGTTTTTTTGGTTTAGCGTGGTTTCTTTGATATAACAATAGACAGATCAAGATTTTCCTTATGCCATCTATTTTTTTGTAATTATGATGAAGTAAAGAACTGTTTACTTGTTTATCATTTAAATCTTGCCATCTTCCCAGAAGGATTTCAAATAGCTTGAAGGAAAATGAATAAAATATATTGAGCACCTACCCTATGCCAGACTCTATGCTGAAGGATTTCTATAGGTTATTTCATTTACTCCTTAAAACAACCACATGAGATAGGTAGTATTAGTCGCATTTTTGGGGATAAGACTGAGGCTTAGGGAAATTGTGTTACAAGGCTGATGAGCAAGGTCAGGGATTCAAACCCAGTGTTCCAAGGTCCCTAACTGTTACGTGGAAAGCTTAGATAAGCGCTTGTATATAGGACAATTAAGAATAAAAGAATATCTCCATTAGAAGGATTGTACTGGGCTAATCTTTTGTTTTAAAGAATAGCAGCAGCATTGGAAAAGAGCGGTTAACAGTTTTTATTAGTCAATGTCTATTCTAGAACACTGAGAGGAGCGGTTGACAGGCCCTGGTTAGCCCCAGCAAGTAGCCATATTAAAATTCCCACATTATAGGCCTGCATTAAGGTGTAAAATAAGAATGGGGACTGGAAGGGATATAAATATCTGCTAAATATAATAATTTCAGTTCTAATCACTGTTTTCTTCTGAAGATTATTTTCCAGTAAATAGGAAGATCACTGTCTCTCCTTTAGGTTGACAGTATATGACTACAGACTTTGTCATTTAGGGTCCAGAAAGATCACCCTAGCTAGTAGCATTTTAAGGTACAGAACTAGATATTCTTTCATTGCCTGTGGTTTTCTGTTCTCGTAAGAGAATTGACCGTGGGTCTTCACTGCCACGTGATACCTTCAGATAAGGGGCAGAGACAGCTGGCCTGAGGAGTGTATGAAGGTCTTACCTTCATAGCTCCTCTCCAATCTTGTGCATCCTAGGAACACTCAAGACACTAGGTTGTATCTTTGCAGATATTGTTTTAGTGTCTTCTGGAACCAAGTCTCTTAATCCTGGCCTGGTTTCATATTCTCTCTATTCTTGTTATAGTTTTTATCTTACTCTGGAACTCTTCCAAGGACAGAAATTGAAGAAAGGTATTAGAATAGCAAAGGCAACAAATTGCAAGGTATACTTGTGGCATAGCACATCCCATTAATTATAGAATAAAAACGCAACATCTGTTTTCTGCCTCTAATATTAATACTTGACATGTGCACAACACATTTTAGTTCATGAAGCTCACATCTCAGATAATCACTGAGTTAGGAGACTGGTTATCTGCAGAGGGCTTTATCCTTTACAAGGGCTCTTGTGTATGTTACTTCACGAAACCCTCAGGGAAGCTCCAGCTTCTTGAGGATCTGGGGCTGGGATGTACATCTTTGGATACCCCAGTTTGGTGCTGTGCACAGCACTGCTGTATCTCCTTCATTTCCCATCTCTTACCCCACCAAGACTCCTTCCTTCATTCCTTCGATTGCTGATCTGTTTTCCTTCGTCTTCCTAGGCTGCCAAAGTAAATGCAAAACAAGCAACAGAAATCTCAGCTTGTGATTTCTGAAGGGCAGTTTTAAATGGCCAGTTTGGTGTGGCACTGTTATATATTCTTTTTTCTTCAGAGAGCAGCGCCCTCTGAGAGAGCAGGAACTCTTCTGTCAATGCATACGTTGTAGGATCCATACTGTGGAATCTCTTGTACCTTGTGCTGCATGAAAACAATGAGGATTCCAAGTCTACTTCACTGGACATCGGTTCTCAAATTTTTAAGATACTAGAAGTCCTTTCATTAAGCCAAAAGACCCTAGGTATTAATTCCGTCTTCCAGGGGTAGGAGTTGGGGTGAGGGTTGGAAAGCTTTATCTGGATAAATAATCAGTATTGTAGTTCCATTTATTTCATGTCTGATTTTGTGCTTATTAAAATTGATTTGAATCCTCAATGGAAAATGATTTTTTTTTCAAATGCCCAGTGTTGTGTGACTTGCATTTGGATTATTCCTGGTGCAACCTGAAGATTTCTTGTGATGAGTTGTGGTTCTATCACCTTGGGAACCACTAAGAGAATTCTTACAATCCAAACAATAAATGTTTTTTTCCCTGTGTATGCCTTTATCCAGCACACAGTTTGCTAGACTTGTGGATGAATATGGGTTAATATGACATGGTATCTATCCTTCTGGAAACAGACTTTTAAAACCTTACTAAGCGTTCTCTGCATTCATCAAATATGAAGTGAGTGCCTGGTGCATGCCGAGCATCGAGCTGGGCACAGCATGTCCCTGCCCTCAGAGCTTTACAGTCCAGTGAGTTCAACAGAAGATGAACAATTTTGATGACACAAAAAATAAACACATGTGCATGCTGTGATGGGGGAGATACAAGTTCCCGTGGAAGCATCATCTGGGAGGACCAGGGAAGGCATCTTGGAAAAACTGAGATCTGAAAGATGGGTAGAGTTAACCACATGAAGAGAGTGGAGAAGGGTACTTCAGACAGGGTGAACAGCATCAGGAAAGCCCAGGGAGGGTATAGAAAAGAAAGAACAGTAATTCAAGCAGTGGCTTTCAATGGGAGTGGCAGTCATGGAAGGAAAGAGAGGTAGCAGGGACCAGGTTTTGAAGGGCTTTGAGTATCACATTTTAAGAAGTTTAAATTTTATCCTAAGGTCACTGGGAAGCCATTGGCAGATTTTGTATGTTAGGAAGTTCACCACTTACCTACTTGGAGTATTGCAGGTGAAGCTAATGTGGATGGGCCTCCTGCCCATTATTAAATCCTGTTCCTGTCTGCCCCTGCTGTCTCTCCCTCTCTCTCTCTGTCTCACAAAAGCTAAAGGAAAGCATATAGGTTCCAGAATAAGTATAAAATAAAAAAGAAATAACCACTAGAAGAATAAGTATAAGCTCACTTCACTAAGGCCCAGTGAGATTCCAAACCAAAATAAGGTTTCTAGGGTTTGAGCTTTTAATACTGGTACTGCAACAGGGAGACAGGACTTGGGGAGCTGACGCTGTGTGAAAGTTACAGAACTGAGCAGCCTGCAAACCTGGACCTTTGAACATCTTCCCACTGACCCAGGAAAAGTACAAGGAAGTAGGTTCTCCAGAGCCTTGGGTAGGCCAAACATTACTTGAAGGCATCGGTCTAAATAATACACAAAAACGTTA
The DNA here is from genome assembly GCF_024542745.1 of Macaca thibetana thibetana. NCBI lineage: Eukaryota > Metazoa > Chordata > Mammalia > Primates > Cercopithecidae > Macaca > Macaca thibetana. The sequence continues at coordinate 115,418,294 of NC_065591.1, read as the reverse complement.
TTCAGGAACACTCTGGGAAATTAACATAAAAACTGATTTGGCCAGGCACCATGGCTCAGCCTGTGGTAACAGTGCTTTGGGAGGCCAAGGTTGGAAAATCACTTGAGGCCAGGAGTTCCAGGCTGTAGTGAGCTATGATTGCACTACTGCCCTCCAGCCTGGGCAACAGAGGGAGAGTCTTTAAAAAGCAAATATTCCAAGATCATTGAAACCATTAACACTTAGGAAAAAACAAATGAAATTACATTCAAGGGGCTCACATTTAAATCCAGGGCTCTCAGGACTCCGAAAGTAAAAAGATGGGCATAAAATAAAAAATTACAAGCCACTTGAGAAAAAAGTAAATCACCATGAGGTAGAGACAGCAGAGGAAAAATTGCACATGAAAATCAAGGAATTAGGGAGCTATCCAAAATAGACTATGAAAGTATGTTGCAAGTGATTGAGGATAATGAAACAAAAAAGTCATAAGAGTATGAATTAAAAGGGTTTTGAGAAAGAATGAAGATAATATGGTCATTGACTATAAACTCATTTGATGGGCAACAACAGATGAGACACAGCTGTTAAGAGTGGATCAATAACCTTGAATGTGGATGTGAGACAATTGTAGTACAGCACAAAAAAGATTGAGAAACGAAGGAGCCCTTAAACTGCTTGTGGACACTGGTCTGGAGGGGGACAGGATAAAGAAAACCAGTCATGGAGGTTGAACTAAGTCATCTCTCCAATGTATCAGTGCCTGTTATGAGCCAGTGCTGTTGAGGAGCAGAGGGTATTGTAATTTTTTTTAAAGTTCCTATTAATACCTTCTAGTGGGTCATAATGGCTCAACCGGGGGAATGGCAGTAGAGATGAAGAGATGGATTCAAAAGACATTTTTTAGAAGAGATGGATTCAAAAGACATTTTTTAGAAGGTGGAATTAACAGGATATGGTGAATAATAATAAGATAGTAAAAGCATAATGGAGGAAACAATGGTTCTTCCTGTTACAATAGGAAGAGCTTTGGAGTAGAGTTTTATTCATTTTACATGCATTTATTGTGCACTTTATTATAGGTATTGGAGATTGATGGAAAATGCTTCCTGACTTCAAAGAGTTTCACAGGAAAGATAGCGATGGCTATGTAATATGACCGATACTGGGATAGAGAGGTGCCCAGGTCACTACGGGAGGACTTAGGTGATTTCTAACCATGTCTAAGAGTAGGGGAAATGGGGTCAAAGAAAACATCTCAGAAGACATGAAGCCTGAGCTTATGTCTTGAAAAATTTAAAGTTTAACCTAAACAAGGATAAAGATTCAGAAGAAACAGCATGTTCAAAAGCTAAAGAACATGGGACTCGTGTGCTTTGCATGTACATACGTGTATGTGTGATGTCTGAAAGGATTAGAGAGGAGGGCGAAGAGAATAACAAGATGAACATCAACCTAATGTAGAATGCTTTGAAGTTTGTGTTTCACTTAACAAGACAGCAGGGAGTGATGGAAGGATCTTAGATAGGAAAGGGACATGAGCACATTTGCCAGTAGCGCTCGTACTGGTCATAGTGGGAATGTGAAGGTGACAAATCTGGGGGCAGGTAGCTCACATTTGGAGGCAGTTGCAGTCATCCAGATGAGAAGTGAGAGGGACCTAAGCTGCAAATCATGGGAATAAAGAAGACAAGACCCGTTAAAAAGAAAGAACACACCATGTAGCGTGGAAAGGGGAAGGGTGGAGGGTAGTCTGTGCAGAAGGAACAACCTTCAAAAAGACATGGAGGGCTGAAAAGTCACCCTGTTGTAGGAAGATCAGCAATACATTTTTTATAACCAGATAACCAGGCAATACAGGGAAAAGGTAGAATCTGAAGCTTGAAAAATAGCTTGGGGGCTAATTGTAAAGAGCTTCGTGTCATTCCCAGGATTTTGGAACTGATTTTACTAACATTAAAAAGGTTTTGTTTTAAAATATTGAGTAATATAGTTGGAACCATAATTTAGGAAGATAACCGCTGGTGCCATCACTCTTCTAAGCAAAGATAGTAATACATTTAATCCTTATAGTAAATTTATTAGATGAAAACCATTATTATCTCCCTTCTATAGACAGAGAAACCAGCATAAGGAGAATGAGAACTTGCCTATGGTCTCACTCTGGAAATACCTAGTAAGCGATAGAGCCAGGATTCAAACACAGGTAGCTTGGCTTCAGAACTTTCGCTCATAACCTTACACACCTCCCTCATGGTTGGTGTTTCTCAACCATGGATACACTTTTGAACTGCATGTAGCATCTCTAAACATACAGTTACCTGGATTGACTGAATCAGAGTGTCTGAAAAATGTGTGATACTGTGTTTTGCAAAACCTCCACAGGTAATTCTGTTGCACTTTGCTCATAGTTGAGTACTGCAGGGATCTCAGGAAGTTAGAGCAGAGTCCAGGCAGCAGATGATGAAGCCTGAAACTAAAGCGGTCTGTAGGAAGGAAGAGGAGGGAGCCGATTTGGAGTCTTGAGAGATGGAATTGGCAGTGTTCATGAAGTGGAAATGCAGTATTTTCTCTTGGAGTATGAACCTTGCCTAGGAAGGGGGATAGAGGACCACACCTTTAGTCGTGGATTGTCCTCTCCCAACTGGATGTGTTGATTTATGGTTGTGGAGGTTGGGGAAAAGAGGATTTAACCATTTGAAGAAGTTTGTATAGGGGATTATGATTGAACTCAGACTGTTGTCCTTGTGTGTAGTTTCATGCTTATACTCTTGTTTGTCTTTACTTCTCTATCCAGGGCCCTTGGCAGAAAATCCTCGCTGTGTCCAGGCTGAGGCTGGGGTCTAATGACAGTGTGAGCTCTAGATGGTGTGAGACCACCCCAAAGCCAAGAAATGGCTACAGCCGTGGAACCAGAGGACCAGGATCTTTGGGAAGAAGAGGGAATTCTGATGGTGAAACTGGAAGATGATTTCACCTGTAGGCCAGAGTCTGTCTTACAGAGGGATGACCCAGTGCTGGAGACCTCCCACCAGAACTTCCGGCGCTTCCGCTATCAGGAAGCCGCAAGCCCTAGAGAAGCTCTCATCAGACTCCGAGAACTTTGTCACCAGTGGCTGAGACCAGAGAGGCGGACAAAGGAGCAGATTCTAGAGCTGCTTGTACTGGAACAATTTCTTACCGTCCTGCCCGGAGAACTACAGAGCTGGGTGCGGGGCCAACGGCCAGAAAGTGGCGAGGAGGCGGTGACGCTGGTGGAGGGTTTGCAGAAACAACCCAGGAGACCAAGGCGGTGGGTGAGGAGGGGGAGTCCTGATCTGTGTGATGTGGAGGGGGACTATTTGCTGGAAGGCTGGATTTGGGGGAGGGCTTGCAGGATCCCCATAAATTATTAGTGGGCTCTGCCCTCGGGTTGCTCATAGATCCATGAGCCCCACAGATTAGGAGGATGTGTGTGTATGAATGTGACTTTCTGGATTTTGGAACACCTGTGTAGGGACCGTCTGGGGGGTCTCAGCCACCAAAGGGTCATGGCTTTGGTTTTCCCTTCTTTGAATGTTGAGCCTTGGGTTCCTGGAGAGAAGAATTTTGTGACTTCCTCAAAGGTTCTCATAGATCCCCAGTCACAGATCCCCCTTCCTGGCTGGTCAGCTAGGGAAGCAGGCAGCAAGGAGAGCTACAGGTGGGACAGGTGGAGATGGGAAGGAGCCTTGGGTGACGGGTTCCAAAGCTGGGGGTGGTGAGAGAGCATTGCAGACCTGCGCATCCCCTGCCTCGTTCTGGGGAGGATAAGCTTCAGCTCCTCCTTGCCTGCTGAGTTGGAACTGGAGTTTCCCCTCCTTGTCTGGGTCCCTCTGGGAGTGTTTTCTCTAGACATCTTCTCCTAAAATAAGCTCCCATGACAACCAAGAACTTCCTCCTGACTCCATGGTGACTGGAAGTTGGAATTATTCCCAGGTGACTGTCCATGTTCACGGCCAGGAAGTCCTGTCAGAGGAGACGGTGCATTTAGGAGCGGAGCCTGAGTCACCTAGTGAGCTACAGGATCCTGTGCAAAGCTCGACCCCCCGGCAGTCTCCTGAGGAAACCACACAGAGCCCAGATCGGGGGGCACCAGCAGAGCAGCGTCTGCACCAGGAAGAGGAGCTCCAGTCCCTGCAGGAGAGCGGTGGGAAGCCTCAGCAGAAAGGGGGGATTGTGGCAGAAGGCTGTTCTCCTGTACCAAGGGAGCTGGGTAGACTGCATGGAAAGAAATCACAGAATCCAGGATGTCAAGAGGAGACAGAACCACCAGCTAGAGTCCCCTAAAAACACGGCCAAGCTTAGATAGCAGATCGTTGCTTGTTCTCTTGGCATTCTGATGGTCTTATAGGTGATGGGTGTGGGATATGGGAGCTACCCTTAGGCCTGTGTCTTGGTTCCCATAATAAGAAGGATAGGGCCACCTTCTTACCAAAGATGGTGGGGGATGCCTAGATTTTTGTCCATTATTGGGGCACGCTGCATATTACTGATCTTTGCCGCCTTTTCTTCATAGAGGTCCCAGTGCCCCAGGAGCCAGACCTTCCCGCAGAGAGGAGCTCTGGAGACTCAGAGATGGTTGCTCTTCTTACTGCTCTATCACAGGTGTGCCCTAATTACCTCTGTACCACAGAGAGTTTGTTTGAAGAACCACTGGGCATTAGCCATACTAAACAGGCGAAGCAGGATACACATTTACACTCTTGCCAGTTTTAAGCTCACAGTTCTGCAGATGCCTGGAAGGGGAGGAGAAAGGGGAGGAGATAATGAGACAAATTATCATACCCTCTATTGGATCCATAGGCGCCAACGCCTGTTTATTTGCCGTTGACTAGAAAAGCTAACAAAATGAGATTATTTTGTAACACTCCAGTACAACTTCGAAGTTGTCAAATGAGGGTTTTTTAGGTTTTTTTTAAGGAATACATCTGATAGTCATTTGTAAGTATGACAGACTGTACTGCTGAGACATTTAGCAAGTATTCACCGTGATCAAAGCCCTGAAACTAAGCCATGTGGCTGGAGGATAAGAAATAGAATTCATGTATGGTTTTAGATTGTAATCTAACTGAGGAAAAAAGTCTTGTTTTGGCTATAGAGTGTAGAAACTATTGAAAGTGATTAGAGTCGTTCAGGAAAGTTGACTAGAAAAGATAAATTTTGCAGAAATGTATGTAGCATTAAAGTGTCAAGTAGGGATGATGATTTTTAAGACCTTTCCTAAATTTTAAACAGTACCTTAAGAAGAACATAAGCTGGTCCTCAGGGAAAGTGATGGCGTTGGAGGGGGCAGGGCCAGTGCAGGACGCTAGAGGACACATAGCTCCCCTGAGAATGAGTTTAAGCAGCCCGCCACTTGAGCTCCTTTCATCTCCTAGATGGAGTCTTCCTATTGTGTGACTTTCAACAGGTACAAAATGCGAGGCTACCTGTAGCGTCACATTTTGATGAAATCCTTATGTGGTTTCAGGGACTGGTAACGTTCAAGGATGTGGCCGTATGCTTTTCCCAGGACCAGTGGAGTGATCTGGACCCAACACAGAAAGAGTTCTATGGAGAATATGTCTTGGAAGAAGATTGTGGAATTGTAGTCTCTCTGTGTAAGGAATTTCAAGTATTCTAGAGTATTCTAAGCCCAGAGATCTTTTTCCTGCTGGAAATTTTGGGGGATCTTAGACCTTAGATTGTATGCAGTGAACTTCTCTTATGCCCTCCCAACCAGTAAAATTGAGGGATTAGGTGCAAAATATGGTGTCCTTTCAAGTAAAAGATAAATGTTTGGAAATGGAAACCTCTAATAGGGAAACAAACTTGTAATATTGCAGCTTTAGTGCAGAAATATTTGAAGTAAGCACATGAGTGTTAAAACAAGAGTTGGAGATAATCTTCCTTGAGTATGGGAAAAGAGGATAAGGTGTACAACGGTGTAATTATTGAGTTGCAGGTGAAAACCACAAGAAAGACAAGAGATATGCAGTCCTTGGTTAAAAGTACACAAACTAAAGAGATGAAAGTTTTCATGACCTGAGCTAGCTATGTATTTGCTCCACAACCTACCAAATAGAAAAGGTCCACTCTTAACACAGGGAATTGTTGAGCCAATCGTGATATCCTATTTTCCCTCTCTTGAGCAGCATTTCCAATCCCCAGACCTGATGAGATCTCCCAGGTTAGAGAGGAAGAGCCTTGGGTCCCAGATATCCAAGAGCCTCAAGAGACTCAAGAGCCAGAAATCCTGAGTTTTACCTACACAGGTGAGGAATGACAAAAAGGGTCTTACCCACCCTGAGCCGGCAGTTCCTCTAGGCAGTGCTTCTCTCTCTCTGTAGGGCCCCGTTCTCATCAGTTCTTCTCACATGTCAGCCAGTACTGCTTTCTCCTTCTGACAGCCATTTCTTCTGTCATCTCCCTCCTCTTTTCTCCTCCCATCATTTGTCTGATAGCAATGTAATACAAAAGGGTGAAAGAGAAATGCTAACTTTTGGAATTGCAGATAAACCATTTACTGTACAATTCCCTTAAACCCTCAATTCTCAGTCTCTGCATTTACAAAATGAAGATTATATTTCTGCATACCAAGGTTTGTTGATAGCATAACAATATGAGAAAGTGCTTGGCACAGGACAGGCATTCCATTGAGTCTTGCTGTCTCAAACCCCTTTTTAAAAATGTCCCCGTTGTGTAGAAGGCATTGTTGCCACTACAATGACCCCTTTTTTCCTCTCACCCTTTCTACAGGAGATAGGAGTAAAGATGAGGAAGAGTGTCTGGAGCAGGAAGATCTGAGTTTGGAGGATATACACAGGCCTATTTTGGGAGAACCAGAAATTCACCAGACTCCAGATTGGGAAATAGTCTTCGAGGACAATCCAGGTGGACTTAATGAAAGACGATTTGGTACAAATATTTCTCAAGTGAATAGTTTTGTGAACCTTCGGGAAACTACGCCCATCCAGCCCCTGTTAGGGAGGCATCATGACTGTTCTGTGTGTGGAAAGAGCTTCACTTGTAACTCCCATCTTGTTAGACACCTGAGGACTCACACGGGAGAGAAACCCTATAAATGCATGGAGTGTGGAAAAAGTTACACACGAAGCTCACATCTTGCCAGGCACCAAAAGGTTCATAAGATGAACGCGCCTTATAAATACCCCCTAAACCGGAAGAATTTGGAAGAGACCTCCCCTTTGACCCAGGCCGAGAGAACTCCATCTGTGGAGAAGCCCTATAGATGTGATGATTGTGGAAAGCACTTCCGCTGGACTTCAGACCTTGTCAGGCATCAGAGGACACATACAGGAGAAAAACCCTTCTTTTGTACTATTTGTGGCAAAAGCTTCAGCCAGAAATCTGTGTTAACAACACACCAAAGAATCCACCTGGGAGGCAAACCCTACTTGTGTGGAGAGTGTGGCGAGGACTTCAGTGAGCACAGGCGGTACCTGGCGCACCGCAAGACGCACGCTGCCGAAGAGCTCTACCTCTGCAGCGAGTGCGGGCGCTGCTTCACCCACAGCGCGGCGTTCGCCAAGCACTTGAGAGGACACGCCTCAGTGAGGCCCTGCCGATGCAACGAATGTGGGAAGAGCTTCAGTCGCAGGGACCACCTCGTCAGGCATCAGAGAACACACACTGGGGAGAAACCATTCACGTGCCCTACCTGTGGGAAAAGCTTCAGCAGAGGATATCACTTAATTAGACATCAGAGGACCCACTCAGAAAAGACCTCCTAGCTAGGTCCCCATGTGAGGAGATCTGCTTTCAGCCCTCACCTAAGGGAGGTGAGGAATAGGAAAAGCCCTCTTGTCAGCCCGGGAAGACCTTTTCGAGGGAGTCTCCCTGACCTGCCCAGATCTGACCTCACCTCTTCCTGCAACTAAATACAAGCCTGGGCAGAACCTCTCCGTCGTCTTCTACACCTTGAGGGGATGTTTCATCCAAAGTACAACCTGAATTGAGGCTTCTCCTTCACTGGAGTGCGCCTGCCTCTACCTCATGGGTATAAAGTAGGAGAATTAAGAGACTTCAGAGGTTGTGGTTACTGTATCGTCCAAAAAATAGGCTGTTGCATATCCTAAAGACTGCTCAACAGCTTCAGGTTGAAAGTGGCCAAGGACAGCCCCGTAGGTTTGGGAAGGGACCAGCCTGAAGGATGCTGTCTTTAGTGGGGTCAAATCTTAAAGCACACAGCTCTGAACTCAAGACAGGAGATTTGCGTCCTGATGGCTTTGCCACATATTCACAGGATAACTGTATAAATCCGTCGCTGTCTGATTCACTTCTTACCATGCACTTTCCTTTGATGCTGAGGAGAAATGGAAGTGGGCGAAAAATCTCAAGGCTGCTTCATGTGGACCTTGTCAAGCTGCTCCCTCCCCCAATGTCAAATTTTGTTATCAGGTGCCAAACTGCTAGAAAGGAGGGCCTAGTCAGAAGCCTCTTTCCATACGAGTTCTGGTTTTGTTTTTAATATTTTTTTCTATTAAAATACTCATGCATTTAACCTTCCCATTATTCAGCCAGTCTCTTGGTTTCGTCCCTAGCACTTCTACTGCAAGTGAGGTGGTAGCGTTTGAGTACTTATTGAGTAAAGCATATTCGGTCATAATGAAATCATTCACATTTCCTCATATGCACGAGCCCACCAACCCCTTCACACCCCCATCACAGGGGCGGTGTGAGTAAGGGGATTTGGGAACAGTGTCAAGTTACAAAGGCACTGTAACAATTACAGAATCATGATTGCCATGGGCCACTTTATTTACATGAAGACAACTGGAAAACGGCTAAGACCAAATTATGGAAAATAGGAAAAAGCTGTTGCTGGCAAGACCATCAAAACTATTCTCCCGACACCCTGTTCCCATCATCCCTGACTGAGTACTCTGACATCACGGAAAGTGTTGAACCTGGGACCCCGAGGAATTCACCAGGAGTAAATGGCTTTCATGTATTTGTGTTGTTTGCTTTTTCTTACGTGATTTTATGTTCCTATAACTAAGAACTAAAAAGTAGCATCTCATAATGGCCCAAGGATCTCTGTTGCGGTTAAAGGTTCCTTGGAGATGAGGCTGAATAATTGTGAACCTCACCTGCTCTGATTGTGGGAGTGGCAAGAACTGGGGAGACATCCTCCTTAAGTGGAGCACAGGGTATGGGGTTAAAGCATGAGAGGGAGAGTCTTCTGTGCCTGGTTTCTTCTCCTCTATCTCATAATGCATTATGGGCCAGAGGAATAGGGGAGGGTTAATAAGACTCCAACCCTAATGGCCCAACAGGGAAATTCTCATTTTGGTCAATGATTCTGATGGACTGGTTTGGTTTTAATACCAGGCAACCGTTGTCCTTCTGGAAATATATATATGAAATAAATAAAGGTAACACTTGCAGCCAAGTTCCCTGGTTTCTGGGACTTCCCATCTTACCTGTTCCTTTTTCCAGGGCTTCAGTGTCCTGATACTTCTGAGGGTGATTCGTCCTCAAATCTGGGAGTACAGAGTATTTTTCCATGAGGAAAGGAAGGCTTGGGATGATTGGCAGAGCCCGGTGAAATACATGCACTCTGAGTTAAGAACCAAGCCTGGAGTTTGCAGAAGATACTGTGCTAATATGTAGGCATTTCTAAACTATGTATCTAAGCCTGTGCTAATATGCAGGCATTTCTAAACTATGTATCTAAGCCTAAGCATAGCCTATCCTGGGTGAAATGTCACAGCCACAACAGATAATTTCTCCTAGCTCATACTTCACCATTTATAAAGGTTGATAAAATACTGGCAGTGACAGAACAAATTGACTTTTTAATTTTCTTTTTTATCTGCATTATTCCAATAAATGAGAATCTGTCAGAGTTCTACACGAGGGAAAGCTTGAGAGCCTGGTCCAGTTTGTTGGAACGTCAAATAGTCCTATTGCTGATCTCCCTGCAGAGTTTCATAGGCTGACACGAAATCTCTGGTCCCTTTTGTAAATTACTGAGTTTTTTGAGGTTCTTGGAGGGACATGTTGTCTCCCAAATCGGAACAATCAGAACCACAGTTTGCAGAGCAGGAAAGAAGCAGCGCAGCTGAGCGTGAGCAGGGAGGCTGGAGCACAGGGTGTGTATTCCGAGGGGTCCTCTCTAGTATCTTGTGAGCAGTAGAATTCTAGCATCCTTGAATACTATACTAAGTAAGTTTCTGAGGGAGAAAACGGTGGGATTTTTAAGATATTATTTGGAGGAAGTTAATAAGCTACTTAGTTAATGGAATTGCCAGGTTGTTGGAAATGTGCTAATGAAGTATGACATTAAAAATGATAATATAAGGATACTTGACCAGATAATTTAGGAATAACCAAGAAATATTTAACCTCTTCACCACAGTCCCAAAAGACATAAATGCCCAAGAGATAAAGTCAAAATACATTTTTATTATCTGGGACTTGGGCCTCATATTCCACAGCAGAATCTGGTAACCTCAGATGAACTCCATGGAGAATTTCATAAATCAGATTAATATCAAGGTACTAAAATCAAAACCCACTGAGAAACCTGTTGCCCTCTTCAAAGCACAACTGAAGTAATGGATCTAATAGAAGATACATTGTTTCCACTGAGCAGTAGAGTGGAAGAGGAACAAAAGCCCAGAGATGGCAGAGACAAGTTGTTCCAGTCCCCTTCAGTCAAGGCAGCAGCCTCTGGACCACCCTGCCACATGCGAAAAATGTGATAATATTTAATAAATGAATAACTTGAAAAATTTTTTGATTCAACTGGCTGGAAGGACAGTAATCCAAATGAGAGTTAACAGTTACATGGTAGTTTCTAGCATGAAAGCTGAACTGAGAAACAGTAACTGATGGCATGTTGGGCA